>NC_090311.1:62055945-62369390 GCF_039906515.1 Pseudorca crassidens | reverse complement strand
TGCCCAGGTCCCTCACCTATAAAATGAGTGTAATAATAGCTAACATTTATTGATGCCTCCTGGGCACCTTTCTTTCTATGCACCAACTTCTTTGATCCTCTCAGTAACCAATAAGGTCAGGACTGTTATCAGCTCAGGGGCCAAGAACTGCTAGGATCCCAGGCGGTCTGACCCAGAGGCACACCTGTTAACCTCTGTCTTCCCCCCACCTCACCCCGCAATCCCCTCCCTCGGTGGTGGTGAGGACCGAGGCGCTCAGCGCTCAGCGCCCTGCCCTTTCCAGGTGTCAGGGCTGGCAGGTGTGTACCTGTCATCGGTTCATCTCCACGGATGTGGCAGGTCCTTGAGGGCAGGCGTCTCAGTCTTCTTGTTGCCGCATCTTTGGGGCCTTCCAGATTGGCCCAAGGATAGGCAAGCTGGTGAGAAAGGGCTCTGATGGAGGGACAGAGGGCCTGCCTGTACCTGGCTCTGTGAGCAACACCGGAAGGAAAGAGGTCACTGTCCCTGCTCCCGGGATCCACAGGTGCCCAGAGCTAGACAGGAAGCAATTAGCAGAGAGCCAAGAAGAGCAGGTCGTTGTGCCCGTGAGCTGCAGGAAGGCCACACTGCTTTATAGGGTCCTGTGCTTGAGTTAATTTCCTTCAGAGCTCTCCGAAGACATAAGACCCCGAGGTTACCAAGACGGGACCTCTCCATCTGCTTCTTATTATCCAGATGCCCGGTGGCCAGCCTTTGATCCAGGACCAGTCCCCCTGCCAGCCCCCAGGCGGCCCCTCTCCCCCGCCCCCTCTCTCTCCCACCCCCCAGCCCCCAGCCGCTTTCCAGAACTTGGCGTTTACAACTCCCAGTGACCGCTCTTCTCTGTCTCCTTGTGCAGAAATGGAAGCTCCACTCACGGAGGCGCCGGGAGACCCCGAAGACGTCTCCAGGGTGTCACTGCCCGCCAGGTAAGGAGCCCTGCGAAGGGGTGACAAGGATGGGGACACACACCAGAGGCCCTCTCAGTGGCCATGCCACACCCTGTTCAGAGCGTCACTTTTCATTTGGAAGATGGAAATGACAGTGTCCTTGATGTTCACCCTCCATGTACCGATTGATTGGCCCCATCCCCCATCCATCATTCCTTTGCTTATTCAATCTTTCATTTATTCATCAACTCTTCTATGGGCCAGGTACTGTGCACACCGGGCTGTGAAATCAGGCAAGATAATGGGTGTGGCAACTTGTGAGGTGTTACGTGGAGTTGAAGAGAAGCCTGCCACTGTGCCTCTCGCTCCTGGCACATAGTCGGTTCAGAAGCGCTTGTTGCCCAAATGAATGAATTGCCCTGTAATTGCAAAACCTTGCCCCAGCTAGGTGGCTTAGGGCCTGTGTGTTCACCGCCTGGTATCTAGGCCACACACACACACACACACAAACAAGCTTAAGGTTGCTGCGTGATGTGGTGTGATCAAGCTGACCAGTCCAAGGTGGATTCCGAGTCTGCCTTTGCTGTTTCCTACCCTGTATGGGCAGCTCCCTACCGAGGACGTGTTCCAGTGCCCTTCCCCTGTGCTGTGTGGCCGCCTCCTTACCACATCTGCTCATTCAGTCCCAGCTGTGGCCTGGGTCCCGAGCGCAGAGGTTTAACTGCATTGTCTACAGTTAGTAATATTGACAAGCCATGGTTTTCTAAGTCACCCACCATCGTTATTAAGCTACGAGAATGACAGATGGGCAAGTTTCACCGTTGCCATGAGTCATGGGAATGGGTTGCACCCCTTTGGGGCTGAGGGAGGAAGCTGAAACAGGGTGTGGAGCAAGGTACCACTCCCGAGGAACCGCCGAGGGTTTGCCCTGCTCCAGGCCACTGCCAGCTCAGAGTGTGGCCCTGGATGCCCACTGTGGCAGGACACTCCACTGGACACAGAGGCCGAGGAGCCCTAGGAGGCCCCACTCAGGGTCCCCGGGCCAGGGACAAGAGGCCGACAGATGCTGAACACGGGGGAAGTGGAGGGACCACATTCACTGGAGCGTGAGTGGGCTGAGTCACAGTTGGGAGTCACAGTTCAGGTGCCACGGGAGCTGGTGAGACCGTGACGGGATTCAGCTGGCCTCAGGCAGAAGAGGGTCATCTGGGTTAATTAAAAGGGTGTCCAGGAGCCCTGGGAAGCTCCCTCCCTCCCTTGGGGTCCCAGAGATTGAGCCATGGGATCTGTGATGGCTTTTGGGGAAAGAATGCCAGGATTAATGAGATGAGATGAAGGTGAGGGTGTGTTGACGCGGCCTGGGCAGAGCAACTGTGTGCATCGGGGTTTGTGGGGCAGCCCGCGTTTCAAACCACCGTGTCTATCGTCCTCGTAGCTCTTGGTCAGTTGCAATTGTTCTTGCTTGAAGTATAGAATGCTGGTGAAGGGCAGGAGACTTGGAACCATGGAAGATCTAGGTTTGAATTCCAACTCTGACATCTACCAGCTGTGTGACCTTCAGAGAGTTATTTAACCTCTCTCTGCCCCGGTGGCCTGGTCTGAGAAATGAGGATAATACCCGCCTTCCAGGTATATGGCAGAGGTTCAGTGAGGTCCTCATAGAGAGTACTTAGTACTTCCCTGATTCCTAGTGAGCACTACTGTTATTTTTTTTGTTTTTCTCCTCGATTCCTCTTGCACTTTAAAGATGCACTGAAATCCTTATCAAACACTGTGTCCCGGTGTCGGGGGCACATTTACGGGCAGACAGGCTCGTCCTTCTCCCTTCCCCGCCTGATTGGGTTTCTCATGTCCTGCCTCCATTAAAGTGGGGGCCTACCAATAGGTATCCATTTAGTGCTTGGGAGAGTCTGACTCGGATGGTCCTGGGAGGCTGAGAGCTAGGAAGGGATGTGGCAGGAGGGAGGAAGGACTGGAAGGGTGCTTCAGCTCTTGGATGGCGAAGAGGAAGCTGTGAAGCAGTATGAGCCGCTCCGAGGTGGTGGAGAGGAAGGATGCTCGGAGGTGCTGGGGGGGATGAAGGGCTTGACACTGGTCCTCTGTGCGAAGGGCCACCAGCAGGGACTGAGTTGGCCGGGAGATGGGAGGAGAGTGAGCAGGGGAACCTGTGAGGGTGTCCCGAGTGTTGGAGAATTCCCCAGAGGGCAGTTTGGCCCGAAGTATATAGCTCAGAGCCAGGTGAGCAACACCGGGAGAATATAGAGGCCCCAAACGGAGGCAAAATCAGAAGGAGAGTAAGATGCTCTCCCAGCATTTTGCAGAGTCAGCAGGGAAGGACTGGAGGGCTGCACAGAGGTGTCTCAGACAGCAGAACGACAGAGTAAAATGCATCTCCTAGGATGGGCTGAGTCCTGCTGGGTCCCTGAACCTGCCCCCTCTGCCCAGCCTGAGGCTTCGCACCCCGTGGTAAAGGTACCTCCTCCACACTAAGGCCTGGGCCACGTGGCTGCCAACCTGTGCTGAGTAACAGCGGTTACTGCCCCTGCCCCTCACTGGGCACCCACTCTGTGCCAGGCACAGTACTGAGCACTTGACATTGATGGATGACCTTCTCGGGAACGCTGGAAACAGGCAAGGTGGAGTTCTGGCATTCTGAAATGTCTGCAGTCCCCAAAGTCAGTAAAACACCACTCTCATCCTTGTACGCGAATCATGCATCTGCGATTATCTCCTGAGGGTCAGAGTTTATAAACCACCTTATGAACATTTTAAGGCTCCTGATGCTTGCAGAAGGACTTACACAATTGTAAAGTGCCGCAAAGCATTATTCACTTTTTTTCTGGCCAGCGCCTAATATTGTGCTCCACACATAGTAGATCCTCAACGAATGTTCAACAAATTATCATCAATAATCATTGCTGGGTGATTGGAAGCTTTCCGGTGTTCTCCATCTGACCTCCGGTTGGCTTCTGACGCCTCTCCCCCTCCGAGACGGCTCTGACTCTTGCCTGATGCTGAAATCACTTGCTGTTAGGACACAGAAAATAAACACACACTCTTCCGTCCCACTGTGGCCACTGGATTTGGAACCTAGAGCCCCAGACCTGTGCCTGCCCCCAGTTTTCCTCTGCAGCCAGCCGGGCCACGGCTGGAGCCCTGTGGTGGGTGTGTTCTTCCTTGTGGCAGCCTCGGGCCCCTGGGCAGCATCCAGAAGGCTTGGGACACATAATCGTGGGCAGAAAACCCACCTCTTTCCCTTCCTACTCTGACCTCGCCAGCATCCTCCCAGGATCCTCCCTGTCCCAAAATAGCCATCTACTAGCTGAGATCTGGCTGCATCCTGCTTCTGGGCTGCATGCACTGTTTGCCAAGGGAGGGATGGGCCTGCAGCCCTGGAATGGGATGCCAAAGGTCGGGCCTTGTTAGAAGGGTCACAGTGGCCAGAAGTTCAGAGGAATAGGTGTGGGCCATTTGCAAAGCGTTTGGCCTGGTGGGACAGGAGAAGGGCCTGGGAAGACATATACAGGCTGTGGGACTTTCTAGGCCACTTGAGAAGAATACACAGATCAGGGAAACTCCCCATCCTCTGTCCCTGTTCTCAGTAACAAACGAGGAGCAGGACAATATAGGCTCCAGTCGGCAAGGAAGCAGCTACTTCAGGCCCGCCATGCTGGGGCTGGGCGGGGCGGGCATCAGGCAGGACGGTCCGTGGTTGCACACACAGAGGGGGCCGTGACCAGCTGAGCCGCTGGAGCAGATCCCCTCACAAGCTGGGCCTCATCTCTAAGGTGAAGAATAGGCCAGAGTCATGTGCTGACCACCAAGCCAAGAGGTCTGGACTGCAAGAGCGAAGGCAAGGGGGTGATGTGGTCAGGTTTGGGCATGAGTGCCATCGCCAGCACTGGTCCACAGGATGGATGGAGAGGAGAGAAGATGCCTTCAGCCAGGCTAGTGGGAGGGGCAGTAGCCATCCTGTGGTTTAGGACTGCCAACGTGAGGTGTACACGAAGTGCGGCGGATCCCAGAGGAGCCTGGGACTCTGGGAAGACTTCACTGAGGAGGTGGCACTGGAGGGTGGCTGTAAGGAACAGGAAGCAGGTGGGAAGGCATATAGTTATAGACTCAGCTGCCCCCAAAACCAGAGACACCCCACCCCACCCGCCACCCCCACCAAACACAGGGATTCCAACAAGGTAAAGGGGGAGGTCTCTTCCTTAGCAGGCCAGAGGACAGTGGTCCAGGCTGGGAGGCTGGCCCTGCCATCTTCATCATGTGGCTTCCATCTCTGGGCCCCTGGCAGCTGCTCTCTTCTCACCATCAAATGGCCAGTGTAAAAGGGGAGGGGCCCAGGGGAGTATATGCCCAAACCCTTAAGTGCAAAACTTGGAAAGAAAAATAAAACATGCATCACTTCTGCTCGGAGCCCATTGACCAGCACTTAGCACATGGTTACCCCCCAGGTCCAAGGGAGGCCAGGCAGTGTTTTTTGCTGGGTGGCTGTGTGCCCAGATACAACTTTATTGTTATGGGAGGTAGGAGAACAGATACCGAGGAACTCTGCATAGAGGGCATTCCAGGCTGAATCACGACACGGACAGAGGCTCAGAGAGTGAGAAAAAGGCAGGTCTGTTTAGGAATGGCAAGCAGTTGAAGGCAGCTGGAGCACAGAAGTAGTGATGGAAAATATGGGTGGAAAAAGACAGCAGAGGGACAGGCTGAGGAGATCTGGCGTCTCTGTTCAGTGGGGGCAGCGGTTGTCATCCTGAGAGTGGTAGTGTTTTGGCAATGGCCGCCTGCAAGGCTTTGCTGAGACTCTGCGGCTGCAGCCAGGCTCATCAGAAAATGTGGCAATTGCTTAATGATGTCTGATATGATAGGAGTTAATGTGCTGCTATGCCTGTGCCCTGGCTCCGTTACCCCACAGGAGATGACGTGGTGTCAGAGAGGTTTGGGGAAGCGGCAGTGTGACCTGATCCAATACATATTCTAGAGCAATAACTAGGAATGACGTGAAGGATGGCTTAGAGGGCAGAGAAACCCCTTCCAGCAACAAAGTCTGTGATTCTGTGAACAGAGCTTTATTTTCTCATGCCCTGCTATTTGTGTTGAGGTTGGAACTGCCTCTCGGGCTTGGTTATTTTCCGTAGGTGGTGAGAGCTGGTGTCCACATGTCCTGAAGTCCTTCCTTTGTCTAGCATGGCCCTGTTTGTCCTGGCACCAGATTTCACCCCCAACAGTCTCATGGTGTTTACAAGGGCAGAGCCTATGGCCAGAGCGTCCATCCCAAACTGGGCTGCAGTAGAGCAGATCCGTAGCCCCACTTCCTTTGTGGCTCTCCTTATTTCAGACTTGGCTAACACAGAAAAAGGGAGAATGCAGACCAAAGTATCCTTTGGTGCCATTGGTGAAGAAAAGGATTGCAGGGCTGGTGGTTGTTTTAGGGAGGACGTTTAAACTAAAGAAATACTGTTTTCAGGTACCTCAGAAACACTGCTTTACGTGTAAATAATTGATGGGTTAATTCTGAGTCATTCTTGGCTATTCCTTAAAACACATCCCTGAGGACCAGTCTGGGAAGAGACCCTCCTATTCAAGTCAGACTCTCCCTTGTTCTGCTTTCACATGCTGTGTCAGCTTTGTTCCCCCCTCCCCCGTCCCACCTCCTTCTCCTGACTTTGCAGTCCTTTGCAGACCCATCTGACCTCCCAGATGCTCAGGCTGCAACCCACTGTGGCAGCATCAGTGTCCCCTTCTCCCGCACCTCCTATGCTCCATCAGTTCCACTCCTCTGCTCAAAAAGCATCCATGGCTCCCTAGTGCTTATATACACCCCCTACCCCAATGATAAGCCCACCTTATCTCTCTAGCTTAGTCTCTGACCAATATTCCACCGTGCTGTACTCCTTTTCCTTCAGTAAAATTGGGCTGCTCACCCGCCCTGCCTGTACGCTAGTGTCTTACCTGTTCGCATCCACTCATGCTGTTCTGGTATCTTTGTTCTCTCTTTCTACCTCATGAACTCTTCACCCCTCCAGGCCTGCTACAGCATCCCCCCGCAGTTCCTTCTGTCCTTCTCTCCCAACGTAGTTCTGCTGTTTGGTTACTGTGTTAACATAATGCCTGGTGTGTGCTCAATGCATAATCCAGGCAAAACCACGGCCTGCGACAAGTAATTTGTCTTCAAATGAGAAGTGAAAACAGACCTAGACGTATATACCTGCGAAGGTTTCTCCTTGGCCATCATCGTTAATGATTTGATGTAGGTTCTACAGGTGCTTGACAGCAAACCTCAGTATGAGGCACTTACATAGTGAGAGGAGCCTTTGTGGGTTTCCAGCCAGGGAGAACCTTCCCCGCCTGCAAACCCTACCAGGCAGCCTTCTTGACATCTCCCCCTGGGTGGGTTACCGGCCATCCATCCTCAAAAGGCACATGGCTGAAGTCAGTGTCTTTCCCCCACACCTGGCCCTTTCCCAATATTCCCAGTCCTGGGGAATGGTGCCGTCAGCCCACCTGGGCTGGAACCTGGGCATCAGCCTGGACACCACCTTTTCCCTCCCATCCCCTTCACCACTGAGTCTCAGGATCCCACTCCACCGATTCCCTCCATCTCCACGACCATCACCCTTGTCAGGCTGCCACCATCTCTCACCTTACTCGCTGCAATAGCCCCTAACTGGCCTCTTCCAATACCCCTTCACCCCGAAGCCAGAATGGTCTTTTTAAACTTAATGCATAACCCTAGTTAAAGCACTTCATGGGTTTCCCTGGTGGCGCAGTGGTTGAGAGTCTGCCTGCCGATGCAGGAGACATGGGTTCGTGCCCCAGTCCGGGAAGATCCCACATGCCGCGGAGCGGCTGGGCCCGTGAGCCATGGCCACTGAGCCTGCGCGTGCGGAGCCTGTGCTCTGCAACGGGAGAGGCCACAGCAGTGAGAGGCCCGCGTACCGCAAAAAAAAAAAAAAAAAAAGCACTTCAGCGCTTTCTATCACCCTTAGTATAAAGGCCCAAGTCCCTAATGTGATCTGCCCACCCCCCAAGTCTCCCTCCTGCCATTCTCCCTTCTGCATGCCCAGCAGGCTCCCTGGTGACACCCATGCTGCTGGTCATCTGATGGCATTTGGATGGAGAGGCTGTAGGTGAAGGGAGCCACAGTCAAACCAGAGCGGGGACCTTGTGCTTTAGAAATCAGACAACTAGTCAATAAAGTTTGCACCCTGGGCTCCAAATGAAGGCACGTCCTGGAGCCTTTATGGCCCATTTCAGCCCCAGCTTTCCCCAGAAGAGGAGCTGGCTGTTGCCTTTGGAGAGGGCACCTGACTGTAAGGAAGCCTCCGGCCCTCATGGAAAGGGGAGGGTCAGGGAACAGGCATGGGAAAGGCCATAGAGCTGGGAGCTAGGTGCCGCCCCCAAAGAAAACACTGCCCCCATCTGCCCCTGGAAGCGCCTCTCCTCTCAAGGCCCTCAGCTTGGAGTTTTAGAGCCGCCTGGGGAATTCTCTAAAGTTAATTTCTTCCCCATTTCCTCTGGAAAGCACTTCCAGATCCCCAGCCCTCCTGGACGTCGCTGATAATGTGTTTCTCCTAGATCGGTTCTGATAACACCCACCCGGGTGGTCGCAGCGATTTGTAGAGAAAATAAAAATAAGGAAATGGAGGGTTCCGGACAGGCAGTGTGCTGTGCCCGGAAGGGCCCGGGACTGGGAAACGGTCCCAGACCCTGAGGACTCTGAGCAGGTCACTGCCCTCTCTCTGGGCCTCAGTTTCCTCGCTGGTAAAGAGAGCTCAACGCCTTTGAAGAACAATTTGGCAGAATCTGGTCAAGTGTGGAGAGCTGCCCCCCTCCCAGCCACATCCTAGAGAAACACTCCCACGTGCTTAAGAGAGGGAAGGGTGTCCACCTCTGCACTGTGTGTGCTACTGACAAAAGAAAAAGAAAACCTAAATGTTTGTCAGTAGCAGAGTGGAGACACAAATTGCAGTACTTTCATCAGTGAAATACCTTACACAGTGAGCATGGATGTACTTGACCTCCAGACCAAGCAATGCCATAGGTTAATCTCATCCTATTGAAGGAGAAAGCAAATGAGAAGAGAATATTTACAATATAATTCATTTATGTAAAATTAGAGACATATAAAACAACACCATACATTGCTCAGGGAGTATATGCATAAGTAATAAGTATGTAAAGAAATGCATGGGAGAGGAGTGATGAACATCAAACTCAGTGGAGGGGGGGAGGAGGAGGTAGAGATTGGGGTCCTGGGGGGTTGGCTGTATTGGTAACAATTAAGCTGGATGGCGGGTATGCCAGGTTCATTATATTTTTTTGTAAACCTTTTTAAAGATACAATTCACATATATAATTCATCTATTTAAAGTATACAATTCAGTGGTTTCTAGTATATTCACAGAGATGTGCAACCCTCACCATAGTCAATTTTAGAACATTTTTATCACCTCAAAAAGAAACCCCGTACCCTTTAGCAGTCATCCTCCACGACCCCAACCTTCCCAGCCCCAGAGAGCCACTAATCTATTTTCCTTTCTTTGGATCTAGTGTAATGTTTTCAAGGTTCGTCCATATTGTAGCATGTGCCCGTATGTCATTCCTTTTTATTACTCAGTAACACATCATGTTAAACCTTTTTGAATATCTACAACATTTCAAGATAAAACATTTTTAATCATAAGTTTGATTAGAAGATACTGTTGGATTAGATGTTGAAGGAAGCTTTGGGCCTGACTCTGTAATACCTAATTGGCATTCTCCACCAACGAGGACGTGCCACCGCTTGGAGCTTAAGTCCCATGTGTGGGGCCTTTGCCACCTCTGGCAGCAATAGTGCCAGCCCTACCAGGACCCATGTCTAGGGGGCCAAGCCTTATTCAGCTGGACTCTAGCACCCAATCCCCCCTGGTTGCTGTGCTGCCCCCTTTCCCTTCCTCAGTGTCACCACCTCTGAGACGTCTCCCGTGACTCTCCCAGGCACAGCTGGTGGCCCTGGGAGCATCCAGGCATTGAGGGCTGACAGCCCTGCAAGGTCCTTATCTTTTCTGAGCATCGGTCTCCACCACTATAAATTGAAGGTACTAGGGCCCACCTAATAGAGATGAATATTCAATGAAATGTTATGTATCTATTATCCAGAGTCTTTGTCAGGATTTGCTTTTTTTTTTTTAATAAGAGGCATGTTTTTAAATTTATTTGTTTATTTATTTTTGGCTGCATTGGGTCTTCGTTGCGCGCGGGCTTTCTCTAGTTGCGGCGAGCAGGAGCTACTCTTCGTTGCGGTGCGCGGGCTTCTCACTGTGATGGCTTCTCTTGTTGCAGAGCACGGGCTCTTAGGCACGCGGGCTTCAGTAGTTGTGGCACACGGGCTTAGTAGTTGTGGCTTGCGGGCTCTAGAGCGCAGGCTCAGTAATTGTGGCGCATGGGCTTAGTTGCTCTGCAGCATGTGGGATCTTCCCAGACCAGCGCTCAAACCCGTGTCACCTGCATTGGCAGGTGGATTCTTAACCACTGCGCCACCAGGGAAGTCCCAGGATCTGTTTTCATATCTCTGTCTTCCCTGTTACAGGAGGATGACCCTGGGCAGGGCTGTGCTGTCTGTAGGGGGAAGCAATTGCCCGGCTTCAGTAGCCGTGGTTCCCAGTTGACCTGCCCTCGAGAATCAGGCTAACCCAGCGCCTACAGGTGTGGGCTCTGAATTCCATCATCCCCGGGGTCAAGTCCCAGAAATCCCATTCTACCCCTATTAGTCATGGGACTGTGGATGAGTTACTCTCTTGACCTCAGATAAAATGGGAATAATGATAGTACCCAGCTTATTGGGCTTAACATGGGGCCTGACACATACTTGGCTCTTAACGATTGTCCATTGCCGTGATGATGATAATGATGATGATGATGATGATGATGATGATGATGATGATGATGATGATGAGTGGAAAAGGCTTTTGCCCAGTTGCATCCGGCCATGTGAGGTCCTGGAAGAGAATGCACATCACGCACTGAAGGCAACACGGGAATGTGGTTGAAGCCGCAGAAGGTGCTCGCTCCCTCCCACTTCCGTCTCTGCCCTGCTGGTGGCTAAGTCATTCCAACACTGACTAAAATTCTGGATACCTTTATACAGGACACGGGGCTCTGCGTGCAGGTTGCGAAGCAGGTGAGCTGCATGCCTGCCCTCAAAGAGGTGATGGCAGCATTTGCGGTGGGGTGGGAGCCCTCAGGGGGAACCCCAGCTCTCTATGCCTTGCTTTTGAGCATCGGAAAGGCCACTTAACCGTCCCAAGAGAAGTTTCTACCACAGTGATGCTAAAGGAATGCCAGGTGCTGCTTTGCAGGAAAGGGGCGGTAAACGGGAAGGGCCATGGCCCTTACGAGAGGCTAAAAGGTAGAGCACGCTGGACATGTGGACACATCCCTCAGTTCTTCCTGGAGCCACCCTGCCACGCACGCCCTTGCTGGAGCCCCACTCCTTGTCACAGCCCAGCCAGCCTCTCAGCTACTCCCCGGCAGATTGCTGTCCACCATCAAGGCGGCTTGGATGGTCTCTGACAGCAGCTAGTCTGACTGCTCACTTCGTACCTCGTACACCTCACTTCTTCCTCCCAGCCTCTCTCTGAAGTTAAGACTTACATGACCGTGTTTTCTAGATCAGGACTCTGAAGCTCAGAGCACTCCGCTCAAGGATACAGGGTTAGGAAGTGGCAGGGTTGGGACCTGAAACAAGCCCTGAAACGTCAGAAGTTCCTTGCTTCTAGTGTACATTCTCCAGCCGCCAGAGTGCTCCCCGAGAGCAAACTGAGGACTTGGCAATGGCCATAATGCTTGTCCAGGGAGGTGGTGTCAGATAAGGCTGGAGGACATGAATTAATAATGGTAACAACATGTATCGAGGGCTAACTCTGTGCCGGGCTCTGTTATAAGCGCTTCATCACATTATCTCATTTAATCCTCGTAATTACTTTATGTGGCAGTTACTATTACTACCTCCTTTTTACAAATGAGAAGACCGAGGCCCAGAGAGGTTATGTAATGTGGCCAAGGTCACAGAACTAGCATGTGCTGGAGCCAGAATTATTTTAACCCAAGAAGTCTGACTCGGAGCAAACCAGAGCAGTGTCAGAATGCAGACTCGCTCTCCCTCCCTCTGTCTCTGTCACTTTCACTCACTCACTCACTCAACAAACACTGTCTGTGTGCCATGCCGTGTCCTCAGGAGACTCAGAGGGGCTCACAGTTCAGGTGAAGGGATGCACAGGTAAAGCAGCAGCTGCTGTGGAGACCAAGGGCTCCAGTGGGGGCAGCTCTGCAGGGGGGGCAGGTGGGTGCTCTGCGTGAGGCAGTCCAGCTGCAGTCTTGGGGTCACCTCTGTGAGGTGGGCCACAAGCAGGGCGGGGACCGATGCTGTTGACGGTGGCCTGCACAGCTGGCATTTGTACCTAAGGCCCTAGCCCAGGGGGGTCAGAAGAGACCCAGTAGCTCAGCTGCACCAGGCTCCTCGGTGAGAAGCAGGAGAGCCCCCCAGCTCTGCACGAGGGGGTGTGGCAGAGGTCGGCGGGAGTAGGGGAGGGAGAGAGGAGAGGATTCCAAAAGCGTCTGGCCCTGCAGTGGCTGAGTGGCAGCAGGGCTGGCCCTGGGCCTGCCTGCTCGTTCTTTCCAGCTCGCTTCGCGAACTCCTCTGCAGCCTGGCGCTCCTTCCCGGCCCCTCTGGCCTTTGCCATCGGCGAGGCAGGTATGGCAGGCAAGGCAAGTGGGAATGTCTCCAGTGGGCGGGGCGTGCAGCGAGAGGAACCAGGGGCGGCTGGTCTGGCGCCCCTGGCACCGCATCCCTTGGCAGGCGAACGCCTCCGCCTGGTGGAGACCCTGGGGAGGCTCGTGGGGCCTGGAATGAGGGTCGAGCGGGCAGAGGGCTCCAGCAGTGCGGCCTGCCGCTTCAGCCAGCCCAAGTGGGGAGGAAATGCATGACCGCCTGGCGTGGCGCCGGGCCCAGCAGGCGTGGGTAGCTGAGTGGACGCCAGCTCTCCACACAGCTCTGCGCACAGTCACGGGGCCGCCTGGCGCACGGTGAGGAGGCCAGGGCAGCTCCCAGACCTTGGGGGGCAGCGGGACAGAGCAGGGGGCCGTGGGCTCCCAGCATGTTGGCGTGGGGGGCTGTCCCAGCCGTGCCTCCAGGCTCCCTCCCAGACACCTAGGGCCTGAGGGCTTCGGCGGCCGGAACATCCTCTTCGTGGCCCTTCAGGCTTAGAAGCTGGTGCCTGTCCTCCTTGAATGAGCCTCTCCTCTCCCTCAGGCGCTCGTGAGTCTGGACACTGGCCGCAGGGCCATTGCCATGGCCTCACCCAGTCATGGCGCCAGCACTGGCTGCGATTGGCTGGTCTCCGTGTCGCTATAGTTCCCGGTACTTGACAGCATCACCCCGGCTGCTTCGCTCTTTGCTGATTGGTGCCCAGAGGTGTTGACCGGAACGTGATGTTCTGTTTTTACCTCAGGGAGTGGGGTTGAGGAAGGGTCAGATGACTTATTGGACTGAATGGACGCTGACTCTGAGAAACAACGCTGGAAGTTCACGGAGTTTTTTTTTAATCATGTTATTCTTTTGAAATCATGTGCCCTTGAGTCTGGAAAGTCTGTTCAACAACTCTAGCAGAATCCGGCTCCCAACTCTTACAATTATAATCCTGGCATCTGCCAAGTGCTCCCCAGCTTAGCTGAGGAAGGAACAGGAGGGCAAGCTGGGCATTGAGCGAGGGGAGTGCAGAGCCTGTAAGGTATGGGGTGAGATCGGCCTAATTCTGGATCCTGACCAGGTACGGAAGAGGGGGTTCCTGCAGGGATGGAGGGGGGCACATCTCCTCCTTACAGCTGCCAAATCCAGACCTCGACACCAAAGGGACATCGTCAGAGGCCACCTTGGGCAGGGAGGCAGCGGCAAACCCTTTCTTTGAAGGAAACTTCCCTGCAATCCAAACTTTACCTGTCATGTAAACACAGGGGCAGAGCCCCACAGGTGGGATCGGGGTGTCCCACTGGTGACCCCTCCAGGTAGCTCGATGCTCTAGGAGCAGGACTCAGAATCCACCGGTGTCATCCAACCTGTTCACTTTGTAGTTGGGGAAAATGAGGCTCTAGGAGGAAGAAAGGAACTTGCCCCAATCTACGCAGCCAGATGGGGAGTGGCCGTGCTCTCTCCGCCATGTCTTGTCCTCCAAACGGGTCCCCAGAGGCACACCTGGGGCCACAGGGAGAGAGAACTTCTGTGGAAACTGAGGCAAAGCGAAGGACTGTAAAGTTGCCCAGTGGCCAGTGTCGGCCAACACCGTAATGTGTCCTGAGGCCAGGAGCTCCCGCCAAGCTGGGTATCTGGTTCCGGATTCATCTGTCCATTAGACAGCCTGTCCTTCCTGCCAGAACAAAAGATGCTGTCATGTCCCTAAAGCTGATTGGCCCCTGAAGCCACCACCCACCACACAACTATTTCCAGGGATGAATCCAGATCCAGTCTTCTCGACTCCTCCCCGGGGGCATGTGTCACTCCCCCGTCTTGCTTCTGCGGAGGGCAGTAGGTTCCTTGCGAATTAGAAATCAGCCTTGACTCTCACTTCTTCTCCATCCTCTCTGCCCATCTCCTTGTAAGGTGGACACCTAAGGCAGTAGGATCGTGTTTCTATAGAACAACAACTCCAAGATTCTGCTTGAAAAAAAAAAAGGAAAGAAAGAAAGAGACATACAGAGAAGGAACAATGAGATGTTATTATCCAGAGGAAGCTCAGGCTGGGGACCCCTTTCTGATGTTCACTTTAGCAGCTGTGTGGGAGGGCTGGATGTACTCACAGCATTTGCTCACCTTGACAACCCCTGTGGTATGATGAGTCACTCTCTTGGTCTTGGGAAGCTCCGAGATCCCCCAGCCCTTCTCCATTCCCGTATGACCCAGTCCTTGTCATCCAGCCAGCAAAGGAGACCAGGGCCCTGTGGACTGCTTGCCCCTGGGCACTCCATCCACCAAGTCCTGGGCAGGGCAAGGTCTGCCCCTGCTCCAGGGCATCCAGGCAGCCCTTTCCTCATGTTGCAAGGGGCCACACATCCTCTCATCCCTCCCAGACTCGTGTCAGAGCTGGACAGGCCTAGACAGGATCTAGTTTGAAGTCAGGCTTTATAGACAGAGTCTAAGACCCAGAGAAGGCAGGAGGTTCCTTCAGCCATGTGTGGAAGCATCTGGACTAATGAGTGGTGAGATTGTCTGCTGGCTGAGTTCTAGGATTTGACTATGTTACAGTTACTGGGCAAGTGACTTAACCTCTCTGAGCCTCAGCTTTCTCATCTGTAAAATGGGGATAATGATACCATCTATCTCATTGCACTGCTGTGGGCACTGAGATGTAGGTAAAGCCCTTGGCACAGTGCCGGGCACAGGGGAGGTGCCTACTAAATGGTACCGAGCTGCTGTTACTCACCTCTCCCAAACACCCACCCAGTACTCTTTTGACTGCCCACATTGCCTCTCCTCCTGAGCCTCTGAAACACCACTGCCCTGGGACCAGCCCTTCCAGAGGAATCTGTTTGAACAGCTGCCTGTTGGCTGCAGCAAATCTCCACTGAGCCCCTGCTGTATACAGAGCACCGGGCACTCAGGTGGATACAACATTTGTAAAGGCTTCAGATCTGCACTGAGTCCTGGCTCTTGTGAACACGGTGTAGCCCTGACTCTCTGGGCCTCGGCTCCCGCGTCTATAAAATGGAGCTATGACAGTCTCACTGAGTGAGTCTCTCAGTGAGTTCATGTGTATGCAGCTCCTTTGAAAGTTCTAAAGTGAATTGCCATTTGCTGCAAACATACCAGTTGCTATTTTCATAATTTACACAAAGACAAGCAAGATCTTGTCCCCGCCTTCTAGAAGCTCATCTCCTGATTGGGCCCTAAGCAGTGTCCACAAGAATCATTTCACCACTTATATCCTGCAATGTGTACATGCCAGCTGTGGCATTTAGAGAGTGTGGTGGTCTTAGAAGCCTCTCCGGGGCAGGTGACCCCTTCATTCATTCATTCTCAGGGGCAGGCACTATGCTAGGCTCTAGGGATATAAGGGTCAAGTTGACTGACAGGCCTTGTCCTCCTGGGGCTTCCAGTCTAAAAGAGAGAGCTAATAAGCATATAAAGAAATAAATAAGAAAATATCCATTGATTATTATGATGAAAATGAATCAAAGGCCTATTTTCCATGGAGCCTGGGGGGGTGGGCAATGGTGTCTGTTTGAAGGTGGGTCAGGGAAGGCCTCCATGAGAAGGTGACATTTGAACTGACAAGAGGGACCCTGCCTTGTGAAGAGTTAACAAATGATTCAGAACTTGAAAAGTGCTTAGACTGAGCCTGGCATAGAACAAAGCACTATAAAAGTATCTATTAAATTAACTAATTAATTAATTGACTGATTATATCAGAGGATGGGGTGTGAGCATTCCAGTCAGCAGGAACAGCATGTGCAAAGGCCCTGAGGTAGAAATGAGCTTGGTGTGACTGAAGAAGAGAAAGAAGGTCAGAGTGGCCTGATGGAGTGAGTGAAAGGGAGAGAGGTCGTGCTGGCAGCCCTGAGGTGCCTTGCATGACTCTGGCCTGTGGGGTTTGTAAATTTCATCATTCATGAACCAGGAAGCCACTGGAGGGTTTTAAAAGGGGAGCCACGCACTCAGAGTACAATTTACCTTCTTCTTGGGTTGACAGAGAATGGACTACAGAGGCAGGGTGCTGAGGTAGGGAGAGAAGATCCTGCTGTGGGTGTCCAGGCAGCGGTGACAGAGGAGATTGGAAAAGTGGAGAGGCTTGGGCTATGCTTTGGAGGTAACATTGGCAGGCCTTGCTGCTGGGCTGCCTGCGGCAGGGAGAGAAAGAGAGAAGCCGGGCAAGACTGAGAGCTTTTTGGCTGGAGCCATTGCCTGGCTGGGCTGTGCAGGGCATGGGGCTGGAGCATGGCTGCAGCCCAAGGTGCCAGGTTCCTGGAGGCATGGCATCAGGCCTGGAAGAAGAAGCTGAAGGGATAGTCAGCGGCAGTGAAGGCGCCGGTTACTTAGTGGCCCTATTATTTACACGCCCCCCAGCTGTGGCATCTGTTGGCTAGAGTGAGAAGTTAGTTGAATGGCCTAGTTTCACTTCCAGTTCATAAGCTCATGCCCGGTTTGTTAGGTGCAGAGAGGGGCCTGGGTTTGGGGAGAGGGAGAGACGGGCCTGTCTGCATGGTTGTGGGCATACAGCTTGTTGGCTGATGTGATGATGCAAAGGGCCCCCAGGGTAAAGATGTCCTGAGTTCCCCTTCCCACCGCACAGCTCCTGGTGTATTTCCTTCAGCATTGACTCCGGACAGGCGAGGATGATAGGCCCCCTTTGAAACATGAGCGAGGTAAGTTTAGGACAAATTAAGGAAGTCCTACTTCTCACAGTGATTCAGGAGCTCAGGGGACTGCTTACCCCTCGAGGTGGTCCAGGCTGGGAATGTCACGGGATCCCAAAGGGATCTGGGGAAAAGGACAAAATGCAGAACGCTAAATGGCTCTGGAGAGGAAACCTGGGATCTGTGTGACCTTTAAGCTGACGTCAGGGAGGAAACCAGTCCCTTGAGGCTTGTGCTGGCAATGGAGTCAGGAACCTTCCTAATCTAGCTTCGTACCCGCCCGGGCGCCAGAGCTGGAGGGGCCCCAGACTCTGCCCCACTCAGTCCTCTCCTTTTACACAGGAGGACACTCCTCTGTCATCCATCTGCCAGAAAGCCCGCAGTGGCGCCAGCGCCTTCACGACAAAGTCCAGCTCGGTCCCCATCTGGCCCCATCTCTCCCCACTGCCCCCCGCCCACCTTGCAGCCTCGCTAGGGCTCTCTTCCCCTCGCTCTGCCCTCTGCCAGGAACACCCTTGTTCCATCTTTGCCTGTTAACTCTCTCTTACCCTTCGGATTGGGCCTCAGTTGTAATCCCCATCCGGGGAGTCCTCCCCGACTTCCAGCCCCTTTCCCACCGAATGCTTCTGCTAAAAGCTTCCTCACAGCCTGCTGGTCCTCCAAGCAGACCCTTATCCCACTGCATCATCATGGCCTGTTTAAATGTCTATCTCCCTCTGCACAGCCAGCTCTGTGCCCTCCCCAGCACCTGGCATGAAGTAAATACTCTACAAACCATCATTTAAGGTAGCAGGCCCAGAGAACAGAATTGCCTTGCACACAATCACAATAGCATCCTTTCGGACATTCATCCGTGCATGCATTCAACTCGTGTTACCTAGCACCTGCTCCGTGCCAGGACTTTCCTAGGTGCAGGGGACCCGAGGGTGTGCAAAGTAAGTCCCAGAACTTACCGTCTAGTGAGGGAGGCACCTCCATGGATCGCACTAGCAAATGTACAATTGCAGTGGTGACCGGTCCTACCAAAGGGAGTACAGGCTTTCATGACAAGCTAGAAAGAGTCCTCAGTGTCAGGGAGGTCCAGGAAGGTTCCCCAAGGAAGTGACACTTGAGGAGCAGAAATTGACCAGGCAAAGAGGGGAGGGAGAGGGTTCATTCCAGGCAAAGGGACGAGCATGTGCAAGGACACTGAGGTGGGAAAGAGGGTGGCAAGAATGAGGAACTGGAGGCGCTGCATGGCCAGAGCAGGGAGCTCGGGGGCAGAGTGGCATAAGGCGAGATTTGGAAGGTCGGCAGGAGCTGGAACATGGCTCGTGGACCATGTTAAGGTTTTTGCCTTTATCTTGAGAGCAATGGGGAGCCACCGAAGGGTGCTGAGCAGAGCCATGACCTAATCCTATTGGTGCATTGGAAAGCTCAGACTGACTTCTGTACAGAGCAGGGACCAGAACCTGGGTGTCCTCACACCCAGTCCCTATGTGACATCCATATTCTGTACCCCCGCCCCGCTGAGGTCAACACGTCTCTAAGGATTCTCTTCCCCTCTCCCCTCCCACCTCCTGAGCATTCATCTGCCCGTGCTGCTTTGGGCACTAACATTATCCCCACCCCGAATGCTGGCTTTCCACTGCACCGCGGTCTCTACCCTCTTGTCTCCAGCAGTCACAGCGGGCTGTGGGTGCCCAGGTGCTAACCCCAGTGTGTTGCCAGGGGACCAGTGTCCCCAGCAGCAGCCAGGGGGCAAGGACTGCATCACTCATGGTTTGCTCCTTCCAGGCCCTACTGTGCGGGGGTTTCAGACAGGGGCCGCAGTGATTGGCCAGCGCCATTTACACCGGAGCAGTGGCTCTCACAGGCCTCAGGTCTGCAAACATTGGAAGTCGGTGCCAGGACTAAGCAAGGTTAAATCTTCCCCATTGCCTGGGCTGCAGAAATGCAGTGAGAGTAAACTGTTTATATTCTCCAGCTGCGGAGCCTGTGACCAAAGGCCTCCTGCAAAGAAATCGTGGTTCGTGGGATGTGAGTGCTGGGGGATGTGGGATCATCTCCTCCAGGACTCACTGTCACAGCAGGAGTGGAGGGCCCCGGGGAGGCCCAGAGTCTCACACAGGGCAGTCACACTGCACAAACCGTCAGAGGATTCGACTGGTGGTCGGTCACAGAGGCCACCAGCCTGCACTGGAGCTGGTGTGATGATGCAAAGCTCCTCCCAACCACACCCACAATCTGGGGCTGAGAAAAGGAGATGGAGTTAAAGCCTGGTGGCTCAAAGCATGGGTTTGGGGCCAGACAACCCTGGGTACAAGTCCTGCCTTTATCACTTGCCAGCTGTGGGGTCGTGGGCAAGTTACACAACCCCTTCAGTCTGTTTTCGTTTACGCTGAAATGTCCATTACGACTGCCCCTAGCCACATGTGACTATGTTTAAACTAATTAAAATTAAAGTTTGGAATTCGGCTCCTGGGTCACCCCAGCCTTATTTCAAGTGCTCGTGTGGCTCGTGGCAGTTGTGCTGCACAGCACAGACGTAGAACATTTCCATCGTGGCAGAACATCCTGCTGGACAGCTTTGATCTATACAACGAGGGTGATGAGGAGACTTAGCCTATGGATTTTGATAAGGATTAAATGAGATAATGAATGTGAAGCAACCTGACACAGGACCCCGAGTATTGTCCACTGACGTTTACTGTGATGGTGAAGGTGGCGACAGGGTTGGTGACAGTCTGTTCATTTCCACGTACATTCTCAACGGCCGGCTGCATCCACCAGAGAGGTGTTGCTATCCAATAAAAAGGTGCTGGAGCTAGGCATCAATACACCTGGGTTTATCTATCAATAAAAAGGTGCTTACCCTTTGCTCTGGGCCAGACTCTGTGATAGGTTTTCGATAAGTCGCAAACTGGAACGAGAAATGGTCCTCATCTTCCAGGAGAGATGCCCACAAATAAAGTATAGAATGTAAAAAGCACCCAAGGAGAGTCAGAAGCAAAAAAGAAAGGAGTAGCAAGCCCTGAGGGCTTCCCAGAGGAGGCATCATTGGATCTCGGTCTTGAAGGAGGAGTGGGGCTTGATTTTTAGAGGGCAGGAGGGCAACCCAGACCAGGGAGCAGCAGGTGCTAACACATGGGGCAGAAAAGCTGTCTGTGCAATGGAAATGATGGACAACTCAGCGTGGCTGGTGCGGAGGACATGGGGCACAGGCCCGATACTCAAATGCCAGACACTCAGGATTTATGGAATCAGTGATCCGGGGGAAGCTCATCACTGTGTCCTGCCCCCCTGGGCCTCACATCTGCTCCAATTACACCTCCTTCTCTACCTGGATTTTACTGGATCCGAAATGAAATTCCCCATTTTCCTCTTGAACCAGCTCATTTCTCTTGTATCCTCAGCCTCAGGGAAAAGCAGGCTGTACCACCCACGACCAAGACTAGAAACTTGACGCTGCTTCCGCCCTCTCCCTCACCCCCACCCTGTCCACCAGGCACCATGACCTACGGACTCAGCCTCCTTGATATTCCCCATTGTCTGCCCACCCCCCCCCCGCCCCCCAGCTCCTGCCACCGTCTTACTCCCACCCTCAGCCCTCCTGCAGATCCTTGCCACAGTGTGCTATCAGTTGCCCCTCCTCCATTCTGGTCCCTTCCCCCTACCCTCCACTTGTCAGGTAGAACAGTTTCTCAAAACTGCCAACCCAATCAAGACCTCCCTTGCTGAAGACATTCAATGCCCCTGGGATGCTCCCGAGATACCGCTTGTTGCTCAGCCTGGTCTTTTTCTACGTTCCAGCCACACCAACCTAGGCATTCCCTAACCCGCAGGCCTCCTTCAACCCTTCCTCTCTCTTAGCCTGTCCACCCTCCCCAGCAGAAATCAGCTTCGGGCCACCAAATCTGGAAAGCCTTCTCTGCTTCCTGCGCCCCGTCCCTACACCCTTTCTCAGCACTACCCCTGCTCCCTCCATTTCAGCCTTCCTCCCCATGACTCTGACGTCCATCGATTCTATGAGAATCACCCACTCTGTTTAAACATGCAGATAGATGCCCAGGGCCCACACCAGACCTTCAGCATCAGAATCTCCGAGGGTGTGGTCTAGAACCCTGCGTTTAGATAGGCATTTCCAGGTCATCCTTCTGCCCACTGAGTTCTGAACACCGCTGCTGTCTCTACGGTTCATTTTAGTGCATTGTTTTGTTCTCATCTCTCTTTTCCCCGCTGGATGGTGCATTCCTGGGGACAGGAGCTAGGGCAGGGACAGGAACGGTGCCTTGCTATCTGTTTCCCCAGTGCCCGGCACAGGGCCTGGCCCAGAGCCCGTACCCAGGCAGTTCTGAATGAACCATTCCTGGACGTGGCGCGGATCCTGTGCCCCCCCCTCCTTCCAGCCTGTGCCGGAAATAACCTTTTATGAAGGCTTTTGTGAGTGGTTTGTGATCTCTCTGGGAGACCATGCAGGTTTCCCTTGGTTACAGGGGAACCTAGATGAAGGGTGGTACAGCCCTTGGTGACGAGAGGCCGGGGGTCCCCCCAGAACAGGGAGCCTGGATGAGGCAGGGGTCTATCATGTTAGAGGGGGGTTAGGGGAGAGTGTCCCGGTTCCTAATCAACAGGAAGGGCCTTCTTCCTCCAGGATCACTTTTCAGCCCAGCTGCTTGGACATAACCTGAGCTGGGGTTGGGACCATGGGGGAGGGGTAATGACAGACAGGCTGATAGGGAGGCCAGCAGCTGGACAGGCAGCACGTGGCCCTGCAAGCCTGCCCAACTCCCACACACCCCCAGTTCCTAGGGAAAGGCCAGTGCAGGGAGAAGGCTCCACTGGTAAGCACATAACACCCTCCTGCCCCCCTCCCCCAGCCCTTTCCTTCCCTCCTTCTGCTCTCTCTAACCTCAGGGACATTCAATCCTCCCTTTGATGGACAGCCAAGAAAAGACTTCTTCCACATCCTAAATTTGTTAGCACCAGCTAATCATCTTAACCTTCCTCCCTCCTGCGCTCCCAACAGGTGCCTCCTTAAAGACGCAGGGTGCTTTTTTGAATCTCAGCAGGGAGCCCCAGGAGGGACCAAATCCCCCACCCCCACCCCGAGATGTCCCTCCTCTGTGCAATGGCTCCTGGTGAAACCTGGTGTGCAGGCATTTGGGGTGGGGGCAGTGGCTGCAGCTCTGCTGCTTGGGACCCTCTGGTTCCCCCTCCGTCATTCTTAGCCGGGGCTTCCCAGTGGGAGCTGCGGTTCTCCTTAGGGGCTCACCCACAGGGTGCTGCTGGAAAACTGAGTCCAGGCAAATCCCAGGCAAGTGGGTGACTTCTCTTGCCCAGACACTCCTCCTTGCCTCTCTCCTATTTTCTCCTCTTCTCTCACGCCCCTCTCTCCTAGCCCCTTCCTCCGCCTCCTCGTGACAGCCACCATCTGTCT
Source organism: Pseudorca crassidens (assembly GCF_039906515.1). NCBI lineage: Eukaryota > Metazoa > Chordata > Mammalia > Artiodactyla > Delphinidae > Pseudorca > Pseudorca crassidens. Next base: position 62,346,665 of record NC_090311.1, on the reverse strand, counting down.
ACTGCAGCTGTGTGCCAGGACCCGTGCTTGAGGCTTGGCTCCAGCTCCTCTAGAACTCCAGGAAGTAGACATTCTTAACCCCATTTTACAGATGAGAAAACTAAGGCTCAGAGAGGTGAAGGAATGTGTGTATATGAAGTCATCCCTTAAGTGTCAGGGCTGGAGATTGGACCCAGGCCTGACTCAAGAGCTGTACTGTTGACCACTGTACCATCCTGTCTCCAAACACACACATCCACACTGCTCACACGTGCACGTGCCTCAGGTAAAAGTGACCTACTGTGATCTGTTCAGTGAAGTTGCCCCTGTAAATACCTCGTACAGGACCAGGCCATAGTAGGTCCTCAACACGCGAGTGCCCCTTCCTCCATCCTGTCCCTGCACCTCTCTCTCCCCCCTTTCTCCTTCTCTCCCTGCTTACAACCCAGGTGAGAAGAGCCAGGACAGAAGAGAATGTGGCCCTGACCTCATCCTGGCCCTAAGCCTCCCAATAAATAATGGGACTGTGTACAAGCCTCTGGCTCTGCAGCATCTCAGCTCAGGATGATAGGCGTTTACAGGGGTTGGGAGCCCTGGGAGGGAGGGACGTGGGCTCCTGCCTAGGCGGGGGAGGGGCCCTGAATCACTCTCCCTTTACCCTCCCCATCTGTGGCCCATAAAAGCAACCAGGCAGGCCCCACAAAACCAGCCAAGAACTTAAAGAAAGTTCAACAGGTTCTTCCCCTCAAGGTCCTCAGTGGGGTGGGACTGGCCCAAGGGGAGGGGGCCGGGGAGGAATCCCTCTGCCTGCAGAGGGCTACATTCTGACCCACAGGCATGAGAGCACCTTCTGAGAGCCAGTGTGCTTGGAACTCAGGCAGGAAGCACAGCCCTTCTTGCCCCCTGGCTCCACCCACCTTCCCCTTCCTAGCCTGTCTGGGTTCTAAGAGTGGGGTTGTCTAGGCCTGATGGATTCTAGGATCATTTGCTCAGGTTCTCTAAGTCGGGAGGTAAGGGAGCCCCTTGGAGCAGCTGACACCAGGGGCTCTGGGGGAGGGGGCAGGACAAATGCATACGTTGCCAAGAAGGTGGATAGATGGTCAAAGAGTATCACAGCTGTACAACCAAAGCCGTACAGCTGAGGTTGTTGACAAAGTGTGAGCGAACTGTGGCCTGAATTGAATTAAAATCAACCCATAGCAAACATCCTGACCCATATGGTGGCCGAGTAACAAGAAGTAAAGCTGCCATTTACCAAATGCTTATTCAGTGCAAGACCCTTGCATCCATGTGTCCTGCCCTCATGACAATCTTACACGCTGCTACTACTAGTTCCATTTGTAAATAAGGAGACTGAGGCCCCCAAAAATTAAAAGAAACTTGTGGGGGGCTCCATAGCTACTGAGAGTCGCTGGGATTTGAACCCAGGTCTGTTTGGCTCCAAGGCTCCAAAGCTCATGGCTCCCAGTGTTATAAGAAATGCTGAGAGTGTAAACAACCCCCCTCAGTGAAAGAGGGAAGAGCCCGACAGGTGTGGACTGATTTTCTGTCTCACGTGGTTGGCATCTGATTCACCTGTCTTCCCCACCCCAGACTTCCGTTGTGTCTTTCTGGGGACAGATGGACGAGGATGTTTCATTGAACAAGAAGGGGATCCCCCTCCTCTTATAAAACCCGAATGAAGCATCCCCCACAGAAGAAACAACCAGCACTAGTGGGGAGCTTAAGGGCAAGAAAGGCTACACCACCACCACCCCCCCGACATGCCCCATCCAACAGCTCTCCTTATCCCTACATATCACGGGCAGTGCGGACATCCACACAGCTAAGGGCTGCCACATCCAGCCGGCATTTGCCCCTGAAACACCATCCCCATGGGGTATCCTGCTGTTGCCATGGTCCCCAGCTGCCCAGGGTACCGTGCCCCACTTCTCTGCCTGGGTCACACAGGCAGTTCATCTCCATATTCCCCTCCGGCTCAGATGGACTGAAATTGCCTTAACAATTTTACCAAAAACAAAGTGAGGGAATTCCCTGGCAGTCCAGGGGTGAGGACTCTATGCTCTCACTGCCGTGGCCCGGTTCAGTCCCTGGCTGGGGAACTAAGATCCTGCAAGCCACTCGACGCAGCCAAAAAACCCCCATAAAAACAAAGAGAAATATTAAGACCATTTTTCAAACGTCTTGGAGTGTTAAAAGGTTCTTAAACCACAGTGCCTACAAGGAACAGGTTCCTGACCCTAAACCTGCAGAAAGTCACGTGCAGGCCTCAGACCCATTGTCCCACCAGAGACAAGATGGGATTTCCCTCCCCTCGAATTCCTTTCCTGCTTCCTCCAGGACGGCAGCTGGGGGCTGGCACAGATGCCCTGGTCACCTGACCAGGTGCTCGAGGGGGACTCGGGCAGCAACAGTAACTCACCGTTTCCTTCCGCCCCAGCACGGAGCCCACGGGCAGGGACCAGGCTCTGCAGCCCTTCTGCCCCGTCTTTGGGAAGGGTTGTGGAATTATTGCCTCACGATGGTAGGTTTCTTTTCTTGTTCGTTTTTAACAAGAGGAGAGGATGTTGTTTCTTTTTTTTCACATCTCTTCTTGATCCTGGCCCCAGCCCTACCAGCATCCCTGCCACCAACCCCAGCCCCTATTCTGCAGACTTTCTGACCCTAGTAGCACGGGGGTCCTGTTTCTTCAGAAGCCAACTGTGTAGTCTTGCGTCATGTTCAGGGGCTACTGACATGGCTGGTGTCTCCTGACATCTTCCCAGGCTGCCTCAACCTGTCCCCAGCTCAGGTCACCACTGTCATCCCCAGGTGACTCTGTTATGGGCGTTTTTTCCCATCTGCTGAAGTCGCAATGTTCCTGGCCTCTTTCCAGGCCTTGCCCACTGTACACTGCCTTCGGGGGATTTCAGCTTCCCTGAGCTGTCCTGCCTCAGTGCCTGGGATGTGCCGTGGTCCCACAGCCAGCTCCCGAGTGAGGTCAGAGGTCAGGAGAGTAGCTTGGATTGACCATCCTGGGCTCCAGTGAATGATTTATTAGCCACTGTCTCCATTAGGGGCTGTTAGCACATCAAAGCAGTATTTGTAGAGCCTGGAAAAGTGGTGACTATGACAGATGGTAACTGTTGCTATACCATAACCTGCCCCCCAGGTGAGGTGGAGGTTGAGAGAAGAGAGTCACTTTGGTTCTTGACTACAGCAAAGGTGAGAGGAGACCCAAATGTCCATGTTCCTTAGCATGAACTTGTGCTTCAATGCATGAAATCCTTGTGTTCGGAACTCGGTGAGTTTCGGCTGCACAGGGCAGTACAGGCAAAAAGAGTGGATTCTAGAATCAACAAGATCCGGGTTCGCATCCCAGTTCTGGCATCTGGGAGCTGTGGGAATTGGGCTCATTATGATGTCTCTCAAAGCCCAGGCTTTGCTTCTAGAAGGATGAGGATTACCATGCTGCTCCTAGAGGCCTGGTGAGGGGCCCTGGGACCACACGTGTAAACTGCGTGGCACAGGAGGGCACTCAGTGAATATGATTTCTCACCCCTTGGGGCATGTCCAATGTGAGGGCACTTTGGGGACCTTCCGGGGGCCACCCTCGCTCAGAGGAGGCTGCCTTCCGGTCAGCGCTGTGCTTGACTTAGTGCTGTCGTCATGGGGAGTACGTTATGCTCTGACTCCTCCACTGTCTCCCACCAGCGGGCAAAAGGACCAGCTGCTCTCCTGGGATGCAGAGGGGCCGAGGCAGACTGGGTGCCCTGGAAAGCTGGCTTTGAAACGGGTGACGGGAAGGAGTGGGCAAAGGGAGAAGCTGAGCTGCGGTGTAGTCTCAAGGAAGGCCCAGCCCACCCCAGGGCGCTCTGAAGCCGGGATGGCCCTTCAGCGCCGTCCCAGGTTGGGCTCGGGGGCTGGCCTGCTGTGGCGGCCTTGGACAAAGGGCTTCTCTTCAGCCAAGGCAATCCTTGAAAAGCACTGACGGTGAGGGCTCTGTGCCAGCAGCACCTCTGCCTTCCCTAAGGGAGCCACGCATCCCCCAGGGAAATGCCGGGTCCCGGGGAGTTTCTGGGGCATTCCTGTATACGCTTCAGAACTTGTGGATTCGTCAGACTCAGTGACTATGTCTGTTCCCCTTCAGCTCTGGCTTTGGAGGATTCCTCAGGCTCAGACAAGTGGGAGAATCAGAGGGAGCTCTTTCCGAGCCCAGTCCAAAGTCTGGACACCTCAAGGGTTTCCCAGTACACTTGGGACAGACGCCACGCTCCTTGCTCTGGCCTCCCAGATCCTTTGAGCTCTGGCCCCCACCTGCCTTTCCTGCCTCATCTCATGTCAATCTCTTTTTTTCCTCCCAAAGCTCTAGGGCAGAGCTGCTGATAGAACTTCCTACAGTGATGAAAATATTTCATACCTGTGCTGTCCAATACAGTAGCCATTAGCTATATGTAGCTATTGAATACTTGAAATGTGGTTAGTGAGACTGAGGAACTGAATTTTTAATTTTACTTAATTTTAGTTTTAATGGCCCCAGGTAGCTAATGGACACTGAATTAGATATCACAGCTCCAGCTATAAGGTCTTTTTTCTGTTTCCCAGACACCCAAGCTTGTTCCTACCTCAGGGCCTTTGCACTTGCTGTGTGGCTTGAACGGAATAATCATCCCTTGGATCCTCTCACACTGGCTCCTTCTCGTTTTTTAAGTTCCAGCTTAGTATCACCTCCTCAGAAAGGCCTTCCTCCACCATCTAAGCTAAAGCATGTTCTCATTTAATTCCAGCCTCTCTCCAGTACGTTACCATATTTTAACTTCAGGGCAGTTATCAATGCCTGGATTTTTCTCATTTATTTCTGTTTTTTGTTTCTGTTTGTTTGCTTGTTTGTTTTTTGTCTATTGCTTGCAACTAGAAGAATAATGACAATGTAAAATCTAATATTTGCATACCTCTTACTGTATGTTAGGTACTGGTTTAAGTGCCTCACATATATGACCTCACTTAATTGCCACAGCACCCCCATTTTACAGATGAGGATACTGAAGCTCAGAGGTTGACTTGCGCAAGGTCACACGCCAGGACTCTGTCTTTTTCACCTCTGTAACCCCAGCACCAACTTAGCACAGTGCCAGACACAGAAAGCAAGAGCTCCATAAGCAGCCATTGACTGTGGGCTGGCTAGGACTTTGCTGGGTGGGGAGGCTGGGCTCGTGTGAGCTCAGGGTTGGCCTCCAGCCCTGAGTGTGGGCACCGGCCCTGCGGTTCTGTGGAACCCCAGGCTGGAACAGTGGGCTGGAGGTGAGGTCCCGGGTAGTGCTGAGTGTGGCCTGCAGTCATACCCACCCAGTCCTGGGAGCCCCCAGTGGGCTGAGTGGGGAGAGGAGTGGGGACTGGCTGGACTCAACTTACAAACGTTCCTCCTGGGCAGTGAAGTGATACTCTCAGCCAGGGTGCACTCGTAGCAGCTGAGGCAGGGGCTGGGCCGGGGACTGGGGCTGAGCTGGGGCTCAGGCTGCTCAGCCTGTGTTTATTGTGCTTTCCTGGTGCCTCGGGCAGAAGGGGACCAGAGCTTTGGAGACCACCCAGCCTTTCCCTGCACAGAGCTCTCACACCGCTTGCCCTCCCCACCGAAGCCCTGGCCTCAGGCTGTCCAGCTGCAGGGGGTGGGGTGGAGGGGCTGGGTACAGTGGGTAGAGGCTTCTCCGCTGTGAGCTCCTTCATGCGGATCAGCACCTAAGAACCTGGGCTCCCGGGGTGCCCCGCCCCCTCTAAACAGCCTCTTCCTGTCGGAAGGCGACCTTCCATGAGGAGGGGACACTGGAGGCCACCAGAGGGGCTTCACCCTCCTCTTGATGCCGTGTCCGCATTTCCTGTGGGCTCCGCAGCCCACCCCCTGTCCATGTGCAGCCCCCGACCCCTGCAGGGAGGGCTTATGGGCACGCAGGAGCTTTGGACGAGGAGCCTGAGAGGCAAGCATCGGTTCCATCGAGGCCTCTCTTCCGCTGGGTGGCCTGGAGTAGCCTTCTTAACCTCCCAGCTGGGGTTCAGTGCTCCAGAACTCTCAAGGGTTTATACACATGTGAGGTCAAAAGCAAGGGCAGAAAGTCAGAGCGATGCTCATACAAGGTTTCGTGTCGACCCAGTAGTCTCACTTCCTTAGCCTAAGAAAATAATTTATCACAAGAGAGGTGCTAAATGCACAAAGTTATTCATCATAGCATAAAATACAAAAAACACAGAGACTTCCAGATGTAGTAGCCAACAAGTCTAGGCCAATCATGCTATACTGTGCAGCCATTTACAAAATGTCACTTGGAAGGCGGCACAAGGGTGGGAGTGCGATTACCCTGTCATGGAGAGTAAAGAAAGCGGCCTCCCCTATTGCGTGCTCGCTAAGCTCAGCCCCGCCTAGCCGTGCGTGGGGAAGAGGAGCAGAGGGGAGGAGGGAAAACGGAGACAGTTGTGTGAGAGCAGGGGGCTGGGGGATGATGCTTTTCTTTCACGAAATGTCCTTTAATGTTCCTAAAGAGCTGTTTTAACAATAAATACATGTCAGAAAAACAAACCAAACTCTTTTTAGAAAGCAAAGCCTAATGCAAGATCCAAAGGGTTTTCACTCTTCTCAGCTCAGACGTATCCAGTTCCTTGGCCCCTGTTCACCGCAGTACCCCGCAGCCTCAGCACAGACATACGAGGTCACCCAACTCGCAGTGCAAACCGGGTCCGACCCCCAGCCTGTCTAGGTTAGGATATAAGACCACAGAGCCCAACTTCATCCTTTCTTTTTCCTTCTGCCTCTTCTCCTATCACATGTTTAAGGCCCTCTCAGTTCAGAAGATAGTGGTTTCCGTCTATCTCTGCTTGCCACCAGACTCCGGTTAGCGTTTCTACATCTTCAGTTTATGAAAGTTCTTTGACTGGCAGTTGTGCTAAGAGCCTAGCCAAGGATGGCAAATATGTTTCCTCATGGGAGCCAGCTGTGATTGATTGGTTGTGGCTGCCACAAGTACGAGAAGCAGCATAGAAATAGATTGCTTATGTCTGCCACGGGCCCTGGATAGATGAGTAGTGAGTGGTACATATCCCAGGCATTTGCTATTCCAGAGTAATCTGGTACTACAAGTAGGGCTCTGACATCTGGGCTTCCGTCTCAACCCTGCCAGTGCTTCCCTGAAGAATCTTGGGTACTGAACAACTTTGTCCTGTAAAAGGAAGAGAGGATGTGCCCTTATTTAGGCAGTGTGCTGTGTGGAAAGAGGATGGACTTCTCAGTCTGATGGACCCAAGAGAGAATGCCACCTCCATCATTTTTAGCTATTTGACCTTGGAAAATCTATTTAACCTTACTGAGCCTTGGTGTTTTCATCTGTAAATTAGAATACATGCAGATAAGATGTGTTATTAGGATTAGAAATAGTGAATAGGAAATGCCCAGTCTACTGTCTGGCACACACTAGCTGTTATCCTGTTCAGAGGGTTTGGTGGTACCATCCAGGCAGGTGGCATGGAAGAAGACCCATGCTGGGTTGCCAGGCTGCTGCCCCTGAGGCTGTGTATGTCGTTAGGGCTAAATGGCCCACAATTACATATGCACACCTTAACCGTGACCTTGTGGGCAGATAGCACAGCTGCTTGAGACATAATTGAGAGACAGAGACAAGCAAATTTTTCACTTGATTATGCTATTCTAAGTTAAAACAGCAGTCCCCAACCTTTTTGGCACCAGGGACCGGTTTCGTGGAAGACAGTTTTTCCACAGAACAGGGCTGGAGTCGGGGGATGGTTCAGGCTGGTAATGCAAGCGATGGGGGTTGGCGACCCCTGAGTTAAAACACTCTGTATTATGACCAGACATTAACATTTATTAATTATTCATCACAGTATATATTTTTAATTGTGTGCATTTTAAAGTAAGATTTAAGAAAAATAGATACAATTTAGGTGCAATACAAATAGACACAAATAGGTGCAATTAAGCACCTCATTAATTGTTAATCTCAGTCACTGCTCAACATAACCCTGCTTTACCTCCAAGCCTGAGTAAAACTCAACTTTCTAACTCACCTGCCACCCTAAGGTTCGGGCCTTGTTCAGTGCTAGTCGTCAGTTCTGGGCTTCCATGCCCAGCAGGAGGAGGACGGCAAAGAGGGGAGGGACGTAAACACGCTTGACGGTGGCATAACTAAGCAATTCCACACTTGGTTAAAGCTAACTCTCAAACATAAATTCAGTTTGCAAATACTGTTAGGACACTGTTTCTTCACAGACTTCTCCGTCATAACCAGTGTGTCCAGCCATCCACCCATTCATGTCCTCAGCAAGGATCTACTGAGCACGTATTCTGGCTGTGGAATTGGAACACATCAGGTCTGGAAGATCCCCAGAGATTATGTACGGTGAATTAGCAGCTCAAGGACCAAATGCAACTTTGTTTGGCTTGCTGAATAGTTAAAAAAAATTTTTTAATTAGTATCAACATTTAGAAATCAGAAGATTTTGCATAAAATATCCAATTTTGGCTTTTCTTAAATATTTTCAAGATCTGACAATAGTGTGTCTGCATCCCCACCTGGCAGTACTTGGCTGGAACTCATAGGTGGTAACTCTGCTTTAGGCACCCAAGCAAGCCTTTAGTGCTTTGCCACAGCCTCTACCACTCCCTATCGCACTACACCTGGCCTGCTTCATTCACTTATTGTCTGGCTGTACAGACAAGTACAACTCCAGTGCGTGTATTACACAGGCACTGGAGTTGGCAGCATCTAATCTCCCTCAGCTTCTCTTAGAATAGTGACCAAAGAGTAAATGATTGCACCCATCAGAAAGCTTACAGTCTAACAGAAAAGACGAGGAAGAAAAACATGGAATTGGCTTTCTCACATAGAAATGAGACCAATAACTAACTGAATATCTTGAGGGCTTGGAGAGCATCGTGCACAGTACTCTGGGGTCATGGTAACTCAAAGCCAGCTACCTAAAGGAGACGGTGTGGAGCCGTGGTGTACATGTGGTGACCTTTGCTGGAGAGCTCTGTGTGCCTCTTGGATGTGGCAAGGGAGCATCGCCTGCACACTGCTGACTTCTTGGGGACGACCCAAGGTGAGCAGTGGGGGTGGGGCAGGAGGTAACTCCTCTTGGGAGGTACCTCCAGAGCTTGTGGGAGGATCTCGCGGCTTCCTGGAGATTCAGTCAAGGATGACAAGTTCAAGTGAGGTCCCAGATCCTTATCGAAATAAGGGTCAGAGCCAGCAGAGTCTGATGGATGCCCCAGCCCTGATTGATTTCCACCCTGACAACGCAGGGGGTGTCTTGATAGAAAACTTCTCCCCATTCCCTGGGCCCCCATCTGTGCTCGGGCAGCCCGGCCCCTCTGCCCTGTGCCGGAGGCCACTCCAGGAAACTGGCGGCCAGAGAACAATGCCTGCCCTTGGCCTCAGTCTGCAGAGTTGGGCCTGCACTCTCCATCAGCGAGAACTGTCCTGAGATTTCCTCACTCAGGACTTGTGATTCTGACCCCAACCTGGAAGTGTCAGGACCCAGGGAAGCAAGAAAATACGTAATTTGTCCCACGGGTTCAAAGCTGGTGACTTTGTACTGTTTTATTCAGATGCTTGCCCAGCCCGATCCATCCTGCTCTGCTTATCTCAGCTTACCCTGACCCCTGCCTGTTTGTTCTTCGTGGTTTCCAGTGTTTGGGGGGCTCATCTGGGAGGCAGTGCAGCACAGAGGCTAATGGCCTGGGCCCTGGAGTCAGCCTGCCCCTGCCAGCTGTGACCCCACGCCGGAGACACCACCTGTCTGTGCCTCAGTTTTCCCATCTGTAAAATGAGGGTCACAAAGATGTTCATCTTATAAGGCTTGTGCGGGCTGAATATGGTCATGTCCATAAAACACTAAGAATGGTGCCTGGCACATGGAAAGAGCTCTCTGTGTTAACCGTACCTGTGCTTAGAACGGAGGAAGGTATCATAGCCTTCTGGGATAGGATGTCATTTTTTCCAAGTTCATAACCATAGTAATTACCATAGCTATTATTTACTATATGCTTACTCTAAGCCGGGAGCAGTGTTTAACCTTTTACCTGTATTCTCTCATTTACTCCTTGAATTCCAACAAGGTAGATACTATCATTACCCCCATTTTACAGAAAAAGACACTGGAACTCAGAGAAGTTAAGCAACTTGCCCAAGATCACACAGCTAGCAAGTAGCAAAGTTGGAATTTGAACCTGTGGCTGTTTGGCTTCAAAACTCATGCTCTTCCCATGATTCTGGGCAGTTTGATAAGTGAAGAATGCAAGTTGTCAAGTTTTTAACCTGCTACTTCTAAATAAAGGAACAGCGAAGCCATGAGACCGAGTGTGCGTGCGGCTGGCTGTAGTTCCTGCTCAGACAGGCAGTGTCTCGGTGGGGTTTACAATCAGTCCTCAGTGGGGGAACTCGGGGAGCCAGCTTTAAGAGAGATGAGAGTGGTCTGAACTTAGCCCATGGATGAGGCCATGCACAGTCCTCAAAGGGGCTAGAAAGGACTTACTGCAGATTTTCGTGCTCAGCAGTCTAGCCCTCTCGCCCTACCACCTGTCGTGCTGACTCTTATTTGCTTTCACAGAAGCAATAAAGGTAGGGGTTAAAAAGGAAAGCTTTAGGGTATAACTGATTCCAAGTGCCAGCTCTGCCTCTTCCAGCCGTCTGACTTTGGACAAATTATTTCACTTCTCTGTGCCCCAGGAGCCCCCTGTGGAGCAATAATAGCAGTAATAGCACTGAACCTGCCTGGGTTGTGGTGGCTGGTCAGTGAGGTAATGCATAGCTTTGCAGCTAAGGACATGCCTGGGCTCTGGCTGTATGACCATGGGCTGCTAATGTGACCTCCCTGCCTCAGTTTCCTCATCTGTTAGGTGTGGATAATAATAGTGTCACCTTGCAGGGCTATTGTGAAGAGTAGGTGAGACGATGTATAACAGACTTAGCTCTTGATGGAGGTTGGTGAGTACTTAATAAATGTTAGTGTTTATGACAATGATGAGACAAAAGACTCAGGATGCCAGCCTCTTAATGAGTTGTCAATAACTGTGACTTTAATATAAAAACAAAAGCTCATCCTTGGGAGGTCCAGGCCTGGTTGTAAAGACAAGACCTACGAAGCCTGTGGCCTCTCCCAGGCCTCTGGGGGGTAACGTCCCGTGTGGGTCTGACCAGGGTCTCGACCCCTGGCCAACCCCTCCCCTCTCTCCCCCCAGCAGTTGCCTGGTGGGGCCCGGCCTGCAGAGCTGTGACGTGTGAGCTGCCCCGAGCAGGGCCTGCCACAGGAACTCGGATGCAGTGGCCAGATCCGGTGTCAGGAAGAAGGTCTGGGGTCAGAGGTGCGGGGCCTCGGAGGCTTGTCCTCCTGCAGGACCCATGTGACAACCGAAGGGAGAAAGCAAGCCCCGGCTCAGGGCTCCAGTGCAGGGGGGCGGGGTGGGAGGAGGGTGGCGGTCCAGTGTCTTAAGACCATTTGCTGCTTCCAGTGCAGTCGGTGGTCGCTGGGCCCAAGTTTGCAGGCGAGCGGGCTGCCCGGGGGCTGGAGCCAGAGGGAGAGACCAGAGTTTGCTGGGTAGCACTTCCCCTGCCTGTACCTCAGTCCCCCGCCCATAAAATGGGGCTGCTGATACCTGCTCCAACCTTTCAGGGTTGCTTTGAGGATCAAACGAGTAAAGATAAAACAAGATCCTTGAGGGGGCGGAGGGCTGAATGTCAATGAGACAGCCAGTCCACGCACACGGCACCCCAGGCAGGAGCTCGCCAGGTGGGTGGCAGCCAAGAGGGAGAGAGGACAGCATCCCTCCAAGATCCACAGCAAAGCCGGCTCTAATCTGGACGGAAGTCAGGGTCCGGCCCCTGAACCCAGAGGGACAGCCGCAGTCTGACTCTGGGGGTTCCTGGCCCCAGTCTCGAGGAAAAAGCTGGCCAGAAGCTCAGGCTGAGGGACAGGGTATGTGGGTGTCACTTGGAGCGGGGAGGCATCTCCTGAGCTAGAGGAGCCCCTGGGAACAGGGACGGTGCCTGACTTTCACAACATCCAGCACAGCAGCCCCATGCAGCCAGGGCTGAGCAGATGTTTATGATAATAAATGCTCGTGCAGCGAGCATGAAGGGGACACAGCTCACGTGTGCAAAGATGCGGTTGTCTTCCCCCTCCCAATACTGCGTTCAGCTTTGCTCTCGAGCCCCTGCCTCTGCTGAGGGGGAGAGAAATAACCTAGAGAAACTCAGCCACTTCCTGTTTAATACTCAGCCCTTCAGACTCACCACTCAGTCAGTTCAGGACAACATCCCCTCCTCTCTCATCCTCCCAGGATTACAGCTGCCGTGGTGCTGGGGAGGGGACACAGGTGTGGCCGGTGGCCATCTTCGGTCGGAGCCGTTGTCCATTCTGCGGGGCCTGGCGCTGCTCTCTGCTGTGGCCTCCTGCCAGCCAGCAGCCCTCACGGCCACTTCCTGGAGCCTTGGGGCTGCTTCCCCAGTCACAGGGCACGCAGGAGTCTGGGGTGGTGGGAACTGCGGTAGTTGGACTGGGATGTCCCCCCTCTCAGTGTCCTCAGCTGTGGCCTTCCTCTTTGCCTGCGCAGACTGACCCCCCCCAGAGCCATCTTCATGAGGGTTCCTGGCCCCAGACACTTACCCTCACCCATTCCCAGCTAGGCCTGGGATTGGCTTCCCCAGAGACATGGGGCTGTGTGAAGAGTGGGTGGAGACGAGCATAGAATCGAGGTTCTGTAGGAAGGAGGAAGGGAGAGTGGGTGCTGGGGAGACGAGAGAGTTTGCTACCCAGACACCCCCTCCACATCCAGAAGTGCAGGGCAGGGCACCTGAGCCTCCCCCATCCCACTGCCTCCGCCTGTCCCCAGGCCCTCGCCAAGTAAGATGGGGAGCAAGGTCACGAAGAGGGACAGCCTGCACGGTGAAGGGGGTGTTCACTAAGGGCAGAGGGCTCCGAGAGCACCTGGAGCTGGTCCAAGACCCCATCAGGTGGGAAGGCAACTTCCATGGTGTCTGCAGGAAGGTGACCATTCGAGTTGCCCTCTGGTGGCTCCAGGTGTGGCAGCAGTAGGTCATCGGGGACCTCCTGGGGCCAGGACATGAACTAAACTGGAGGGGGTCTTGCTGGCTCCTGTCCCTTTTGTGCTCACACCTCCCCAGTCTCTCTGCCAGTCTTGACAACTGTCTGGGGACAGGGGGAGAGGGCTGCAATTAATGCTAGTTCCTACCCCTGGCATAAGGTACAGCTGCGGAGTCCAGGATAGCCAGCCTCTCCACCTCTGTTGCCCCCCAGGCCTAACCCAGTCCTCCCTGATAAGTCAGAAAATGACCCTCGTGCTTTGCCTACCTGTCTCCCTGTGTCTCACCAGCCAGACGGCTCTAGTTCCAAGATGACTAATAGATTTCACCTCATGTGCCAGCTTGTGCTGATTGATAGTGGCCATGTTGGAAACAATTGTGAAGCCTTGTCAAGGCGCATTGTGGGAAGACTAGCTGTGATCGATTAGCCGTGTCTGCCACGAGTGCAAGAGTAGAAAGTGTGGTGTGTGTGATTTTAGCTGCTGCCCCACTCCTCTCAGGACCTGTTATTCTCCATCAGCCTGAGCTGGAAAGGTCTGGGGATGTCTTGTGGCTGACGTCATCATGGGACAGATCAGAGTCTCAGTGTGCTGGAAAATGGTTAACAGTTGGCTTTTGGGGTCGGGGTGAGGCTGCTTTGTAGCTTTTGCCAATTTCTGTGGTGTGAATACTCCCACCGTGGTTGATTTCTAGCTGCCAATGTGAACACAGAGTTGGGAAGAGCACGATCGGCCCTCACAAGACACCATTTGAGTACTTGTATATTTTTTCTAAGAACTATAAAGCCTGCCACCCCTCAAAGCTCTGCCAGTGGCGGGCTGTTCCAGGAAGGGCACTGGACTAGAATTCAGGATCCCTTACCAGCCGTGAACCATAGTTGAGTTACATCCCTTCTGAGCCTCAGTTTCCTCATCTGTAGAATGGGAGCTGGATTGTGGTGAACCTCAATACGGGGAAGCATTGGTCACAAAGCGTGATCTGTGAGACATGCTCCCACAGCACCGAATCCAGAGGCTCTGCCCAGAGGTCTGCCGTGACCCCCTGTAAAGCCAGTATCCCCGCCCCGGGACTGCCCGGGAGAAGGACTTCCTGTTCTCTTTGATGTGTGCCTCAGAGGGCAGAGGCTGCCTCAGATCCCGTTCAGATTCCCTTAACAGGCCGTCATGCTTGTCCCTGACAAATTCTCTCGACGGTTTTTGAGCTACTCGCGTTTCCCTTCTTCACCAGTCCTCGAGGCAGAGTTTGCCCCCTTATTTCACCTACGTGTGTGCCTCCTTCAAGCACGGGGGCCCCATGGCCTTGGGAGGCTGTGCCAGGCTGCTTGACGCCACGGTCAGCTGGGTTCAGCTACCCGCTCAGGCACACGTGAGCTCCATGACCACGAACACATACTTAAATGCCCTGGGCGTCGGCTTTTCCATCTCTAGAATAATAATAGTCGCCACTTCACTGGTTTGTTGGGCGGTACATAAAGCTGTTTGCATAGTGTCAGGCTCGGAATAATTGCTCAATAAATGAATTATTATTTGTCCTAACAAGGTCTTGAGTGGAGGCAGAACAGGCCAACCTATAGAAGAAGATCCCCAAAGTTGGCAAACCTTGGGTGGAGTGAGGCCAGGGCCTCATCCTAGGAGTACAGGCAGGACTGCAGGCACAGCGGGAGCCCAGAGACAGGACTGCTTCTGGTAGTGCAGGATTCCTCACTCTTGGCACTATTGACATTTGGGGCCAGATAATGCTTTGTTGTAGGAAGCTGCCTGTGCACTGCAGGATGTCTAGCAGTACCCCTGGCCTCTACCCACTAGAGACCACAAGCAGCCTCCCAGCTGTAACCATCAAAAATGTCTCCAGATATTGCCAGCTGTTCCCCGAGGGGCAAAATCGACCCTGGTTGAGAACCCGTGTTCCCCCAGACAGAGCGTGACAGGCACTGTTGTTAGCCACCCAGGTCCCAGGAGAGCCAGGGTTACAGAGCATCTGTCCTGGCAGGATGGGCGGGTCGGCACGTGGCAGAGCCAAGTGGCAGGTGGTCAGCTGCAGGCAGCCTGGCAGCAGGCACCAGGCGGCATAGGTTGGGGCTAAGACCCCAGCTGCTGGGAGCCCAGCAGCCAAACAGGGGCAGTTCACGCCTCATATGACGTAGAACCTGGGCACACTCTGTGGTTCTCCGCTTCTCTGTCCAGGACCAGGACTGGATCCAAGGTCTGGACGGGGCACAGCCTTCTGTACAGGGGTTGGGGAGGGTGGTAAGAGGGGAAGAGACAGGAGGGGCCCCACCCAGCCTGATGACCTTGATGACCTCCAGTCTGGAGAGCACGGGCTTCCGGCTGAGAGAGACCAGGTTCAAACCCGTGCTCTGCTGCATGGAAATTAAACCTACAAAAAGTAACAGATGCTGCCATTTAAGACAGGGAGACCACCTTAGGCAGGTTGCTTAACCTCTGAGCCTCACGTTCTTCATTTGTGAAGTGAGGATAATGCCAACCTCGTGTGGTTGTTATAAGAATTGAATGTGCTGTTATAATGACTATATTTAACATTATGTCTGGCACGTCATAGGCACTCAGTAAATGTTGTTGATTGAGTGAATGGGTGAATCCTCACACAGCAAACCTTTCTCCCTTAAATCCTTTTGTTCGTTTTAGTTCTCTTCTCTGGAATTTCTCCAGTTCTCTGACATAGGAAACTGTTGATTTCTCAACGGGAGGAAATGAGTTACTCATCTCTGTATCACTAGAGCATCAGGCCTGGTAGATATTAGGTGCTTAAAAAATGAAGTTTTCCTTCCTCAGAGGGCAATGACTGTGCCTTATTCATCTTTATAGAGCCATAGAACAGCACAGCGACTGGCACACAGCAGGCATTCATTAAATGTTTGCTGAATGAATAAATGAACATACTAAAAATGGTTCAGTGAAAGGTGTGACATAGAACACTACCTGGGATTCTTTATTGGAGTCCATGCCTAACATGTCCCTTTAGGAGGAACACGACTGTCTTACTTGGAGGAGGTCAGCCAATCCCTGGGAAGGGCAGCAGTGGCCTCACTGAGGTGGTAGGTGACAGGATCAACTGCACAGCCATGAGAGACAGTGAAGTTTGTTAGGAAGACCCCTGGATGGGGAGTCAGGAGACCTGGGCTCTGGTCCCATCCCTGCCACCCATCTATGCAGTGACACTGCATGGTCACTACGCTCCTTGGGCTTCTGTTTCCCCATCCATTCAATGGGTGCTTGGTCATGCCTTGGTGTGACTCTATCTTTTGGTGCTTGGCCAGGGTGACCAGTCAGTTAATAGCCATGTTACTGAGCGTGGCCAAGTGACCCACATTGGAGACCAACCAGTGACATCAAAGCACTACTGATTTCACAATCAGCTCCCCAGCCACCTTAGAGCTGCTGGGCTTTGAACACAGCACTAGGTGAAGCATCCACTCTGAAATCCAGAGGCCTGATGAAAGCTGCCGGGGGTAGGGCAGTAGTTAGATTTTCCAAGGGGCCTAAAGATTTTCCAGGGGGACCCTTGAGGATTAGCATTAACAGGGGAAAAAAATGTTAGTGATAGAAAAAGTCTTCTTTGATAATTCCTCTATCCCTCTCCCCCTTCCTAAGGTACAGAATCAACTAACAAACAGGGGCTTTTCCCATCCTGAAGTCTGTGTAAGTGACAGGTAGGGGAACACTAGCCTGCAAGAGCTTGACAGAGTCAAATTCCTTTGCATCGGAAAAAGGGGCCCGTAAAAGAGAGGTGAGAGGGTTGGGTCCAGAGAGAGGAGCCAGAGGCTGAACACAGCAGGCATCCAGGGGAGAGGATTGGAGAGGGAACAGGTCTGTGGGCGATTTGGGGGTGAAGTGAGTTGCTTTCTGAGTGAGAGGCATGGAGAGAGGCAGTGGGATGAAGAGTCAGGAGCTCTGCGGGTTACTAGCGGCTTGTCCCTGGGGGAGAAGCTTAGCCTGTCTGTGCCTCAGTTTCCTCATCTACAAGGTAGGCATGACAGAATCTTCTCTGGAGTGGAAAACACTTAGAATTGTGCCCGGCATGTAGTAAAGGACCACAGAAGTGTGTGCAGCGGTGGTGATGGGGCTATAAAAAAAAAAAAACCTTGAAATCGCCAGTAGAATTTACATCCCTTGGGAGGACCCAGCAAACTGCCCTTCAGGGACTAGGCTGAGTGGCAAGTCTCACGTTAGCTGCCCGGCAACACCTGGTGATACCTGTGCGGCCGAGGCTGCTAACAGCGGGCCGGGCCATCACCAGGGCTCTGCTGTGTCACCAGGGACACCCCACCTCCACCACCACCAAGACTGTACGCTCTGGGAGCCCAGGCGGGTCAGGACATCTGCTCTCCATGTGGCTAAACCGTCCCCAAATTGCCGTGGGCTGAACTTTGTCACCAGCATGTTTCTCACGAGGACACTTCCCCCCACCAAGAGGCACGGACCTTCCAGCTGGGCTGGCCCCCCTGGCAAGTGCACTTGGGGGATATTTTCAGGTTCTGGGTGACATTCCCCTGCCCCTCAGCCTAATAGGTCCCAGATGTCCCCTCCTCCCTTGACCTCCCTCCCTCTCGCTGTTCTGAAACCTCACTGCCGGCCCGCCTGGGGCCTCCTCACCCAGGCATTACACCCCTTGACTCTTTTTTTTTTTTTTTTAATTTAAAACATTTTGTTCCCCCTTAATGTGACGGCTTGACAGAGGCCAGCATGAAAGAGGCTGTTTCCTGCTGGAAGGGGACCAGGATGGAGAAACAGGCAGATGAAGGCAGAGAAGGAAGCTGGCTTTGGGAATGTGAAGAGCAAGGGGAAACATAAGCAGTCTTTATTGGCTGAGCATAAAAGAAGCGACGGGAGTAGCAGCTGTCTTAACGTGGCCAGGTCACCAGGGGCTGGGCAGACACACCGGGCCCAGCTGGGAATCCCACGGGCCCTGGGGCTTTGGTGACTCACGTTTGCAGAAATGCCTTTCAGTTTGCTATCTTTCAGCCGCCGCTTCTTCTCTCCCTTACCTCCCCACCCGTCCTCCTGCCCCTTTTGCTGACCATTTGAATTTGTAATTCTCCGCCGCTGCCGCTGTTGTCCTAATGAGATAGGGCTCATGCTGAGGCCTGTGGGAGGGAGGAGGGAGAGTGGCCACAAGGAGGAGGAAAGAAAGGAGAGAGCTTGGAGGGAGGGTAGGGCCAGGGCACAGAGGCGGGTGGTGAGAAAGAGGGAGTGGGCAGCGGACCCAGGAGGGCAGAAAGCCTGACTCAGAGCTTAACAGAAACCAGGACAGGCCTGATAAACATCAGGCGGGGAACCCCGTGAGAAACCTCCTTTGGCCCCTTCTGTTCCTGCCTGTTTTCTGTTGCATTTCGTGTGAGCGTGGAGAGACAACGGGCATGCTGATAATCACAGCTTCCAGGTTCTGTAACACTCTGACCCTTGGCAAAAAGCCTTGGTGCCCAGCGCCCTGTGTTCGGCAAAGCCACTGTGTGCCCAACCTGGGACGGGTCCCAGGGAGCGCGTTTTGTGGGGTCGGAAGCTGAGGTGTGGAAAGGACAGTTCAGGAAGTTAGGGCCCCGGCCTGGCTGCACCTGGGGCCCAGACCTCTGGATTTCTCATCCAGTGATAAAAATACAGAGATGAAATAAAGGGGGAAGAGATTATATTGGTGACAGTGGGCCAGGAAAATACAAACTTCGAAGACCAGATGGAAACCCCTCAGCTGAAGAATTCTTGGACGCTGCTTCTAAGCAGCCCTTATGGCACTGACACTGACCCCGGCATTTTCTCTCTCTCTTTCAGGCCCTCCTGTAAGTACTCCCTTGAAGCCTGGTCTCACGCATCTGAAAGACCTTGCTCCCTGCTGGTAACCGGGCCCTGGGTGGGGGGATTGAGGCCCCTATACCCTCCACTGAAGTCTGCAGGGTCCCTCCAGAAGGTTGACACGGCAGTCATTTTGCTTTCCACCCACCTCTGCAGCCTCCAGGGCCAGACCATAGTTGTGCCCCGGGCAGAACACGTCCCAGTTGCAATCTGAAAGGCTGGTTTGCCCCATTGTTAGCCTGCTCCTTTGTCCCCCAAAGAGGCAAGTGGAGTCATAGAAGCACCTGGTATTAGAAAGAAGAAAGAGATCATCTCTGGTCGGGTTTGGTCCTTGAAAGTCCCCTGCCCTTTCAGTAAACAGGTCGGTGAGCGGCTCTAAGCGTGGACGGCTTCTGAGGATGCGGTGTCCGCACCGCCGAGTGGGCATCTCCATCTTGCCAGATCACTTCGGGCAGGTGGTGGTTGGTGGTAGTGGCAGGGGTTTTATGTAAGAGAATGATGTCAGCAGGTTAGATTGGGAAACAACACAAACTAGAGGCAGCCTGTCGGGCTCCTTCCCCTGGCATCACCCTAAAGCCAGAGGCAGGGCGGGGGAGCTGAGCCATTTCCAGAGAACCTGAGAAGAGCCCGAGGAGACCGTCTCCTCGAAGTAATGGATCCAGAGAACAGGGGCATGTCTTCTGAGGACAGCATTTGATATCCCAACAAAAGGCCCAGAGGTCGCCGGGGGAGCTGGGTATCGGAGTTGAAAGGGCCGAGCCCTCCACATCAGATCTTTCTCAAGGATAATGAAAGCAGCCCTATCATCGTCCCTTCCTCGGAGAAGTCATTTCCATAGCTGTTCTCTCGATCTGAACCAACAAGAACAGCCGCCTAAGCTGTAACAAGACCATGATGTTCCATTCCATCTGTGTCCTGAAAGGCACATTGAACCTGGGCTGACGATCCCGCCCAGCTCGCTCACTGCTCAGTTACAGAGAGAGAGGAAAATCCTGTCATTCCCTGAAAAGAGGAGGGATGATTTATCATCCATGCTTTGGACGTCAGATCTCAATTCCTGTCATCAATCTTCCAAAATAAACTCTGCCATAGGAAACTTCGACAGACCACCTGCTGGAAATGGGCTGCTTTTCCAGCAAATGGGCTGGAAATGGGCTGCTTTTCCAGAGCCAAAAAGGGTCCTCACCTCCCCCCATTCCAGGGACCTTCCACATATACCTCCTTCCCACAGCCAGGCTGCGGGGCTAACCCAAGTCAGCTCTGGGTCCCTGCCTGACTTGAGGGCTGCCCTCACCAGGAATGCAGCATCCTGAGAGCTTCTGCTGGCCTCACCCCACAACTTTCCCCAGCCAGGGAGGGTGCTGTCACTGCTGGGGGCTCTGCAGTGCAGAGCAGATCGGGGCCGGGGCGGGGGCGGGATGTGAGCCTCTCCTCACAGTCCCTGCCGGCCCAGCCACCACTCCCATGGACTGAGGGAGAGGAGCCCAGGTAGCTTCCCTGGATTCTCAGCCTGACGCAGAAGAGGCCTGAGTCTTCACCCAACTCTGGCTGAAACCACAAGGCAGGATGAGGAGGAAATGGGAAGCTGGCCGGGGTGGAAATCACCCCCTAGCCCGTTCTCTCTGCTTCCCGCAAAGGAAGAATGCCGCCAGCCAGAGGCAGGGAGAGGGAGATGGCAGCTGGTCACAATGCCTGTCTGCCACCCTCTGTTTTTCAGGGGCACCTCTGGGGTGACACTGGTTACTGTGGTCAGTGCCTAGATAACACAACCATGGAGGATAGATTTAAGCAGCAGCAGGAATCATCTGAGCAGTGGGGCCCACCACTACCCCACCACTCCTGTCCATGGCAGACATCGCTAATCAATTAAGAGGCTTCTTAACAGAATGCTTTACTCAGTCACTACCAATCCACTGGAGTCTGCACTCAAGCTGACAGTTGCTGGCCATCCCTGCACTAGATTTAAGAGAATTTCTTAATTACAGGAATTGTGAGACTGAAGCAGATGACCAAGGGAAGTATGCATGTCTCTTTCTCCGAAGGAATATAAGGAAATGTTTGATGTCCAGCTGCCAGCCCTGGTTGAAAATGATCCTTGCTGAAATACTAGCTAACACTTACTATGTCTTAGGAGCTCATGTGCTTTTATGGAAGCAGTGTAATTGAGTGATTTCAAGCATGGACTCTGGAGGGAAGCCACCTGGGTCCGAATCCTGGCTCTGCCACTTCTAGCTGTGTGACCTTGGACAAATTACTTTACCTCTCCGTGCCTCAGTTTCCTCATCTATAAAATGGGAGTAGTAATAGTACTTGACTCAGCCAGGTGTTGTAAGGAATATATATAATTATATGTATGTATATGTATATATGTGTATATGTATATATATTATGCATACACATGTATGTGTGTATGTACGTATATATTTTTTCCATTTAGAATGTATTAACTCATTTAAATTCTAAAAACAGAAGACTTCCCTAGATGATCCCCAAAGATTCTGACAAGTCTTTAATTTTCAGGAAGAAATTATTATTCTTTGTATTTTTATAAATTAATTTACGATTTCATTTTATTTCTACCCCACCTTATTCCAAGAAACATTTCGGGGTTATTTACAAACTAGATAAGGAAACAGTGGAGGGGAGTGTGGAGAGCAGAGGCAAGAAAACAAGGAGAATCCAGAGCTGATGACACCACAACATCCTGCGCAGATGAGCCACAGACGCAGCTTTGAGCTTCTTGGTGGTCGGAGCAAAGAGGGAAGCAGAGCTGTTACAAGAGCCAGGGGGCAGGAAGGTGGGAGCACCCCTGGCTGTTGGGTGAAGCATAGCTTTCCTGGTGCTGAGACCCTAGAGAAGTTCCTCCCGCGTACAGGTGATGTTGTTGTTCAGTACACAGGAGCAGTGGGTAGACTGCCCTTCTGTCCCTATCGGGGTTAGACCCCCTGTGTGAGGTTGGGAACTCCCCACAGGCCCGTCTGCCTCCTGGGACGGGAGGGAGGTCGTGGCCGCTTGTTGGCCCACTCCCTGATAGCATTTAGAAATGACAGGAAGGGGGACTGGCTCAGTGCTACAGCTCTGGTTTGAGAACATTGGGTGCCCGAGCTGTCTTTGCAGAGCTGGGAAAGAAGGGGCTGAGTCCCCAGGTTTGTGGTAGCCGCCCTCAGGTTCATTCGCTCACAAACATGAAATAAGGAGCTACTAAGAGCTCAGCGCTCCTTAAGGCACTGGGGACACATCCGTGAACAAAACAGAAAGTGCCCTGCCTGCCTTGGGAGCTTGCGTTTTAGTGCCTGGGGGCAAAGCAGAGTGAAAGGGTGGGCACGGGCTGCATGCCCACGGGGCCGCTAACCAGCATCCCCCGAGCTTGGTCCTCTGGGGGGCATCACCCACCCCCGCCCCCACCTCTGGGATGTCCTCAGGAGCAAGGGACCCGGCGGGTGGGGTGGTGCCAGGGGCATTACTCCTGGTGCTGCCTGCGTTGCCTCAGCAGCCCTGAGGCAGATGGACTTGTCTCCAGGTGGGCACCCTGAGACCCCCTCCTGGCACCGCTGTGGGTCTATGGGAAGAGCAGGACATCTGGAAGGAGAGAAACTCACCTGATGGCAGAGCCTCTGGAGGGCGAGACCAGGGGCCAGCTCCACGCACCTCCCGGCCAGTCCTCTTCTTTCCTAATGATCGCAGCATTCAGCGCTCGCTCGATGCCGGCCCCGGCCCGTGTGCTGAGTGCTCTACACAAATTATCTCATTCAGTCCCGAGAGGTAGATATGATTGTTCTCCCATTTACAAGATGAGGAAACTGAGATACAGGGAGGCCAAGCGACTTGCCCCAAGTCACCGACTAGTCAGTGACGGCCAGGCAGGCTGACTGCAGAGCACTGCACTTACCTAAAGCCTGCTGCTTTCTCCCACACCAAGACTGTATCTCTCCTGACCCCAGGCCCCGGCCGTGCCAGGCTGGGGCTCAGCTCCAGAAGCTCTCCGCAGGGGGTCCTCCCACTCCGCACGGCGCCCCATGACACCTCACCAGGCAGCTCCTAGAGCAGTTTCTCTGCCGCCCCCTTGTATCAGATCCATCTGGAAGTTGGGGGCCAGAGTGAAAAACACATGACTTTCTCAGAAGCTGCTTTGTTCCTGAGCCCCCTCCTGTGCATATTACTATGCGAATATCTATTATGATCGACATTTTTTTGAATGTTTTCCTCTTT
Source organism: Pseudorca crassidens (assembly GCF_039906515.1). NCBI lineage: Eukaryota > Metazoa > Chordata > Mammalia > Artiodactyla > Delphinidae > Pseudorca > Pseudorca crassidens. The sequence goes on along the minus strand of NC_090311.1, from coordinate 62,323,591 downwards.
TCAGTGGGATTTCAGATCCATCGTATGGAGTCTTTAGTCTATACCCAGAACTGTGCTAGGCAGGAGTCCTAGGGTCATAAAAAAAGAGTTTGAGGGGCTTCCCTGGTGGCGCAGTGGTTGAGAGTCCGCCTGCCGATGCAGGGGACACGGGTTCGTGCCCCGGTCTGGGAAGATCCCACATGCCGCGGAGCGGCTAGGCCCGTGAGCCATGGCCGCTGAGCCTGCGCGTCCGGAGCCTGTGCTCCGCAACGGGAGAGGCCACAGCAGTGAGAGGCCCGCGTACCGCAAAAAGAAAAAAAAAAAAAAGAGCTTGAGAAAGACATGGCTGTGGTCAGTGAAGGCAGACTTCTGGAGCCACACAGGGTGGGGTCGAGTCTCCTGCTTCACTGCCAGCGCCAACCCATTGTAGAGAGGGTGGCCTGAAGCTAGTTAGAGGCATTAAAGGAAGGAAGTCCCACTGCCCCCTTCACCATCCCAATAGAGGGCAAGAGGCCCCCTAGAGAGGCCCACACCCTTCCCACACCCTGCTCCCTGGCCATGGTCCATCGGCTCAGATGGGGCAGGCCCAGCAGAAGCGTCCCAGGCAGACCGGCTCCATCAGAGCTGGCATCTAGCTTCCCCTGTGTCGTAGGACAGGGAAGACCAAGCTCCAGCCCCTTGGGCCCTTTCCCAGGCCAGGACCAACACACATGAGTGGGGGACACTGAGGCACAGAGACTCAGAGAGAGGGGACATGCCGGTGAGCCCTAGAGCCCTGATGATCCTTGAGGGACAGAGATATGAAGGGACATTCTTGTCTTTCTGTTCCCTGCACCTGCCCTGAGCCTGGCACGGAGGAGACCACTGCTAACTGTTTTTCTGAATGAATGAATGAATGAGTGAGTGAATGCATGCTAGAACTGAAAGGAAGCTTAGTGATTATGGCCCTCTCTTCATTTTGTTCATAAAATAACAGAGGCTTATAGAGCACAAGTGACTCCAAGGTCACACAGCTGGCTGGGCTCTGTGGAACAATACCCTGACCTTCCTAAACTTCACTCTTTCCCCCTTTATTTCAGGGTCCTGCTGGAAGACCCGGCCTCCCGGTAAGTAGCTTTCATTTCTTTTTTCCTTTGCACCTCTCTCATGGGCTCTTTCTCAATCCAAGGACGGGAGAGGTTGGGTGGCTGCTTTCCTCCAGGTGTGTCTGGGTAGGAGGCCTCTCTCCAGCGTCTCTAACCTACAGCTGAGGGTGAAGCTCCTTGGCACCTTTCCTGGGGCCCAGGCAGGCAAATGACTTCATGCAGGCCCATCCGGGGCCACACCTGACTCCCATGCTGGTGGCCCTATAATGGGGGGCTGGATGGGGAGGCAGTCCCCTGACTTACTGGGTGTCCTCCTTACCGGGAGGCACCAGCTTAGTCGAAGGCCACTGTCCCTGCTTTGTCCTGTGTCCTCTGGTAAGAGTAGACTCAAAAACTTTGTTTTCCCCCCAGTTACCATTTCTGAGTGCTAGAGAGGCTGGGTCGAGTAACCATGGGGACTCTGGGACAAAAGGATCAATAGTACTAGTAGCCATGTCTCACTGAGACCTTCATAGGTGCCAGGCACTCTGCTAATCCCTCCTTATACATTTGATTTGCTCACCAGCTCAATGAAATGGGTATTATTATGCCCATTTTATGGATGAGGAAACAGATAGGTACAATCGCTTGTCCGATTGTCCAAGCTTCAGTTGTAGACCTGTTTGAGGTCCCGTGTTACCACATACCATCCCATACTACTGTTTCCTGCTGTCCGTACTCGACATTTGAGGACTATCTTTAAAGTCTTCAAAGGCATTGCCCTGTGGGGTGTAGCCTGGGGTGTAGAGGCATTGAGTACCGGATACTGCGGGCCCTTGGATGGGTAGTGGCTCAGGCGAGATGCTGTAGCCAGCCAGAGGGCCGAGGTGGGCGTGGAGGCCGAGCCAGGGCTGGCACCAGGCTGCCCTCTCTCCCTGCACTGAAGGCCACACCCCCTGGATTCCAGAGCCTTCTGTGCATCCCTCTTATCCCAGTTACTCCTCTTTTAGACATGAATTATACTGTAACCTCTTGACTAAACCAGCAGCTTCTAGAATTCATGTCCAGCAGTGACTTTTTTAATGAAACGCATGTGGGCAAATGTTTAGCCCTTGAAAATGAAAACTCTCCCAGCAAGTACGAGCCCTGGAGCAAAGGAGGACGGAGGACTCTGTCCCATGAAATCCAAGGAGGGGAAAAATCAGCTGACTGGGAGAATGTGGGCAGACTTTGTTTTTTTCTGACAATGTCCACCTTTAAAAAGCATTTGGGGGCAATTCTCAGAGCAGGGGCTGCCGCACAGAGTTTTCAGCCTCTGGCCCTTCCATGCCAGCCCCTAACCCGAGCATTTTATGGCCAGGACTGCAAAGAACATTAGTTTTAAAAAAGAAATGAAAAGAAACCAAAACACACATCCTGCAGTATCATTCAGAAGCCCAAGAGTGAGTGGGTTGTTGGGACCAGCAGGCCTGTCGTCCTCAGCAGGGAGGGTCACAGTCCTGCTCGTGCTTCCGAGCACAGGGACCTGGGAGTGACCCACACAAAGATTTGCGGATGCTGGTCTCTTGTGAAATACAAAAGTGTGAAGTACACACGTGCTTATAAAAATCACTTGCCTGTGGCCATACTGGGCTCACTACCTGTAGACGCAGTTTACACAGCACTCACCAGGTGCCAGGCACCCGGAGTTAGCGTTCCAGAACCATTGTCTCTTGGCATCCTCCCAGCAGTCCCGGGGGAGAGATCCGGATGTTCAGGGAGGTTCAAGAAACAGATCCACGTGTGTGTGTATATATATATATATATATATATATATATATATATATATATATATATAACAGATATCCACGTATCGCTGCAACCCTGCCACTCTTTCCCAAAGTCTGAATGGTTTACTAAAGACACTTCGGTCTTGACAGTGTACATGTAACAGTAGCCTAATTCAGAGCTGGTTGCTATTCCCTGGTGCGTCCACATACCTCTTGGGATGCTAGCCATCCCTCAGGACGTTTTGCCTAAGTGAGATCAGCAGACACAGAATCACCCCAGAAATGCCCACCCTTCAGGGGAACCCACAAACCCAGCTCTCTCCTGCCGGGACAAACACCGTCTGATTTTCAGCCCCTGTTGTTTTCCATCCTTCCAGGCCCCTGGCAAACCCCAAGCCCCACCCCAGATTTTATGGGTCTGCACATATATGATTGCAAAAAAATATTCTCTACCAAAAGAGGGAGGAACAAAACTTAATAAGCAGATTTCCAGAGTGAGAAGATGTAACCCCTGGCTGCAAAACAGAGCCGTTCCCTCTCAGCAGCTGAAACTCCTGTTGCGGCTGAACCCACAGGGCACACTATTGGCGCGGGACGGGGTGGGGCCTGGCTGTGGCAGTGAGGAGGGGCAGGACTCTGTTGGTGGCCTTCGCAGACACAGGGCCTGGGGAGGAGCTGGGGGACGTGGGCGCTGCTCCCCAGCTCTGGCAGAGATAGACCAAGGGAAGTGATTCGCCCATCTGTCACACGGGAGCTGCCATTCATTCACCCTGCCCCGTGCCTAGTTCCGCGTGACGAGGATGCGGCCAGACAGTCTGTGGGACTGAAAGGGGCGAGTTCACCCACGTGACGCCTGGGAATCATCCCAAGTGCCCATGCAAACCAGGTCTTGGGTGTGTAGCTAGCCATGGGGTCCTTCACGTGCTGGCCTGGCTCCAGTCACATCTGTATGTTTCTGCCTCCATCAGGGGGACAAAGGTGCCATTGGGATGCCTGGACGTGTGGTGAGTTGGAGCATCTGTGCCTGCTTGTGTGGCCATTGCTTGCTTCCCCGTGCCGGCCTGTCCTGCAGACCATGGCAAGGCGTTGCCTACCCCACCCCAAGGAGGGGTCGGACCTCTCCCTTCCCCCACCCAAGTCTGCTTCAAGGAGGAGGGAAAAGTTTTATTCCAATCCTTCCGATCTTGCTATATGGCTTTACTCTCCAGAGAACTGCCATGGCAAAGGAAAAATCCAAAGATGGCATGAATAAAGCTAATCGCCAGTCACTACTGAGGACTCCCACCCACTCCACTCCCTAACCTCCCGAGGCTGCCAGCTCACCCCCAGATTTATAGCTGCTCCTGCAACCATTCCCCGGCAAGAGTAGCGAAAGATGGCAAGAAATGCAAACAGAAAATGCTCTACAGAAACTGCAGTGGAGCCAGCTCCGTAGGCATCTTCCCTAGACAGAGGCTAGTGATGCAGAAAGGGCTTGCTTCCAGGCAGGGCCTCCAAATCCTCAGCAGGAGGCTGGGGGTTAAAACATTCATCGTTTCCTGCTGAAAACAATAAGATGATGAAAGGGCATATTTGATAGGGAGCTTGTATCTCAGAAATGGGAAGGTTGGTGCTAGGCTTTAAGGTCCCAGCACCAGGGTTTTTCCGGGTGGCTTCTAGCCTCCGAGGGGCTGGAATGGGCAGCACCTGGTGGCAGCCTAAGGCAATGATGGCCACACGCTGGCCTCACCACCCCCCAGCCTAGTCTAGGACGTGGCCCAAGCTGCTCTCCCCGTCTGACCTCGAACTCCCCACCAGCCGCCAGCCTCAACTTCCACCCTGGCTCCCGGTGCCCCAACTTGCCCCGTGCCGTCCTTCCATGTCACTCACATGCTTTGCCTGGTAACCTCACCTCCTGGGCCGGGTTGGCCTTAGGCCTGGGTATGGCATCCTGTGTGAGTCTGCTGACCTGGTGTGAACCCAGTGCCCAGAGAAAAGGCACCAAATCATAGCTCACACTTGAAAGTGCTGCTGGTGTGCTTGGCACTGTGCTAAGGGCTTTGCACACATCATCTGATTCAGCCCTCACGAGAACTGCATGAGGTGGGCCCAGTTTCTACCCCACTGTTCAGATGAGAGAACTGAGGCTCAGATGTTAAGTGTCTGTGCCAAGGTCACAGGTCTAGGAAGTGGCTGATCAGGGACTTTAATCCAGGCAGTCTGACTCCAGACCTGTGCTCTTGACCTTGATAATGGAACTCACCCTGCCCAGGCCCCCTCCACTGGCATCACAGCTCTACGGAGGGTCTGGTCCTTAGGAAGAAGCCGCAGTCCTAGGCCTAGGACCTGGGACATTTCAGAGGTTCAGGACAAGTGTTCCATGTCACAGAGCTTTGAGCTCCCCAGGGCTACCCAAGAACTGTCTGTCAAGACATGGAGGCTGGGAGCCCTGGGCCACCCCCGCGTGCAACTGTCCAACCACGTCCCAGATCACAGCACCGTGCAATTCCTGCCTGACCCTGTCTCTAGGCTTCAGTTCTCTAACTCCAAACCTTGAGTCCCCCAGGCTGTCACTGGGTCCTTCCCTGTGTAGATTAGCGAGACGCATTCAGCCGCCTTTCTCAGAGGCTAGCTGTGGGTGGGCCTGGGCCAGGCACATTCTTCTCCGTAGCCCTCCGAGATCCCATTTATCAGTGAGCATGTTGAGACTCAGTTTGCCCAGGATTGGGGCAGAATTGGGTCTTGTACCCAAGACACCAAAGTCCTTGCTCCTGACAGGTCAGCTTCAGGAGTCTACCCGGCCTGCAGGGAAGCCTGCAAAGTGCAGAGCAATCCCTCCAGGGCTACCCGCTCCTGCCCTCCTTCTTGGGCCCTGTGGATGTGTCCCCCGCCGGGGAAGTGTCCACCTGAGCCTCCGGTGGAGCAGGAAGGAGAGCCACAGGAGGTCTCCCCATTTCCTTCTACACAAAGCTATTTTCAAACCACTTTGGTGCTTTCATGCTGCTGGTGCTATTTTAACTGTGACAATGGACCCATTTGGCTGCCCAGTAGGAGCCCTGGCATGGACCCCCTGATAAGAGCTGGGGTGGCCAGTGGGTGTGAAATGCCTGCGTTGTTCCCATGATCCACCAGAGGCGGCTCCACGGGCTGCCACGAATGAGGGCGGATTGGGGCCATCTATCCACTGGCCACTGTGTGCGCAGGGGTCCTTGGCCGTGACCCACTTTCCTCTGCGTCCCGGCCACATCCTCCATCCCCCAGGTGTGTGTGTCCTTCTATCTGTCTTCCCGTGTCCCTCCTCGCATCTTGCCTGGCCACCCCTAACGACTCCTGTCGCATCTATTGGCAGTTTTGTGCTTGGTATTTGGTCGGACCTTCAAAACAACTAGACTCCACCTCACCACAGAGTCCTTGGGAAAGTCTCTCCCATGGCCACCCCTGGGGCCACGGCTCCTACACACACACACGCACGCGCGCACACACACACACACACACACACACACACACACACACACACACCTCGCAAGGGGGCCTCATAAGGCTCCTGCCACTGTTGCCTTCTTAGTTATCTGGCTGGGGCCGGCCCTCAGGCTGAGACACCAGCCGTCCACGTGCTGTGCTCGTTGGATTCAGGACCTGTCATCTGTCAGCATCTGTGTTTTGTTTTGTTTCTTATTTCACGGTGACTTCCTGTGTTGGGTCGTTGTGCCATTAACACGAATTCTTGTGTGTGTGCCTCTCTCTCATCCTTTCTTTTTTCTCTCCCTCCCTGTCTCTTCCCTGCACTCCATGTTGCATGTGGCCGCCACAGGGAGGAAAGGGCCAACCAGGCGAGAAGGTGAGTCCACACTTTCCCCTCCGCACTGCCACCCCAGCCTCTGCCTCCACCTCCTGGACTCTTGGGGGGGCTTCCAGAGGCCCCCATCCCCTCCTCCTGGCACACAGGCCAGCGGAGCATGCCAGCTCGTCCTGCTCTGCCCTCACAGCCTCTCACAGCCTGGTTTCCTAACAGCTTCCACACCATCGGGCAGGAGTCTTGGGACTCCTGGACTAAGGGTCCCAGCTTCCCTGGCTGAGGTCTGAGGGGGTGTCCCCTGCCCACAGAGGCTGCATGTGGCCTCTTCGCACTGATTTCAGCCTTAGGCAGTCACCCTTCCCAGAGGCAAGGAGAGCAGCAAGTGCTGTTTTGTGTAGCTGGTTCTAGCCCCTCCCTAGCCCTTCACTGGTCCCTCAGATTTAGACACTCTATTTGTGCTGCTCCAGAGAGAGTCCCCCAGGGAAACACCCAGACCTACACCTAGTCACACCAGGACTAGGAGGCAAGGCAGCTCCCACCTTCAGGCTCAGGGCTGCTGGGCCCAACAGCAAGTGTGTGTCTTCTCCCCACCCTCTCTTTACAGCAGCTCCAGCCCGGGGCCAGGGTGTGAAGCCGTGTGGCCACCTGGGGCTGGGGAAGAAGACCTCAGGGGGTGTGAAACTTGGCTGGGGCTGGGGCAGGTTGGGAGCATCCTGAGCAGGGCCCTGTGGGGATGCCTCTGGGGCCTCAGCAGCCATGGCTGAGCTGAGGCCTCCTCTCTCCCTCCCTCCCCCCTCCCCATCCCTCCCTGGGCCCCCTCTTGCCCATCACTGCACTGAATCCTCTTCTCCCGCTTCCGGCCTGGGCCCCATTGCCCTCTTTCCCTGGTCCCCACACCACATGCTCTTGCTCACTTCTCTCTTCATTCCTCCTGCTTCCCCACTGCCCTTCTCGATCCTTCTCGAATGTTCCATCCATCCCCTTTTCATCTCCTCTCCTCTGGGTCCCTCATCTTCCCCCGTATCCTCTGCCCCGCTTTGTCCTCTGGCTCTCGGGACCCACCCTCACCCGCTCCGCCTTCCCCACCTGCCAGCTGCCCCCTTCTACTCTTCCCCTCCCACCCCTGCCCCCCTCCCTCTCCCCCTCCTCCCTCTTTCTCTCCCCCACAGGGAGCCCCAGGAGATGCCGGGATGTCCATCATCGGTCCCCGCGGCCCCCCGGTAAGTGGCTCTTGCCCTTCCTCGGGGTGGGGGGATGGGTGAGTTAGTAAGGAGGCCTGTGGGGGGCCAGCGCGGGTCCTGGCCACGCCTCTGGGTGTGACGGCCACCACGGGCCAGGCCTCACTGCTGCTGATGTTAAAGAAAGCGGCCTGACTAAACGGACCTCAGTTACAGCCTCTCGGGAGGGTTCACAAGGCCCTACCCTGTAGCCGTGAAACAACAGCAGCTGTGAGGCGGCCCTGCTGTTCACAGGCAGAGGGCGAAAGTGCTGGCTCCTCTCCCGGGAGGGCGGTGGTGGCCGTGCTCCGGCTTCCCGGGGACACGTTCCAGAAGCCCAAGAAGCAGTTACCCCAGAGCCCAGGTCTCTTGAGCCAAGCACCCTCTCCTGCTCTTGACAGAGCCCAGCCCGCCTCTCGCCCTCAAAGGCCCTGGTTCTGTGCTCAGTGCTGGGTCCCAGTCCCCCCCACCCAGTGGCTGGGGGCTGGGGAAAAGCAGAGAGCCTTCCCCTCAGATAGGCTTCCTTAGGGACCAAGGGGGGGCGTGGGCGATGCTGCGGGAAGATAGCGTGACTATGGGAAGGAGGAATGGCTGTTTTTCTCAGAGCGTCCGACCCAAGGGACTTCGATAAAATCGCCAAATGTCGGGGTGGAAAGGACCTCAAGGATGGTCTAGCACGACCTTCTCAGAAGGGGAAACTGAGGCCTGGGGAGAGGAAGGGGCTTGGCCAGGGTCCCACACATAGAGGCCGAAGCAGGGTTAGAACGCAGGACCCCGGGCGCCCAAGGCTCCCCCCGCAGCAACAGGCTGCAGTCTCCATGCTCTGCTGTGCTCTTTTCCTGCCCTGCCGTGCGTAGTTGAGAGGGGTAGGGACCCAGAGCCTAGCCTCATGCTCCCAGAGCCTCGCCCAATGGGTGGTGACGCGCCCCCTACCCATTCCCCTGCGTTCAGTGGGAAGCAGGAGGCTCCTACCCACTGACTAGGGAGAGGAGGGGGGTCAGAGAGCAAATTGCTAAGCTACGTGCAAGGCCCTGACGGCTCTGCAGCCAGGAAGGGGCTATGGTGAGAGCTGGGAGCAGAGAGGGAGAGCCGAGAAGGTCAGAGAGGGCAGCCGAAGGATGGAGCTGGGGAGCAGGGCCAGCGGGCAGGCCGGGGGCCTGGGCTGGAGGCAGGGCTTGAAGGGGCCTGGGCTGCGTGGACAGGCCTTCCCTGCAAGGTTTCTACCAGCTCAGAGCACGCGACAGTGCTGAGGGCTGACACTTTGCACTTACTCTGTGGCAGGCAGTATCCTAACACCTTTACACATAGCAGCTCACTTAATCCTCACGAGAACTCCACAGGTAGGCACCATTAGCACCTCCACTTTATAGATGAGAAAAGCAGGGCACAGCGAGGCCGGGTGACTTGCCGAAGGCCATACATGAGAGTGTGGCCATGGTGCTGGGATTTGACACTCAGCCCGGGCCGTGTGCTCAGAGTCTACACTCTGACCCCTGATGCTACCCAGCCACGGGGTTCCCGTCACCTGTGCTTCTGGCTCACGTGGCCACCGTCCCGCTGGGCTGTAAGCCCCCTCGTGTACTGGGGGAGCCACAGTGTGGGTGCCCTGAGCCCAGGTGGGGTACACAGCCAGGGGCCGACTAGGACATGGGGAGGTCACAGAGAAAGACAGTCCCCCAGGTTCCAACGACAAGGACGGAATCTGGGGTGGACCTGTTAGGAGGACAGGGCAGTAGCACAGAATACAGGCCCTACCCTTTGGCCAGCATCTCTGTCTGCCTCCTGGTCTGACCACAGATGTTCCCTTGTGTGGATCAGGCTGGTCCTCTCACAGCCTCTTAGCAGCATCTTTCAGCAGTGTCATGTCAGCTGGAGACCTAGAAGTGGTTGAAAAGGCCTCACTTCTGGAGAATATGCTCCGGGGGCCTCAGCTCCCCCTGCTTCCAGCCCAGCGTGTATCAATATACCCACCGCGCTGGACATGGTTCCAGTGGTGAAGGGTACCTTCTGTTCCAGTAATAGCAATAGCTTCCCTCTTCTGGACACCTAGGAGACATGCTAGGTCCTACACTGAAAGCCTGTGTATGTGACAGCCTCCTCCAGTCCCTCCGGCCCCCAGGAAAGCTGCCAGCCCATTTCACAGAGCGGGAAACAGAGGTCCATAACTGGCCTGTGGTCACACGGCTCCTCCGTGCTGGAGCTTGGTTTGGGCCCGGTCGGCCTCATTCCAAAGCCAGCATTCTTTCTCCAACAGCGCCTTCCACGTTTTAAGCTCTACTGTTTAAAAAGGATATTTACCTTGAAAAAACAGTCCTCCCTGTGGGTGTTGTGTTGATGTTGGGGGAGGCTTTATGGCACCAGGAGGCTTGATCAAGCCCAGTGTCCTCGGATTTTGGCCTGTGTGTGTGACCTTCACCCAGATGGCTGGGGCCCCTGCTGAGTCCTCGCTAGACACCAGGGCAACCCCCTTAGCTCCTCCTAGGAAGCCGCCTGGAGCTGCTGAGAGCAGGGGACCGCAGAAGACCATGGGACCGATTGCAATTAAGGGGTAGAGGTCAAGTGGGCAAGCCCTCTGCGGCCCGGGATGATGGGGAACATGTGGCTTTCCACTCAGCCAGGAAGGGCCTAGGACACATGCTGCTAATGAGAACCAGCCTTGCCACTCTCAGCGGCCACCTGCCTCCTGTCTTGCAGCTTCGTAAACGGTCCGTGCAAAGGGGGCGCCATCCGGGCTCTTTGGAGAAGGATGGTTCACATTCCAGTGAGGCAAGGTGCCGGAGCGGTGGGCCCCATTAAACTGAGCAGGAGGCTGGGACCCCGAGATGCTGGCTGGCCCCACAGGCACTGGAGAGGTCAGCTGCCAGGCTAGGAAATGCCCCCCATCTCAGAGGGAGCTCATTCTTTCCCAGAGACCCCAGGTTCTCTTCAGGGGCCAGGAGGAACTGTCTGAACTTCCAGCCCTCATTCACAGTGAGACACCAGGTCAATACACCCATTGAGTGTTTCTTCGTTTATTTGTTCCATTAATATTTGTCAGGCACCTACGACATCCTAGGTGCTGGGTAGAAGATGAAAACCTGACTGCAGCCCGCTTGCCCTTTGCAGAGAGAAGCCATCCCATAGCGATTATAGTACAGACAGTCAGCGCTCAGCTGGGGACGGTTAGGGAGCTGTGGAAGATGAGGAGGCACCTGACTCGGGGTGAGGGCAGGCAGGGAAGGCTTCCGGGAGGAAGAGGTAACTAAACTGTGATCAAGGAGGATCAGAGGTCCCAGGCACCAAGGCTGGGGAGGAGTGCTGAAACTCCAAGGCAGGAGCGGTTCCCGTAAACTACCGGAGAAATGGGGGAAGTTCTTTCCAGAGCAAAGCAAGAGCAAGGATGGTGAGAGAGAGGTTGGCAAGGTGAGCAAGGGCCCGATCATGAAGGACACGATGTTCAGGAGTCAGGATTTTACCCCGAGGGCAGTGCAGACCCCTTGGATTGTGTTCTGCTGAGGAGGAACACGATCAGACTTGCAGTTTAAAAAGCTCCCCAGGGACTTCCCTAGTGGCGCAGTGGTTGGGAGTCCGCCTGCCAATGCAGGGGACGCGGGTTCGTGCCCCGGTCCGGGAAGATCCCACATGCCGCGGAGCGGCTGGGCCCGTGAGCCATGGCCGCTGAGCCTGCGGGTCCAGAGCCTGTGCTCCGCAACGGGAGAGGCCACGACAGTGAGAGGCCCGCGTACCGAAAAAAAAAAAAAAAAAGCTCCCCTGATCCTTCCTGCTCCAGCACGGAGCATGCTTAGAAGAGGCTGCAGGTATGGGGCTGGCAGGAAGGAACTTGTAATCGTCAAGGCCTGGACTGGAGCACAGTCAGTGGGGCTGTTGGGAGGGCTGGACTGGCGAGATATGTTGGAAGGGGAATTGACGGAATTTAGTGATGATAAAAACGGGGATTGACGGAGAAAGAGGAGTTCAAGGTGACCCCATCTTTCGGACTTGAGTAGCGGAGTGCCTGGCAGTGCCCTTCCCCAAAGGGAGAAGCAGATTGTGCGGGGGCAGATGAGTTCAATCTGAAGGTGATAGATTTGGGATGTCCTTGTAATGTTTGGCCTTCCGTTTGCTGCCGGAGGTCAGAGTGAGTGGAGGCGGCTCACGAGGGTGGGTCACACACACCCTCTCCCAACTCTGCGTTCAGTGACATCACTTTTCAAGCTTAAAACGGGCTGTGGTGGGAGTATTTACAGAATCACAGATTTACAGAAATTGGCAAATGCTGTACAAAGCAGGGCTCTCCTCCCCCACTCTCCCCAACGGGATTAAGCATTTACCAGCAGAGTCTTGTTTAAAAGATAGCCAGCACTGACTTGGGGTAGCGGAGGTAGAATAAGGCATGCTCTGGACAGATCCACGACTGGCCCTCTTTCAGGGGTTAGATAAGAGGGAAGGGAGAGCTCCTGGTAGCGTCCTTCCTACCAGAAACTTCAGTTTGTCTGTGTTGCTTTACCCCACACAAGTGCAGGCAGGAGGAAGGTAGGGAGGAATAGACGTAGGTCCACTTCCGAAAAACAGGGATGCACTTCGCTCCCTCTCTTCCCTGGCCTCGAATTAAAGGAAGAGATTTTAGAGAGCAGTGTAAAGCTTATTTCCCTTGTACTTGTATAGAAGGATATAACATTAATCTGTAAATTAATCTACAAAAAAATCTATCCACAATTTTAACATGATCCTAATACCCATGAATCTGGGGGGTGGAGTTAGGAGTCCAACAAAGTAACATTCAATTTCATTTGGAAAAATAAAAGTTATGAGAATTTCAGAAACTTTTTGAAACATAGAGTAAGGGGGGTAGGGGAGGAGGGGTTTAGTTGTTCTACCAGCCATCAAAACGTATTATAGAAACAGAGCAATTAAAACAACAAATAGAACAGAAGTAAAGTCAAACGCATCTGGGAATTTGGTCCATGATAAAGGCTTCATTTCACAATAGAAAGAGAAGATAGATTGTTCAGGAAATGATGCTGAGACAACTGACAAACAGTTTAGAAATCAGAGTAAATTTCAAATGAACAAAATACTCAGATGTAAAACATGCAGCCATAAAATATGAGGACAAAGCATGAGCAAACATTTATAATTCTGAACTGAGGAAGTCCCTTCAAAACATGACCTAAAGACTTCCCTGGTGGTGCAGTGGTTAAGCATCCACCGCCTGCCAATGCAGAGGACACGGGTTCGAGCCCTGGTCCAGGAAGATCCCACATGCCACGGAGCAGCTAAGCCCATGCGCCACAACTACTGAGCCTACGCTCTAGAACCCGCAAGCCACAACTACTGAGCCTGTGTGCCACAACTACCGAAGCCCACCTGCCTAGAGCCTGTGCTCTGCAATGAGAGAAGCCACCACAATGAGAAGCCTGCGCACCACAACGAAGAGTAGCCCCCGCTCGCCTCAACTAGAGAAAGCCTGTGCGCAGCAATGAAGACCCAACACAGCCAAAAATAAATTAATTAATTAATTTTTTTAAAAAAACATGACCTAAAACCCAGAAGCCATAGGAAAAGATTGATATGTTTGTCGGCATAAATGTAGAACTTCCACACGGCAGAAAATATAGCATAAAAAAGATAAATGCCAAATTGGAAAGAATATTTGCAACACATATGACTCTCAGTTACTATTCTTGACAAAGAGCTCTACTCAAATCAGTAGGAAAAAGATAAACGTAGTAGGAATTATTGGTAAAGAATACAAACAGGCAGTTCACAAATAAATAGGATGGGTCAACAAACATTGGAAGAGATGTCCACCTTCAGTATAGATATGAAGACATGGAAACTGAAATCCATTTCCAAGCCTCTCCAAGTGCCTCACCAAGGCCCGACCTCTCCAGGAAGTAGAGTCCCAGTTTCCATTTGGTCAATGACAACATTCTTCCCAAGATCCCTGAAAAAGCTTTGGTTAGCCCTGGCTTTGGCTCTGGGTGGGAGAGATGCGTCCTGCTACCAGGGACAGCTCTGTAATTAGCAAACCATGTGATTATCCCTACCATGTAAACATTACCCAGAGTGGGACTTGAAGATGTTTCTTGGAATCCTCTCCTCCTGACCTTTTCTTCAGGCCTCTCAGCATTCAGCGTAGCTGGAAGTTTACACTGGGTGGTTTCCAGGTTTTCTTCTTAGTGCTATTCTTAGCATCACTTATCCTTGAGAGGACAGAGGCCTGGGGCCCTTCTGGTACATGAGTGGCATCTCCACGCTCTTGCCCTCTGGGATGCTTCCCACAAGCCCATCCCGGGCCCACAGCATGCTCCAGCTGGTTCCCTGCCTGGACCCTGGCAGCAGGGACCCCATCCCACCCAGCCTTGTCCCCTGAGCATATCCCCCAAACAGAGGCCTCTAGGCATCCATGTCCACAGCTTCAAGGAAGACCCAAGCAGCCTGGAGGTGTTTCAGGTTTACAGCAGTTGGACCCAGAGGAATCTTCCTCTGGATAAGGGCCAATGCTGAAACTACTGCTTGGCAAGGACAGACCTCCATTGATCCTAAGACATTGGATCAAAGACAACCTTGCTCTATTCTGGTGCTCCTATAGGTTCAGTTCAGTTTAACAGACATCTGACGATGGCAGCTAGCATTTCAATAGGCTTTACAGATGTAGCTGAACGACCCTATGAGTGTATACAGTTATCCCCATTCTGTAGATGAGGAGACTGATGCTCAGGGAGGTTAAGCCATTTGCTCAGAGTCACATAGCCATTGGTGGCAGTGGAGACACGATTAGAACTCAGTCTACCAGAGTCAAAACCCCAAGCTTGGGAAGAGACTGAGGCCATCTCAGTCAAGGGGAGACTTCAAGCTGAAAGCTAATCGTGTGAAAGATGTGGTGTGTCCACTGAAAGGCAGGTGAGCCAGGGTGCCCAAGCAGAGAGTAGGTAGGAAGGTGAGGCAGGAAAGGAGCTAAAATGGTGCATCAGGATGAGAGTGAGGCTGACCTTGAATGGCATGTGAGCAGAAGAGAACCCTTGCTGGTTCTTGAGAAGGGGAGTGACAGGACCCAGGTTTCGTAGCTCTCCATCACCCTGGACCTCCTGGTCAGCCCGTTCCAGCCCTGGGTCTGCATAGCCTCAGGCTTCTTCTCACCTCCGCACTTCTCTTTTGTCCTGAATCTGGCCAGTGAACCTGCTTCTAATTTCCAACCTGAATACCGAGATCTGTGCACTCTGTACCTCCGGAAAAATGGACATGATCGCTCTGCATCCCACAAAGATTGGGGGATCCAGAGATTACCCAACCAGGAGAGCCCTATTAGCCAGGGCGAGAGGACAGTGGGCAATCCGACCTGTTCTGGTCTGAAAACACATTCCAAAGGCCAATTTCCGATATCCAAACCATCGTTAGATAGGTGACCATGAACAATGACTGTGTAGATGAAGCGGACTTAGACAATCCCAGTCCAGGAGTTCAGCGTGCTGTAGGCTGTCCCCATTGTCCTTGCTCTCCATCCCATTCCCATGCCGAGGTTCAGAGCATCTGGGCGGGCAGTGAGGAGCTCTGGGAGGCTACTTCCCAGAAAAACCCAAAGGATGCTGGCCACCTGCTTTTCCCTTCCCCACCCCACTCCCTGGAGGAGATTTCCTATGATGGTCCATCTCCTTTCTCCATCCTGCCTCCCAGCCTGTGTCTCTCACGGATGATCACAGAGGAGTGGGAGGGAAACCACTGATCCTCTGGGAGCCAAGGTGAACGGGGGACTAAGGTGTGGCTTCCTCTCCTCCTCGCCCACACTCACTCCTCTCCTGCTCTTTTCAGGGTCAGCCGGGCACTCGAGGTTTTCCTGGATTTCCGGTAAGTGGTCAGCTGTGCCCCTGGCGACTCCTGGGCCTGGCTATGTTAAACTTCAGGCAGGGCCGGCCCTCAAACTGCTTTTGCCATTCCAAATTCCCATTGGTAAGGACCCTCTCCTGCAGCCTTTCGTGGAGAGTAACTGAGGAGAGTAGCCCAGCGCTCGGCTTACGGTGCAGGAGGGGACAGGGACACCAACACGGACCTGCAGGGGTGGCAGACAGGACAGGCTGTGAAGCCACAGGACCCTAGGCTGTGGGGCAGATGACGCACCGCTCGGAGGCCACCTCTGACCTGGCTCTGAGAGTAGATCCGCCTGCTGGGGGCAGTCATGTGGCCATCTGGATGTCCTGGGAGCCCTGCCTAAGGCCTAAAACAGATTATGAGAGGCGGGCAGGGAGCAGCCAGCTCCCCCTTTCCCGCAGGCCTCGGCGCTGGCCAGCCCTGCTTTCCAGGAACGCGCCCTCCACTTTCCACTCGAGGTGAAAAGGACTTTGATGCCATGGCGACTGCCACCCGTCAGGTTCTCCCTCGTGCCAGCACGGGGCAGGGGGCATCTCGTTCACTCCCAAAGACCCCTCATGGGAGATTCCTTTACTCCCCACTTTAGAATGGGAAAGCGAGGTTTAAGCTTACCCATGGTCTCATAACAGCAAGTGGTGAAGCAGAGATGTGATCCCTAACTTGTTATAGTGCAGAACCTGTGCCCTTAACTACCTCCCAGGCTGCCTCTCTGCCAGGACAGCTGTGATGCTCAGTCTTTACATCTGGCCTCTTTCTCTTTCAGGGTCCCATTGGGCTTGACGGCAAACCGGTGAGTGGACCCTCTCGGGCTATGGGCTCCCCCCCACTTAGTCCGGGTCACTAACCCGGGGTCTCCTCGTCCTTCTGTGAGACCCCGACTCCTTGGAAGACGCTTCAGATAAAATGAACGTTCTTGGGGCGGAAAGTCGTTGCCAGTGGGAAGGGGAGGAGAGGCCATTTGCATGAGTTGCCCTGTCCCCCATGAGCCTCCCCTGGGCACAAGTCCACGGCCTCCAAGCTGCACTCTCAGTATCTGGAGCAAGAGCCATCCTAGAATCTACTGATTCCGGGGCCTCCTGGAAGGGGCTGGAAGGTAGTGAGGCAAGGAGGCCGCGGGAGAGGAGAGGGCTGGAGAGCTCTGGCTCGCGCCGTTGCCCCCAGCCCCGCAGGGCGCCTCCTGTGTGCTACTCGGTGTCTCCATCTCGGTCGAGCCCCAATACATGCCCAAGTCCACATGGAGGCTGCTTCCCGTCCAGAGCTCCTCTCTGCTCATCTCAGTCCTTTTCACTGGGCCCCAGACGCACACGTTCACGGGAGGAGCCCTGTGTGACTGGGGGGTGGGGCTGGGGTACTTCTGGGGTGCAAACGACTCAACCAGCACTCGTGCTCCTCTCCTTCCAGGGCCGCCCCGGACCAAAAGGGGAGACGGTAAGACCCAGCTTTCCTGCCTTCCCTCGAGGGGTGCGGGGGTCAGCCTAGCCCTCACGGGCCACAGAAGCACTGCCCCGCAGCGGGAGTGGCCGCCCCATGGTCACTCCCCGGCTGGGTGCGACGTGTCCCCCTAGGTCCTCGCTCAGCGCAGGGAGGAGAGGCGGCAGGGGGCTTCTCCACCTGAAGAATGAGAGAAGGGAGGTCCAGAGAGCGTCTGCACTTGGCCAGTGTCACACAGAATTAGCAGCTAGTGTTCCCAAACCGCCGCTCTCATCCAGCACTCGCAGGGGGGCCGAGGGGTACCCATCGGGCACTTCGTCCTGAGCCTGATTTCCTCGTGCTCCCTGCTCTGGGCCACCCAGGGCTCCAGGCGCTCCTGCCCCAGCCGGGCACAAGGCAGACCCAGAGAAGCAGACCTCTGCCCCTACCTTCCTCCTGGCCCCTTCCCACCTTCTGGAGAGCCTTAACCCAGTCCGTGCCACCCCGGAAGGAACAGTGATGGCCCTCAGCAGGGCACTGCTCTGTAATCCTCCCAACAGCTTATCATCCCCACTCTATGAAAGGGCAGATCAAGGCTCAGAATGGTTGTGTGTATTGCCTGAGTTTACACAACTCCTAAATAACAGAACAGGGAGTGAGACCCACGTGGTAGGCCCTTACCCTCCACCGTGTCTCCTTCTGCTGCCAGGGCCCTTTGTTTAGAAAGAAAGGGACCCTTCTAGGGGACTCCCCTTTCTGCCATCCCTCTGCCCCACCCCACTTCACCCGCCGTGAGTCTTCCCCATCTGTCTCAGGGTCAGAACTAACTTGAACAGGGAACGGTAGGGCCACCCCTTCTCCCATGAGCTCACATCAGTGTGATAGGTCCCCCGTCCACCTCATAGTCGTCCGTCAAAATCCGACAGGCCACAGAGCCATTAGGCTTCTGTTTGGCTTGGCATGGGGACCCCAAGCTATTAATTCAACACGCTGTCTAGTGTAATTATCTTGGCCTGTTTAGCATCTGTCCGTCTCCCACTCGCCTCCCTTCCTGGGTGGTTTACCTGCTGCTGGGCATCCAACATGGGGGGCTGGGGCTCACCCTCACATGCTTAACCTGTGCCCTCACCTGTCAAAGGGGGGTCACCTCTGCCCCACCCACCTCACAGTAGCCCCGAGAATCTGATGTAAGGCGTAGACAGGACCGGGGCCCCCCAAGTGGCATAGAAGAGAGCCAGGACTCTGCATTCATGGCTTGTCCCACAACTCACAGGGCCGTCCTAAGGACGAGAGGAGTTAATTCACGCCAAGTGCTTAGAACAGTGCCTGGCACAGAGGAAGCACGACAGGTGCCAAGCTGGCACATCGCCCTGACCTGTCCTAAAGGGGCAGGCTCAGGAGCTAATTGGTGCCCTGTGTTGTTGGACCTTGAAATACTTAAAAGAAACTTGAAATTCAGATTTTTGTTGTACTCTCCTTGCTCTTCAATATTTCAGTTTATTGAAATAAAACTGTGTGGGATCAACAAAATACCTTGGGGACCACGATTGTCCCATGGGCCGCCATTTGGGACGTCTGGACTCAGTCCTCCAAGTCTCTGCAGTCCCAAGCCTTTGGGTTCTTCCTCTGGGCCCCTGGCCCTCCTCCTCTCATCACACTCCTCTCTCTGTCCCCAGAGAGGGTGGCCTGGTCCCCTGCAGTCTGATTCCCTGCCAGATGCATCATATTCGCTAAACTTGATGCTAAACACTTAGTGAACCGCATAGACTGGGGTGCCACATGGATTGTCCCAAAGACCACTTGTCCCTTCCCACGAACCTCCTAGGAATTTCCCAGTTTGGGGGTTGGTCCAGTTGTCAAGTCGGGGACAAAAGAAGGCTTTCCTCCCACCCAGATGGATCTGTCCATGGGCATCCTGAGGTCTTCAAACCCCAAAGAGACTGGCCTGGCAGGTGGGTCCTCACAGGCCCTCAGGAAGGCCTGCAGGATGGAAGGGAGCTCAGGGCCCCAGAGGCTGGGACACTGCCTGTGGCTCCAGCCAAGGTTAGAAGCCCTGCCCCCCGAGGTCCAGCCCAGTTCAGAGCGCGTGGCAGAGTGGACACAGCTGGACCTTCACGGTCCCAGTGGCACCACTCACTGAGCCGCAGGGTCTTGTCTCCGTCACCTCGTCCGGGAGATGGAGTGACGCCAGCGCCTTCCTCTCGGGCCAGCGCGGGTGTGACTCAGCACATCCTGGAAGCCTTGCTTTCGAGGGGGTCCTCAGAACAAGGTGCGCCATCCTACCCCCTCCCCTCCACACTGGCCGAGCGTGAAGCCTTCTCAGCACTGGCCTCGGGTCAGCTGGACGCCATGTCCTCCTCACAGAACTGAGGATGGCTTAAGTCGCCCACTTCCTGCTTCCTCTTTGGCCAAAGGTTTCTCCAAAACCCTCAAAGTCCGCAGCGCTGCCCCAGCCCCCGTGTCCCCAGAAGCCCTTCTGGTTCAGTGGGGTTGATGCTGAGGCCTCGGAGGGTAGGAGTTAGAAGGTGCTTTTGGCTCCGTGAGGACGTGGCGTGAGTGTGCAGTAGCAGAGCCCTGCCTGACGTGGCCATGCAGCCTCCTCCGTGGCTGGCCCACAAGATGCTGGCGGTTGCGGGAATGAACGAAGGATGACACCTGTCCTTCGTCGTGGCCGCATGCGGGGGGCAGGGCACACCTAGTCATGTCCACAGGTGGATGAAGGAGCTGGGCCACGCCAGCTGGAACATCTCGGGCACCGGAAGACCTGGTGTGGGTGGCCAAGCCCAGCCTTCGGGACTTCAGGCTTTCCAAAAAGTTTCTTGCACAATCCCACACAGGCCTGCATCTCTGATTCTGCCCGCCTTCTGTGTGCCACTGACCTGTGTGTGTGTTCCTCCCCACAGGGCTTGGCGGGTCCCCCAGGATAGCCAGTTGGTACCTCGCCCCAGTGTTTCCCAGCAGAGAGGCTTTGGGCCCTGAGTCCTTAGCCTCTGTTTCTAACTGTCTCATTTCTCTTCTTAGGGACCTCCAGGACAAAAAGGAGAAAAGGTAAGCTGATGGAGGTTTTCTAGAATTTTCATCTCAAGAAGCAGCCTTCCAACAGGTAGAAAGGATTATTTTCAAACTTCAGATTTTATCAACAGAACCAGGGGAATCCCCTGTACCCTGTGGTACATGGTATATGAGAGAAGGGAAGCTGCCCTGCGTGGGGTTCTTTTGCGGGGAAGGCATGGCCTGGAGCCTGGTCCTTCTCAGCCTGTTTCTCTGCCCATCCTGCCTGCCACCCCCATGGTATTTCCTGAGCACCTCCATGAGCCTCTAGGATTCTGAGGTGTCAGTTTGTAAACCACTGGCCTGGCCCTCTTCCCAGCCTCCTACCTTCTCTGCTTCCTTGAGTTTCTGATGGGGGCTCTTCTGGGCTTGCCCCCGGGCAGATGGTGCAGGGACCTGGCACCCGCGGCTCCAAGAAGGTGTCTCCGAGGGCCCCGTTGCCCATAGCCTGCCTTGGTGTCTGCTGTTCCCTTCCAGGGGCTCCTGTTCAGAGCCATTGGGTGGACCCACCCAGAGGGTCAGCCTTTCCGGAAGATACTTCCAGCCAGGCACGGAGCATAACTCGTGACTCTGCCGTCATGGCATGTGATGTATGGCGGCAGAGTCCTGCCCTTGGCTCTGTGGAGCCACATCCAGGCAGGTCCTGGAGGTTACCTCCCTGCTGCCAGCCAGGCTCGAGGGAGGGAATCGGTTCTCCTGCCTGAGAGAGCTCAGCCCAAGACAGAGCGGGGCAGGCAGGTGACGCACATGCATGGTGCGTCCCCAAGTCCTGAGGTTGCCCCCGAGGTACAGCCCCCCAACAAGGGCCTAATTACTCCTCTCCTTCCTTCTCTTCCCCAGGGTCAGTGTGGAGAGCACCCACACCGGGTAAGTGAACCCCGAATACTGATCCATCCCTGGAGCACAGCCCCCAGTTTAGCCTCATCTTCTTCCCTATAGAGCTTGGAGACCAGGAGCACACAGCCCCCCTCTGCACTCAGCAGCCAGAGTGGGGCTGTGACGGTGCTGGGGTGTTTGGCCAGCTCCTGGGGGTGTGCCTGGTAGTCAGTGTGTGTGTGTTTGTGCAGAGCTGCGTGTCTTTGTATGTCTGCTCCTGTGCTGGCTGGGCCTGCGAGCCCCTAGCGTGTGTGTATCTGGAACTCTGCACGCCTGGCTGTGTGCTCCTCTGCACATGGCCTTCATCGTAAGGCTGTGCAGCTTGTGTGAGTCTGGGTCTGGCTCCCTACCCAGCGTGCGTGTGTGTGCGTGCGTGTGTGTGTGTGTGTGTGTGTGTGTGTGTGTGTGTGTGTGTGAGAGAGAGAGAGAGAGAGAGAGAGAGAGAGAGAGAGAGAGAGAGACAGCTTGTGTGTGTCCATCTGCCTGCCCTGGTGGAATCAGAGGGACTTTTGGGTTAGTCATTGTTTCAGAGGACCAGACCTCCATGGTGGGAGATAATTGGAGGCTGACTGAATCAATTCAAGGGTAAAGTCTCTGTTTTGCTTCTTTAAGAATCAAGGAAGCCCCTCCAAGTGGAGTGGGGGATTTCAGGGCTGGGATGATCTCCTGTGCCCCCTTGGCCCCACCCAGCTCCTTCCTTTCCCTTGCTTCAGCCCAGGATACAGAGCCCAAAGTCTGCTGTCATCCTATCGGGAGCCCTCAGATGTGTGTGCCAACATCAGAGAGCCATTCTCGGGGATGGGGGCAGTGAAGGTGTGCAGGAGCCCCAGTGAGCTGGGACCCGAGAAATGCCCCTCGTTTTGTGGATCGGCCTTGCCTCTCTCAGAGGAGCATCTTTAGGTGTCCATCCCCCTGTCATAGGCTGCATCATGCCCACAAACACACACACAGTGTGGCTGCCCTGGGCGCCCACCCCTGCCAGGGAGTGGTCTTGAGGGAGTGGAGAGAAGCACAAGCCAGACTCAGAGTCGGTCAGCTTGGCTCCAGAAGACCGCTGGGAGGGCCTTGCTGGCAGGGTCTGGCCATTCAGACTCTGACCCCTGGTTCCCAGGCCAGGGGGAGGCCAAGGCGGGGACAGCCCTGAGCGTCAGTGGCTGGGGTGGGGGCGAGGCCAAGACTGGGCGGGGGGCACAGGCCGGCAGCAGCACAGACAGAGCCAGCCTGTCAGCGGCATGTGCTGCAGGGAAGCAGGGGCCCTGGTGTTCCGGCCAGCCTGATCCTGATACAATAATAGAAGGTCAGCTGTGTTTATTTGAAACGATGGGCTCACAGGATTGTTATGTTACCCAAAAGAAAGACAGCATCCCCCAGCACAAAAGACAACACAACTTAGACGCTTTGACAGTGTGTCATCAGCCCCGAGAGAACGCATGGGGCCGGTTAGGAGAGAGCTCTCTGCCCTTCAGCGCAACCCAAGAAGAGGGAGCTGGCGGGGAGAGAAGGCTCCACAGGGCCACAGGGCGCAGAGGAGCCCGGGGTATGGCTGCGCCAGTGTGGGTAGCGAGTCAGGCCGGGTGAGCGTGGATTTGGGGATCCAGCCGCTGGGCAGGGCAAGGCAGCTGGCACCGTCTGTTTATCTGGAAGTGGGTAGGAAAGCAGGGTCCTTCTAGGGCAAGGCGTCTGTTGGCTCTCTGAGGGGACTGCAGACCTGATGGGGGTGGCAGGCCTCCTGGCCTGCAAGGTACAAGATCCAGGTGGTCCGGGCCCCTGTTCCAGCCTGTAGCATCCCCAGGGAGGGAGGGGGAGGAGGGGTGCCTTGGGACGGGGAGCTGGTGTCTGGGCCTGGCACTCACTCTCCCCATTGCCCTGTCTCCACCTCCACCCCTACCCCACACCAGGAGCACCTAAGCAGGTCTCTAGCAGCTCTGCGCTCTAACCAGATAATTACCCTGAAGGTTTGTAGGTTCTGGAAGGTCTCCAGGCCCCTCTGCTTAGAGGCTCCCTAGATGCAGAGCCCAACATTGCACGTCCCCAGGCCCCACAGTGGGAGGGATGGGGCCGCCCACGATTGGGCTCCCAGGTCCCTAGCTGGGTGCGTCCTCAGCCCAGGCGGCCCCTGCCTCTAATCATCCCAGTGGCCTCATGTGAGTCACAATGCTTTCAAAAACGAGAGGTGGATTATACGCCATCTTTCTTTTCACGTGGATTCTAACCTCTTCCGAAGCGGAGCGCTCAGCACCCATGGGTTGAGAGTCTGGAAACAGCAAGAATTTCCAGAAATGAAAATTACATTAGATAACATGATTGCAAGTTGCCTCCCCCCAGAAAAGTGGTTGAACATGCAAGAGACGTCTTTGTCCAGTGTCTATTTTCCAAGCCCACTAGCCCCAGGGTGAGACCTCAGTAGCACTTAGCTGGTGCCCACACTGGCCACACCCTCGGGATTGGGCTTGGCTCTGCTTTTGACCATCCTCCCCAGATCCGCTGACACCAGCCCTTCTCGTTTAGCCAAAAAAAGAACCCAGAGGTCGCCACACACCAGCCTGGCTTCAAGTACCAATTTAGGGTGGTCCTGTGGCTCCCAAGCCAGAGCCTCGGAGTCTGCTCCCCTCGGCCCAGCAGCCTCTGTCCGTGACCAGGGACCGGCGGGGCTGGCAGTGCAATGTTGGGCCGCATGTTAGGAGGCCTCTGTGACCCAGCTTGGCCATGGAGGGCAGGTCTGGCCAGGGGGCCACTCTCCCAGTCGGGGAGTGCTTCTGGCCAGTACCCCAAGGGCCCGCCTCCTTCCAGGGATGGGGTACCATCTAAGGGCAAGCTCAGCACTGCACCCACAAGCATCAAGCGCCCCGCCCACGCCCTCCCTCCTGTGCCTCACGCTCGCTAATCTCTCTTCTCTCTTCCTCTCCTCCCTCCTTCTTGGCCGCCCTGCCATCCTGGTGGACTTTCAACCCTCCTGAACCCCTGCGATCTTTGGCCTTTGCCCTCTGGCCTTCCAACTCATCTTTCTCCTCAGCTGCTGCCTCTCCTCAATTCAGTGCGGCTGGCTGCACCCCCAGTCATTAAAAGGCGGACCTTCCAGGTAGACACCTCCCTTTCCCAGACAACGTGGGGCTTCCCAGGGGCTGGCGAGTCTCTGGTCCCTGTCAGGCCAGCTGGGGCTATAGGTGAAGCGAGAATCTCACTGCACTCCCGTTACATTAATTTAGACAAAAATGGACTCACGAATGCCGTAGACGTGGAAATACACAACTCCCAGGCCCAGAAGCCACAACTACTACCCCACCATTACTACTCACGACAGCCATCACTGTGTGCCGGCCACTGGGCTATGCATTTCACAGGCCTCATTTCATTTAATTCTCTCAGTGGTTGTATGAATTAGGCATGATCATCCTTATTTCACAGATGGGGAAGTAAGGCTCAGAGACATTAAGTAAGTTGCCTGAGGTCACACAGCCAGTAAATTGCAGAGCACCCAGATTCTCCTTCTCTTATTAGCTGTGTGATGTGGGGCAAGTTACTTAACCTCTCTGCACCTCAGCTTCTCATTTGTAAAACGAGGATAATAACGGTTCCTACTGCATAGGGTTATTGTGTTTGTAGAGCACTGGGAATAATTCCTGGCACAGTGCAAGAATTAAATTGAGGCTCAGAGAGGTGAATTTGTACCTAAGGTCGCACAAACAACAAGGGGCAGATCGGGAACCGGCAGCCAGGTCTTCAGACCCCACGTCCAGAGCTCTCTCACCTGGACCTACACCCTTTATATTTAGAAATGCAGATTGCTTAGCATCCGATCACTTGTAACCTGAGTTTGAGAAGCGAGGGAATTTGCAGAGGAAATGTAGCCCACAACTGACAGGTGTAATCATTGTGAGCAACTGCTCCCTTCTTCCTGCCTAACGAAGCCAAGGAGGCTGGGATAGGACCAGATCACAAAGAACGAGAGACCACAGACCCAGGGATCCAGGCATAGGCATTGCAGCGTGATGCCAGGCCAGGAATTCCATGGCTGCCACCCATGCCCGTAGCCTTCCTTACACTGGGGGTCAGGGGTTACCCCCAAGCTAACTGGAAGCGGCAGGGCTCCGAGATGCTCTCTGAAAACCCGACAGCAGGGCCTGGAGCCACCATCTGGCCTGATTCAGGAGCCAGGGCCCAGGGGCCTGCATGTTCAGGCACCTGGCTGAACAAGGCTGAAAAATCACTCCAATTTACAGCTAAAAATACAGAGGGACACGTGACACACGTGCTACCCAAGGCTACGTATCCCGTTACACCAGCCAAGTCCTGAGAGCCTCCATGTGCTCTGAGCGCTTAGCCCAAGGCTGGCTATTCAGGGGGCCCACTGGCAGCTCAGAGAGCACCAGGCCCACCCCGCTCTCAGCCACCCCTACCCGTGTCAGACCCCATTTCAGGAGAGCCGAGTCCTTGCCCTCAGAGCGGCCATTCGCCTCAAGCCCCAGCAGCCACCTCCTGGCCTTAGTTGCATTAGCTGCTATGTGTTGAGCCCTTGCTGGGTCCCAAGCACTGTTGTAAGAATTCTGCTTGGATTATCTCATGTAATCCGACATGGGCCACCTGGCAGTGGAGGTGGCATCATCGCCACCTCACAGACGAAGAAATTAGGAGGGGCCGAGGCATGTTGCTGCCCCCCTTTTCAAGAGCAAGAGGTGGATAAGCCAGAACTTTTTGTGTTGCCCTGACCTGATTTGCAAAGGAGAGAGAAGAATAGGGGCCCCTGTCCTGCCTGCTGCAGATTCTGCCTAGAGAATAAGGTTTTTATGCTGTCAGCCATGGTGGGACATAAAAAGGCTTGTCCATTTCCTATCAATAAACCAATATTGATTTCACAGGCTCTATAAGATGCGTAAACATTGGGTCTAACATTAGTTGAAAGAGGAAACTTTATATGACATATGATGTGCTTAGCAGATGGTGTTGGAAGTCATTGCCAAAGTGCAGAAAGTTAGACTGTGAGCAGTTTTTGCTGGGGGCTTACTTGGAATGAATAGGAATAGTCTGGAGTTCTGAGCTTGGGTCCTGGCTCCCCCCAAATTCTTCTTGTGACCTTGGTTAGGGAGCTCAACTTCTCTGAGCCTCAGTTTTTTCTTCTGTAAAATGGGGCCTGTGACCCATTTCTGCACCTGCCTTCTCCATCATGGACACTCTGAGCCCTTAAGTGGCTTCTCAGAGGGTGTGGCAGGTTGCAGCCCAGGCCCCAGAGTGGCACTGCTGGTGGCATCTGCCCTAGGATGTCCCATCTGAGAGATGATTCAAGCAGATGCTGCTAAAATCTTAGTTCTCATTGTGAGGTCATACACTCCTATTTGTAAATATCATTTTCCTCTATGGAGTTTGCAGCAAGCGTTGTCAGCTCCCTTTTTCACATAGGGAAGCAGCAGTGTCATAGAGGATTACTGAGATCACACTGAGAAGGGTGGGCTGGACTGGAGTCTGGCTGCCTGGGTCTCCCTGCATCCCAGCCTGGAGCGCTCACACCTGCCAGGCTGTTCTGCCTTAGTCTGTCTGCAGGGCTGGATCCCCCCATCAAGAGCTGAGCCCAGAACCTCCCTGGAGAGGTCACGTAGAAAGTAACATAATGACCTTGGTCTGTGTAGATCTAGGATGACTCGGGCTGGCCCTCAGCCCCAAGATCTGGGTCACATGGACCAGGGAGCATGATCCCACCCCTACCTCCCTGGGCCCTGGGTCTACCCTGGGCACATGCACGGTGGGTGACAAAGGCTGGGGGATAAGGCAAAGGAATAATAATAGAGACTCCAGAGAGGCACAAAGCACTTTACACTTTCAAAACTCAACTGAGGTCAGGTACAAATCACATAAGTGACAGAAGCAGGCTGCAGGCAGAAAGGATGGGGGCGGGCCTGAGGCAGCCCCCCGGGAATGTGGGCCTAGCTGGCCAGGGCTCCCAGTTTTTCATCAGAAGCCACCAAGCCAAATGTTTTCCATAAAATCTCTTGCCCAGTTATTTGGTGAGCCGAACAAAATTCTGTGGCCTCTGACCTCAGGATCTCAGTTGATCCTCTGGGCCAGATAATGAAAGACAGCAAAAAGCAGTGACAGGAAACAAGGAGCAGCTGTTCTCGTTTGATAGTTAGGAGGCCAGGGCGCAGAGACGGTGGACTCGCCACGCAGAGGGAGGGCCCGAGACACGCCCAGGCTGCCGGCCACCTGGGCTGTACCCTGGCCATCTGAGCAGGCTGGGAAGAGGCCTTCGGTCGGGCGGGAGGCATCTCACCCTGTCCTCTGCCACCGCAGCAGAGCTCTGCCCTGGGGACCAGCAGCTGACGCAGCGAGTCCTCTCTGGAAGCCCCTCCTCTGGGGGCTAATGTCTTGGCCGTCTCCTCACTGCCACCAGCCCCTGCATGTAGTCACCACCACAGCACCATCACCATCACCCCACCACCGCCTCCCCCAGAGCCCACGGCAGGGCCTCACCGGGTGCATGGCACTGGGGCGGGACCGCTCTGCAGCCTGGGGCTCTCTCTCTAACACTTGTTTCCACGAACCTCAGGGTGAACAGGGCCAGGCCGGCATCCAAGGCCCACCAGGGCCACCAGGCCCTCCTGGACCAAGTGGACCTCTGGGGCCCCCAGGACTGCCAGGGCCCATGGGGCCACCCGTAAGTAACTCTCCCACTCTCCACTACTTCCTCTCCTTTGAGATTTGTCCCAGGAATTCCCTGGAAGCTTCCAAACCTTTCATAACCCATGGGAACCTGGGTCCCCACTGAACAGGCAGAAACACTTGACAAGGCCGCTGGATGTGGCTGGCCCCTGCAGGAGCTGCCTGTCCCTGCCACACTCACCTGTTACACTCTGGTTCTGAACACACATCCTGAGACCAATGTGTTCCACTCCAGTCATTGCCTGCCAGGGAGGACACCACGAATAGGCGCCCCCTCCCAGGTTCAGCAGACAGGAGCTTGGAAAGAAAGTTCCCAGGGCCATTCTGATGGCTGTCTCCCGACCCCCGGGCTTAGGAAAACCTGAGTTGGGCACAGTGTGTTCTAAGGAGGTAGCAAGGGGGCATCTGACTGCCTGGCATCGCTAACAGATATTCTTTTGCTGGTGTGTGTGGGCTTCCACTCCTGGGCCACCTTCCAGCCAAGTTACACGTCTGGTCGGCCAGGAGGGCCCTGCATCGAGCCTGGGGACTGGACCACTGCCGGGAGGGCCCAGGGGGGCCAACAGACACCCCGCTAAGCAAGACCACACTCGGGCAATAGGTCAGTCCCAGTGTCCACCAGTCATCTGTTTGTAAGCCCTGGCCAAGCCCCGACTCTTTCTCAGCCCAATTTAGTGCAAGAAAGCACCAGGGCAGAATAACTTAGCAGGGCCTTGGACTTCTTTGGAGAAAATGGGTTCTCCACCCAGAGCTAAGACTACCATCAGCAGTGATTGGAGGGACGGGGGTTAAGGACATAGTCTGTTTGATAATGTTTTTTCCACGTGGCTTTTTTTAAAAAAGTGTTTTTCTCTCTTATGACAAAGTCTTAAGTTGCTGCTGTCTCATAGCCAGAGTTCCCATCATTAACAGTGTGGAGAGTACTCCCCACTTTTCTCCTTAGATCTGCACATAAAGGTTTTCCACGTTGATGATGTTCTGAATAATATAACATCCTGTTACTTTTTTCCCTTAATATCGTAAACCATGCCCCTTCCTAAGACAGGAGTCTCCTGTGCTGTGGATTTTAGGACTGCTGGGTCTGTCTTCAAGGAAGTTAATGAGTCCCCTTCCGTATATTCTTGAACATAAATGTGCACATCTCTGATGCTTTCGTGGTGATAGATTCCCAAAGGTGGAGTTGCTGGGTCAGGGTGTCCCCGCCAAATAGCCCTCGATGAGTACAGCCACATTCCATGTCACTTGGCTTCACATCTGGGCCCTCAGCTACCCCAGCTGCCCAAAAGCTGAGGTTCAGCGTAGGGTCCCCCCAGGCTGGGCGACAGCTCTGGCAGACGAGGGTCGCCATCTTGGCCAGAAGGCGGCCCAGCAGAGTGAAAACCTAAGTTGCTGGGAGCCAGCTCTCCTGTTCAGCTTGATCCCCGTAACGAATTTCAAATATTTCCATGATTTCTCCCCAGAACCCGGGGGAGGGAAGTTAGTCTCACTTCCATGGGTTTCTAGATGCAAAAACAGAAAACCTGAAAGGAAGTGAAATTTAGGGAATTGAACCAAACAAACCAAGCCAAGAAAACCAAAAAACAAGGCTCCAAATTCACTTCTTTACTGACGGCCCAGACACAGTGGGCTCCCGATCGCTGAACCCAAGCCAGGTGGTTTTCTTTGTTAGGTTGTTTATAAAGAGAAAAACCAGAAAGCATGTTTTGAAACCAACTGAAAGAGACCAGACTCGAGCATCATGGTTTTCTCCAGCCAGTGTTTGCCGTCCAGACCCACGCCCAAGACCACGCCGGAGCCCACCTTCCCTTGTTTCTCCCTCGGGCTCCCGCGGGGGCCCATGCCACCTCCCCCGCGCTGGCTGCTGTGCTCACTGTGCCCCAGGGGTGGGGCAGGGAGAAGAGGGCTCCCCCACAGGCTGGCAGGGCCAGAGGCAAAACCCAGGCTCTGCTGGGCAAGGTCGGCTTTCCAGGGAGCGGTTCCAGTTAGGAGGTGGGTGGGTGGGAATCTGGACCAAACCACACTGCCAATCTCACATGATGCCACTGACCTACTTTCCAGTGGGCGAGCACAGCGGAGATGCCCACGGCGCCCATGTGGCTCCAGAGAGGGACATGAGCCTGTTGTCCCCACGTGCCCTCAGCAGGTTTCAGATACCCTTCCAGGACCCTCTGGATCTGTTCTTCAACACGTCCAGAACCCATTACAGCCTCCAGTGGAAACATGACGAGCCCCCACCGTTTGCCAGAGGAATCCACTCACCTTTTTTCTTGCTTCCGCAGGGCTTACCTGGGCCTCCTGGACCGAAGGTGAGGGCCCTCTGGGTGATGCGTCAAACGGGCGGGAGAGTTCCCTGCAGGAGGGAGGGGGAGGCGGCACTGACGGGAGCTGAGGGGGATCTCGGCTGAGAGAACGGTCACGAGTGGCTTATTTCCAAAAACGCCACTCGGAAATTGATTGGGTCCCACAAGGATTGCATTTTTGTGGGCTCAGGCCAAGCAAGTGCTACGGCTGGTATGGAAGATGCGGCCCTGCCCTCCAAGGAGGTCATGGTCTAGTTGGAAAAGTGATGCCCAGGACGCTGTCACAACATCCCAATAAAACAGCATTTCATAAGGGGCCAGAACTGGAAAGGACCTTCAGGGTCATCCGGTTTCTTTGGAAACCTTATCTGGAAGCCCACGATGTCAAACAGAATCTCCCTTTGAAGCTGGAGTCCCTGCGGCTCTAGGGATGAGAAGTAGCAAAGCACTGATCGCAGCCAACCGTTTCACAAATGCAGAAGCTAGAGCCCTGGGGAAAAGTGACTTGTCCAGGTGCCACAGAGGGTCCGCGGTAGAACAATAACTGATCCTCAGGTGTCCTGGGCCCCTGCCAAGTTGACCTTTCTCACCTCCCTCTGCCTCTGCAAGGCAAGGACTCATTCTGAAGAGTAGAACAGTCCCTGTTATTGTTCCAGGGATGGCTGGAGGTGGAGGTCAGAGGATTTGGAAGGAGGAGGGATGGTAATATGAAGGGGGTGGCAAGAAAACCCCTCTAATGGCCTTCTCTTGGTTCCCCCAGGGAGACCCGGGGATCCAGGGCTACCACGGCCGGAAGGTAAGAAGGAGTGGAGCGGAGGACCCCACCCCCCCACCCCGTGACAACCCAAGTGGGGCTTCACCACAGTGCACACAGGGTCCGGACTTGGTCGTGCACACACACTTTTGCACACATACCAGCAGGAGCCTCAAAACCCTTGAGGGGGGCTGAACAGGGGTTCATGTGTCCACCTGCGGGAGGAAGAGGCTCAGAAGGGGAGGGGCCTTGGGCAAGTCAGTGGCCCTGCTGGACCTCAGACCCAGGAGTGTGTCCCCCGCCAGCCTGGGTGGCTGTGTCTGCACAGAGGCAGGCCAGGTTCTCACTGGCCCCCCTGAGGACCTAGTATGTGGGAACCAGGCAGAGCTTCTGAGCATGGTGGGAAATATGAAAGGGTCCCAACCCTGCTCTCTGGCAGCTCACAGGCCAGAGAGACAGGATTCCTGTACAAATAACCCTGGTGAAGGCAGACTGTGCTAACTGCTACCCTTGCAAAGTGCTGTGTCAATACGGGGCGGGGCTGTGTGTGTGCGTGCAGGGAGATTAATTCTAGGTTGGGAGGAGTTTGGGAAGTCTTCTGAGAAGGGACAGGCTCTGAGCTTAATCCTGGTGAATGGGTAATTGTATCGGTTATCTATTGCTGTGTAACAAACCGTCTCAAACTTACGTCTTAAAACAATTCTTTCTCAGGATTCTGTGGCTTGGCCACGTGGGAGTTCTGTATCTCCTCTGGGCTCACCGATGCAGTCACATGGGATGTTGGGCGGAAAGGCTGGGTGGGGAGGGGGCAAGATGGCCTCATCCACATGCCTGGGGTTGGCCCTGGCTGTGGGCTGGGTACCTCTGTTCTCCTCCACGTGGCTTCTCAGCCCCGGTAGGGCAGAGAGGTTTCCTCATAGCATGGCAGGCCTAGGTCAGCTTTCAAAACAGGGGAGTCCCAGCGCTCAAGTGCTTTTCAGAAACATCCCTTGCATCACATTTTCCGAAGTCCTATTGGCCAAAGCAAGCCACACAGCCAAAGCATGCAAGTCAGTGGGGCTGGGGGACTCAGCCTCCGCTTTTTCTTGTCCAAGGGTGCAAAGCCTTTGTGGCCATTTTTAATCCACCACTGTGGTCCTTCAAGCAGCAGATTTCAAGGGAAATGGCATTTTAGACAAGAAAACAATTTGAGCAGAGGCCCAGAGGTGGTCATTACAGTAACTATATAACATAAAAATCATTTTAATACTAGGCACCACTTACTAGATGCCTACTGTGTACCAGGCTGTCCTTCAACGTGACTTGCATCACATCTAATCCTAAGACCACCTTAGGAGGCTGACACTATTCTTCTCCTATGTAACAGATGAGGAAAATGAGGCACGCCCAAAGTGTCCTAAGTGGCAGAGCAGGAATTCAAGTCCGGGTCCGGGTCTTTCACAGGGTGCCACCTGCCATAAGGAGCCCATCCCGCCCTCCAGGCCCCAGCTGGGAGGCTCTGGCGCCTTCCTGGAGAAGAAAAGAGACAGGAAGGAAAGGCAGGACAAGGATGGGGAGGGATTCTGGAAAGGCAAGAATCACTCTGGAGAAGCACATTCCACACGCCATGTAGCTCTGTGATCAGGCGGCTGCTGTCACCGCATTGTTTTACGGGCGCTTGGTGGGTGAAATGGCAAGACCCAAGAGATCTTTCATTAGTTCTGCATAAACTGCGAAGTTTGTACCGTGTCAGGAAGTGGAAATCACAACCCCCGAGGTTGCCTCCACCCACTCACGCAGACTCACAGCATTTACTGCCTCTCCTGATGCAGCACGGGGACGGCTTTCCCATTAGCAGCCAGACCAGCTCTTTCAAACTGTGAAGAAGCTTCAGGGCGGCAGTTTCCCCCGGGATCAAGGGGATGCCCTCAGCTGGCATCCATACTATGGCAGGCGTCTGCACTCCCCTGCCAATGGGAAGTCTAATTCATCCGGAAAGGAGGTTGGGGGTCTGCTGCCCTGAGGACGGAGAGGCGCCAGCTTGGGGCTGGGGTGTCATGATGATAGAGGGCCTGGTTCCATGATTTTGGCAATTCTGGGCTCAGATTGTGGGAGGAATCATTCAGCCCTGGCTGCACTGAATTTGCAGAGAAAACTAGTGTGGTCCTGCTGACGGAGGGGCAGCTTCTGACCTCTGGGAAGCCTGCTCTGGGGAGAAAAGGCTCAGGGCTGCTAGAGAAGGCTCGAGCATGGAAGGGTGCATGACTAAGGGTAGAGCAGTATAGATGGCTACCTTGAGAAGGAGGGAGCTCCCTGTCACCCGAGGTATTCAAGGAGAGGCTGGATAACTATGGGTCTGGGATGTGTTAAGAGAAGCTTCTGTGTCAGATGGGAGGCTGGACTAAAATCCCTTCCAGCTCAGGGAAGCTACAGCTTCCTAAGAACAGAGTTGGCTCCATACCCTCTAGAGAGGAGCAGCCCGCCACCCCACCCTGGCTTGATGATCAGGCCCCTCCAGGCCAGGCATCCAGGGCTTGTCAGAAGCATCAGTGCTCTTAGGGCTCTCGAGGAATTGAGAAGGCCCTTCTCCTTCATGCTCCCCACTCTTTCTTTCTCTGCCGGACCACCCCCTGCCCTTCCACAACGGCCTCTTCTCCTGGAATCCGGAGGGGCTGTGAGGCTGCTAGCCTCTCTGGGTTTCTGGAAGGCTCCTGCTGCCTCCTCTTCTCCCAGCCTGTCCTTGAGACTTTTCAGTAGGTGCTCCTGGAGCACTGGGTAGTCTCAGCGCCCTTGTCTCTATGGTGGCCCTCACTCTGCTGGGACCCTTGTCCTGTCATCCCCGACGCCACAGCCTCCTAGTCCAACAGAGGCCAGAGGGCGTGCACTGGAGACCGATGGCCAGCAGCAAAGAGTCTGCCCCCGAGGACTTGGGGGTCATTCCTCCAGGTCAAGCAATACTCAGGAGGCTATGAGTGCCCGCCCACTGCCCCAGCCCCAGTGATCACCATGCCCAGGCAGCAGTTTGCTTCCTGTCAGAATTCTGAGATGAAGAGTCTGGTGCCCGAGGACAAGGGCAGCAATACTTCACATCTCTGGTTTAGCCAAAGTCCATTCACTCCCTCTCTGACTCATCCTCACCACGGCCCAGTAGTTTGAGCGCATTATCCCCACTGTCTAGATGAGAAGCTCAGAGAGGTTAATACTTTGCCCAAGGTTGCACAGCTGGTGAACAGTCATGCTGGAATTGGAAGCTAGGTCTCATGAGTCCGAACCCGGAAGGCAGTCGTCTTGCTCTGGTGCAGAAGTGAATGTCTGCTCAGGGGGTCTCACCCCAGGCTAAGCCATCTGTGCACAGACCACCCTCCCCTGTGGTTTCTCTGGGATGTGGAGGGTTAGCCCCCAGGCTCTTTTCTGGGGCGTCTGTCAGATCTCTTTTTCTCTCTCCTCCTCCCCCTCTGCTCTCTGCCTGGAATGAGGCCTGGAGGTACCAACACGAAGGGCAGCTTGGTCACGGATGCTGAGAAAATGAGTTTGTTCCCACCCACCACTCCGTACTGGTGGTTGGGGACACCAAGCTGGGACAGAGGCCCCAAGACACCACTTGTGTTCAGGGCATGAGGGGACCCTCAGGGTAACTGATGGACCCTCCACATCTGCTTCCATTGCTCTGTCCCGTCAACTTGACACACACGCGGGGCCCTTCTTTCAGTGAGGGGTGGAATTTAACTCTCAGCAAAGACGTTTCTCCTCCTGTGAGGTTTACTGATGATTAGTTCCATCCTCCACCACCACCACCACCCTGGCAGCTGTTCCCAGCCTGGCGTCCTCTCAAAGGCCAGCCAGGCCATCAGGGCAGCGTCTCCACCAGCTACTTGAGATCACAGCCTGGGGTCGCCCGCGGGCCCTGTGCTGCCCCAGCCCCGCGTCCTGGACACTGTGAGTATTGTTGTGTGCCCATGTGGTACCTATTTGATCCAAATTTATGACGCCAATCTACTTTAAATATGTTGCAAGACGCAAAGTGTGTTTAAAACATTACAACCTTGGCTCTCTTTCAAGAGGCTACGAGTATTGTCAGACTGTGTGTGGATCACAAAACCTGGTGAGAGCTTATATCTAAGCAGATCAGAGCTGGTCCACCCATCTTGGCAGTGGGGGGTGAGTTTGACGCATGTGGTGGTCTGGATGTTAAGCCTTGGTGGTTGCATGAAGGACCAGAGCTCTCCTGCAGGCTGCAGGCTGTGCGTCTTCAGACCAGAGGAGGCAGGTTGCGAGAGCCTCGTGCTCACTCAGGCTGTAACTGCGGGTGCTCCCCCTGGAGGCTGCGGGGCACCCCAGAAACAGGGAGTCCTGGGGAGGAGATCCGATGGGCCTTGTGGCCGGCTGGCTAGGGCACTGGAGCAAGGGTGTGAGGAGCAGAAGCACGCCCACCCCGCCCACCTCTCACCCCTCCTCAATCCTTCTGCAAAAGGGCAGGATCGTCCTGAGCTGCTGGTCAGAGCCAGGCGTCACATGGGTGGACACGCTTCTGTCGAATGATAACTAGTATTATTATATCTACCTTACTGGGCCTCTTCGTGCCAAGCTATATGGGGCACTTGGCTTGCCTCACCTCGTTGGACCCTTATAACCGCCCTGTGAGGGAGGTTTTATTCTTAGCCCCAATTTACAGATGAGCAAACCAAGGTTCACAGAGGTGAATCCCCAAAGGGCCACAACTACAAAGCAGTGAGGCCAGATCTGTCTGGCCCCAAAGGCTTGTTCTAAATGACTTTACTACCTGGGTCTTATGAATCTGGGGGGACCCATGATTTCCAAACACCTCCCCTCCCAGACCCCTACTTCCTCTACTAGAAGGAAAGAAAGAGGGAGTTGGGCTTCTTGTGAGAAGGTTGTGGCTGGATTCAGGCTCTCTATGAGCAGGACCTGGAGCATCTAAGGCAGAGAACTTGGGGTGCTTGGTGTGTTTTAGTCAAAGAACCGAGGAAGGGGAGTGCTTTGCCCATTGGCACTGATTCCACCCGAATGCTTCCCCAGGGAGCTGGCATGGTCCCAGGACCTCCAGTAAAGCCAGGAGAAGGCAGCTGTCTCAGCCCTGCACCCCAGTGGAGAAACCTCCTGAAACCTCCCTGCACCCCCAGGCTCCCAGAGGACCTGGGCAACCCCCGGCTCCCTGCCACACTCACGTGCAGCAGAGCACTCCATGCAGATGGAAACCGTAGACGCAGGAGCCTTCTGGAGTGGGGACAGCGCTTGCTTTCAAAGCCATGAATTCCCAGCGGGGGCATCCAGACCATTTCAATTAAAGCAGATCAGGGAGCTGAGACACGGGCCCCAGATCTGAGGCCTCACGGGGGCTGATGGGACTTCTGCTCCGCCAGACCCCAGCCCCCAGCCTGTGCTCTCCGGGCCCTGTTTCTCCTGCCTCCAAAGTCCCCAGATTAATTAGAGCTGACTTTTCTTTTTGGAACTAACTACAAAATCAACTGATCTCAAATCGAGATTACAAGCCAGCCGCCCTTCCAAAGCCCTGGCCTTCGGTGGGGTGCCTGACCCCGGTAATTCCCCGGATCACTTCCTGCCGGCCCTAATTACCGGAGGACCTGGCGTTTCCGCGGTCCCAGGCCTCTCCAGTCTGGAGCTGGCTGGGGCAGAGAAGAGGGAGCCGCGCTGCCTTTCTCCCGGAAGGGAGTTCTGGGAACTCTTTAGGGGAGAGAAAGACATTAGCCCTCCTCACCCAGCTTTTCCAACCCGGGAAAGGGCACTGGTCCAGGCTTAAGGCCTGAGTCACCTGCTGGCCTCCCCCCAGCCCTCCGCTCCCCACACTTCTTCCCTGCAGAGAACAAAGAGTCTGTGTGGAACTGCTCGGGCCCAGGGCCCTCCTCACCCGCAGCTGGGCCGCAGCGGGAGCCTCACGTTAGGGAGGTCTACGTATCTCCCCCTGCTCCTCTGGCCTGACCTTTGCTCAGCTGGGGAGCTGACCTGGAAGCCCCCCACCTCTTTCGAGACTATGTCTTCTTGCCAAGTCCCTGCCCCGCTTGTTCAACAAACAGTAAATCACCAATTAAGAGAGCAGAGCATGAACGGTTTGTGCTCCAAGGAGCTCGCTTCCATACTGTCATCTGGGTAAAGGATGCGTCCTCCCACCTGGAAGCGGAACCAGAATAGAGAACCTATTGATGCTGGTGCGAACTCTGGACAGGGGCAGCTGGAGTCAGTGGCATCATAAAAGTGGGGGCTTGGATGGCCTTCAAGGTCATTCAGGGCAGCCACCTGTGCTCACCCCAGCACTTTCTTGGCCACAAAGACTGGAATCCACCCCTTCCAGGCCAGCCAGCCAGCGTCCTTGGTTCTTGGCACCAAGGTTAAAGAGCCAGTCTCCCAGGTGGTAGGCAGGGCAGGGCTGGCCTGGGGCTCGCAGGCCAGGTTCCACAGCAGGGACCACTGCCCATGCTCCGTGCATCTGGGGCAGGACCCTTTGTAATGCTTGGAGCGCCCGCTTTCCCAGCTGCTGGATGGCCCAGATCCGGTGGCCGAGCTCCCTGCTGGGAGGACAGGAGGTACAGGAGGTAAATTGGGGCCCTCGCGTTTTGGCAGACTATGAGTTCTCCCTCCCCAACTAAGACATTAGTGAGTTAGTGGATCTAAATTTAGGACAATTCCAAACTTAAACCTTTTAAACAAAATAACTTTTACGAAGTGAAACGGGAAAGAAGGAGCCTCTAGATGTGCTCTCGCAAAGCCATGCCATGAGGAAAAGCTCTGTGCGCACAGTGTGTCAATGTCCTCCCTTTAGCAATGGCCCCGGAAATGCTCCCCGCCCCCACCCCACCACCCCTGCAAATGAATGCGCTGCCCTCAGCCACCCTGGAGTCCTTGATCGTGACTCTCAGCCCGCTCTCACCTCTCCCACCGTCCAGAATCAATGTTTTCTGGTGCAGAATGAGCCCAGCCGCCGGTTCAGAGGTCAGGCTGGGGCAAGCCCCTGGAGACAAGCCCTGGAGAAGGAGACTGATGAGAGTGGAATGAGCCCGCAGGGTGGGGTCAGCCGGGGCCACCCCTGCTTCCTGCCCCGCAGAGGGGTGGGAAGTGAGGGAGGCCCCGGGATGGGGATCAAGGGAGCCTGGGTCACCTAGAGAATTAAGAGACTTGACCCAGAGGGGAGGGAAGGGGCAAAGGTCAGCCACCCTAACGAGGAGGCTTGCCTCCTTAGAGGCTGCAAGGGGCCCAGATTTCCCCGGAGTGTGCAGTTGCATCTTTACATACAAACCATCATGGGCTGAAGACAACCCCGATTAGCCCGGAAACCCTCTCTCCCAGGGTTCTGCTCTGCACAGCTCACGTGGAGACTGGAGAGCGTGGGCAGACCCCAGCCTCCTCCCCTACTGAGGCATCCCAGGCTGTCCTCCGGAGCAGAAGGAGACCAACTGAGCCCCTCGTAGAGCCGCAGAGCTAACATTCCCTCCCCCGAGGAGCCTTTTTCCGGAACTGCCAACACACCCAGTGTCAGCTCCTCGGCTTTGGCCTGTCAGGAGCAGGGGTGGGTAGGAAGGGTCTAGTCCAATCCCTCTTTGCAGACCCAGAGAGAGGAAGTGACTTATGCGGGGTTCCACAGACAGCCTTTCCTGACTCCTCCGCCCAGCTCCCTCGGTGGGGGTGGGAAGGTGAGGGCACATGTATTGGGGGAAAGCTGAGGGAAAGATGGGAAGAGGGAAAATGGGGCAAACCGGAGATCCTTGAATAGTCAAGCTGACCTCCCACCTGTACCTCCCCACCCCCAGGGAACTCTGCCTGGTGTCCTCGGG
Organism: Pseudorca crassidens; assembly: GCF_039906515.1. NCBI lineage: Eukaryota > Metazoa > Chordata > Mammalia > Artiodactyla > Delphinidae > Pseudorca > Pseudorca crassidens. Next base: position 62,285,113 of record NC_090311.1, on the reverse strand, counting down.
GCTGAGTCAACCCAGTTGGGTTGTTTGGAATTTGAGCAGGGGTCCTCCAAAGGAAAGAGTGATGGGGCCCTCGGCTGGCGCTCTACAGCCTCTGTCGCCAGACTTCTGATGAAGTCCTGTGGCGCCCTCTGCTGGCCGTAGAGCAGAACTGTGCTCACAGGCCGGCCCCGGCTCAGCTCTTTTCCCTAGGGCCTGTGGTTAAAGACACAGCCCTGGCCTGAGCACTGACTTTTCACCCCTATGGGGCACAGACCGGAGGGCCATCCAGAAGAGAGGGCTTTGCCCTGCTTCGGGCCTGCAGAGGGTGTCTAACGGAAGCGACGGAACACCAGTCGCTGGTGCCTGCGCTTGCCAGACAAAAGACCCGTGTCCAAATCCCTGCTCTGTGTGACACTGGCACTCACACCTGGCCTTCCAGAGCCACAGTTCGCTGGCCTGTGAGACAGGGGCAACAGCCACCGCCTCACTGACTACAGGGGCTTCTTAGAGATGGAAGAGAGGAAGGACGCAAAGGCTTAACTCAGCGCCAGACACATCATAGGCACAGTAACTGGCTGTGCCTTTTTCCACTTTTTCCCACAAGAGGGATTTACCAGAATTTAGTGCCTGGGGCAGACCTGGGGCACCGGCTTGTCTGCTGTGGTCACTTCTGAGTCCAGCTCTACCACCCCTGCCTGTGGCTCAGGGGTCCTGGTGGGGTCGGGTGAGGGAGGGCTCCTGCATTTGGAGCTAAAGTTTCTGGGCCTTTCACAGAATTCAGAGACTTGACCCAAAGAGGATGGAGGTGAAGCCTTCCCTAGCAGACATGATTTGTGTATACAGGTTACATACACACAGTGGTTCCCGCTGCACTGAGGAACCAGCACTGGGCTGTGGGGCAGAGCAAAAGGCTTCAAGAGGAGATGGCATTTGACCAGCACCCAAGGATGGATAGGGTTTTGAGCAGAGGAAATAGCAGAAAGGCAGAGAATTCTGAAAACGGGTGATGTTTTCAGAGAAGCAGTGTAGGTGTCAGGATGTGAGGCGATGAGACCAGGAGGGAGCTGGGGTGGAATGCCATGCTCAGGAGCCTGGCCCCTTTGCCACAGTCAGTGCCGGGCGGTGGCAGTGTCAAAGTACAGGAGTGGTACTGTCCAGTCTGTGTGTGGGACGCTTATCTGGATGCCAGCGTGGAGGCCCAGTCATGGAGGGGAAAGGTTGGGAGTAGCTCCAGCCTCTGCGAGGAGAGGGGTGGACCAGGGCTTCCTGTAAGATGTCAGGGAAGGGACGAGGTCAGCTGAAAAGATGGAGGCCAGGTGGGGCCATGTTCCCCCTCTGCCTGTGGGGTATGCAGCGTGGCCCCCAGGCCACAGGGTCTGAGCTGCTACCACGCACGCTGCGCAGCACCCTGAGCCCTGGCTGGGGCTCACACTGGGACTTCTTTTGGGGTTCCACTCATGGAGACAAAGGCCTCCTTCCTCCCCTGCACCCCTCCCCCTCTGACACAGCGGGTAAGTCTTGACTCACCTACTCTCGGCCCCCAGTTGTCGCTGGCTGTCACCTCCAACCCCATCTCCTCCTGGTGTGTCCTTCCAAGGAGGGCAGGACACTGCCGAGATGGTAGAGCAAAGCCCAAGCGTGGTATCCTGGAGAAGCAGCCGCGTGACTGGTGCCTCTGGCCAGGCAAGGCCAGGAGTGCAGAGAAGTGGGTGGGCTCCGGGCCACGCCCTGCCTCCATCCACAGTCCCCCACCGCCCAAAGCCTCCCCGACCTGGGGCCAAAGCCCTCATGTCCTCGGGAAGAGTTAGACCCAAGGAACCTGGAAGGAAGAGGACCCCAGGGAAGAGGAGAGGCCGGAGCCCCATCTGGCTCAGCCAGCAGTACCACCCATGCAAACGTGCAGAGTGAAAATGGGCAGGAGGCAGCAGGCCAGGGAGGGAGGGAAGGTATGCAGTAGGCAAGTGGCCAAGTGGGCGGCTGAGGCCCACGGCCCTAGCCCAGGCCCCCGTCAGGCAGGAAACCTTGTGCAAGTCCGCTTTCCCCCTCCCTGGCCTCAGGCTCCTCCTGGTGGGCCTCTCTCTGGGGCTCTTTCCTGCTCTGTGGTCTGCGACTGGGGTCCTTGTGCAGGTCCACCTTGCTGAGAAGAGTGGCCCACCGTGGCTGCCGGCAATGGTGGGGACCTCAAGCTCCTCACGGGCTGGACGGTCATCCCAAGCTTCCACAGCAACCACTCTCACTGACATCCTTGCAGGCCACGCTTCCAGGGCCAAGACCTTGGGCCCTGAGTCTGGTCCTCTTGTCACTGTTTCTCTTTCTTCCTTCAGGGAGAACGGGGCATGCCAGGGATGCCGGGCAAACACGGAACAAAGGTACGCCACCCTCAGGCAGCTCCCCCAGCCCCAGCCCTCTCTCCCAGCTTCTTCCCTTCCCACACCCTGTCTTGCTGTAAAGACAGGAGACGGGGTGCACGTTTCTTCCTGTCCTCTCCCCTTTGCTGCCTGGCCTGTCTTCCAGGCAGGGGTGTTCCTTTTTGGCCCATGAGCCATCACTCAGCAGTGCCCTCCCGACATGGCCAGGCCTCCTTGTGGGCAACTGTGGGTCATAAAATTCCTCTCAAGGGCTTCCCTGGTGGCGCAGTGGTTGAGAGTCCGCCTGCCGATGCAGGGGACGTGGGTTCGTGCCCCGGTCCGGGAAGATCCCACGTACCGCAGAGCAGCTAGGCCCGTGAGCCATGGCCGCTGAGCCTGCATGTCTGGAGCCTGTGCTCTGCAAGGGGAGAGGCCACAACAGTGAGAGGCCCGCGTACTGAAAAAAAAAAGTCCTCTCAGGTACCCCCAGCTCTGGCTGCAGTTCTGAGACCCATGTGGGAATCGGGACCCCCTAAAAATCGCCTTCACATGGAATTTACTAAGTGGTGCACTGGGCAGCCTATTTACCTCAAAGTTGGTGGTCTTGGGCTGATAAGGAAATGGGGTTCACTCCCAGCCGCTCCCCAGTCCATCAGTGCATAGGGCCAGAGAGCTCCCTTGAGGAGAGTCCCATGGGCACCCTCAGGGTCCAGGAGCTTGGTGAACTCAGCCATCTACTGTTGTCCCCTTCCCCATGGCTCTCCCTTTCTCCCCCATCCCCTCCTCCTCCTTTCCTATCCCAAGAAGCCCTCCCCGCATTCCACCCAGGGAGGCCTCTGTCTAGCCCAGCCATGGGCTGCCTGAAACAGTGCCCTCTAAGTCCCCCAGGAGGGCCTAGGGGCTGAGCAGGTGGGTGGGAAGCCCAGGGAGCCCAGCTGAGCTGTGCGGAGCCTCTTCCTCGGACCCATTCCCTATGTGCCAAGCTCAGCCACCCCCTTCCCTGTAGGCCTGGGGGCAGGCAGAAGCCTCCACATCTCACATCTCTCCAAGAAGAGGCTGGGAGAGGAGGCTGGCCACGTCCTCTTTGTTTCCCACTGGGTGAGAAGGTCCCCATGCCTTTCCTTCTCTCTGCCAGGGGGCTCCTGGAATCGCTGTGGCCGGGATGAAGGTCAGTGGACCTTGTAACTCAACACCTGAGGGGCAGGATGGGAGGGATGGAGAGAGGACAGAGTTGGGCTTCAGGGGCTCATTGGGTGGCCACTGGACCAAGGAGGGAGTAGACAGGATTCAGAACCATTTCTCTTAAAGCAACATTTATGCCAGATGCACAGATTGAACAACAGATGTTTAACTAAGCCTTGCAAGTAAGTGGCAAAGGTTTACCAGCCTCAACTAAAGGTCTTGCCAGCCTGCCGATGTGAAAGGAACCTAGCACTTTCCTTTACACTCCAAAATTCAGCAGATGGAGGCTTCCCTGGTGGCGCAGTGCTTGGGGGTCTGCCTGCCGATGCAGGGGACATGGGTTCGTGCCCCGGTCCAGGAAGATCCCACATGCCACGGAGCGGCTGGGCCCGTGAGCCATGGCCGCTAAGCCTGTGCATCCGGAGCCTGTGCTCCACAACGGGAGAGGCCACAACAGTGAGAGGCCCGCGTACAGCAAAAAAAAAAAAAAAAAAAAATTCAGCAGATGGGAGGGGACACCCCGGAAGCACAAATGCTCGATGTGGCTCTCCCAGCAGGTCACTTACAGGGATACCGTGTCAGAAGCAAATGTCCCTTCCTTCCTCTCCCTCCTCCTGGGCTGCCTCACACCTGCCACCTCTCTCACCTGGGGGAAGAATAAGGGACGGTCCAGGAGGGGCCCGAGTCCTAGGCAGCGGGAAGCCCTGGGCTGGCCAGACGCTTCCCCTACCCTCAGATGCCTTCACTCCTCTGCTCCTGCGTTCACTCACTCTCGCTCGCTCATTTCTTTACCTGAGTCTTGTTTTTTTCCCACACAGGGTGAGCCTGGGATCCCAGGAGCCAAGGTACTGATACAGAGGCAACGTCAGTCGTGGGATGGAGGTGGGAGGGGCTGCTGTTGTTTTGCTCCTGGTCCCCCGAGGCTAGCCTGGGGCTGGGGACCTGACTGAGCAGAGGAGAGCCTGCGGGGAGGGGCTTGCTCCTCAGGTATGCTCTGCAGATGCCTCCCCCCTTCCCTGGATCCTGGCCTGGGCAGCGGTCTGGTTTGCCTTCACACCAGCTCCAGTAGTGACTGTTGTCCCCTGCACCCACAGGGCTCTGTCTCTCTCATCCAGGACAATAAGAGATGTAACATGAGAAAAAGTTTCCATGGTCAAATACGTTTGAGAAATGTGGGGTTAAAACTATTACGCAGGTGTCTTTACTGCAGGCCTTCTCAGAGCCTTTACTATGCTAAATATACATTGGGAAACTCTAAAAAAAAAAAATGCAGGGTCTTGTGCAGCATTTTCAAACTTTCTGACCAGGGCATTCGTTTTTTAAGAGAAGCGTCTTATGAGGCAAGTATTCTGGAAACACTGGTCTATGATTACTGCCCTTCGTACCCCTCACCACCCCTACCCCATCCTCTTATCAGTGACTTTCTCTTCTTACCCCAAAGGGAGACCCAGGAGCAACAGGGAAGCCGGGGCCCCCAGGTTTGCCGGGAAAGACGGGGCAGAGGGTAGGATACTGTGTCCTTGAGTGTGTGCTCCCTTCATCCTGGCCTCTGCTGGTCCCCCACTGCCTGCCCCACCCCTATGGCTGGCGTGCTGCTTGCAGTGTGCAGTGGGTGCATGTCTCCAGGAAAAAGGGAGTGCCTCGATGGCCTGGCAAAGCTTCAGGAAATTCACACTCAAGAGCACAGCCTTTCTCCTTGAAAGCCATTGGGTACCCAGGAGGAAAGCCTAGAAGGAAGGGAAGCTTTCCCTCCCCCCGCCCCCATCCCCCAGGACCTCTGTAGGGCAGGACCGCACCCTTTCCCTTAGACCTGGCCTGTTTCAGGGGGTGCCCCAGCTAAAGGCAAAGGCACAGCCCAGGCACAGCAGGGCCAGCTGGGGCCTCAGGATTCACATCCCTCTCATCACCTGGGCCCTTATCTGCCCCTCCTCTCCTCCCTTAGCCTGCTACAGGCTATTTTGTCATTCAGCTTCTACCCAAGGGCAGGTGGCAAGGGGAAGACAGCTAAAGATTTGGTGTGGCAACTTTTGTGGCTCCAGCTGAAAAGTTCATTGAGATGTGAGCACATTGCAACCCCAGGGTCCTCAATTTACATTGTTACCTATGAGAACCACCGGCCTTCAGGCTGTGGAGAGTGGGGCTTCTCATGCTGACCAGGCAGGGGCCTTCTTGATAGTGGACGCTCTGAATCAGAGTGAAGTCTTTGTGGCATAGAAGGCGGACCTGGGTGCTGGACGTGGCTGTGTCACTGCTGCAGTGAGGGGTCGTCCACAGTCTCGGAGCCCCTTCCTTTCTGCAGTGAGAGCAGGGCTCTGGGACTTGCGCCATAAGGGAGAAAAAGTGTTCTTCAGGAAGAAGCTAGTTAGGGAGGGGTACTCGTTTACTAGGGCTGCCCTAACACAGGACCACAAACTGTGTGGCTTCTGCAACAGAAATGTATTGTCCCACAGTTCTGAGGACAGACGTCTGAGACCAAGGTGTCAACAGGGTTGGTTCCTTCTGTGGGGTGTGAAGAAAAATCTGTTCCGTGCTTCCCTTTTAGTTCCCGGTAGTTTGCTGGCACCTTGGCTTGTAGAAGCATTGCCCCAATCTCTGCCTTCATCTTCACACGGTGTCCTCCCGATATGCATGTCTGTGTCCAAATTTCCCCTTTTTATAAGGACACCGATCATATTGGATTAGGGGCCCACCTCATAACTTAGCTAATTACATCTCCAATGGCCCAGTTGCCAAATAAGGTCACATTCTGAGATACTTGGAGTTAGGACTTCAACAAATGAATTTTCATGGGACACAATTCAACCCATAATAGGAGGCAGACTTCTCAGAATATTCCTCCAAAGGAGAAGTTCTGGTTCGATGGTTTTTGTCCTCCCTAGAGGTAGGGAGGAGGTAGACGGAAAGCTCTCCCTAGAGACCAGGGGTATCTAATTGCTAGACGTTACAAACATAAAAAAGAGCCAAGCGGGTTAAAAAAGCTTTTCCCAAATACTGGCATTCTGAACTGCTCGCCTGTCCCCAGGAGACCCCCAAAAGTGACTGAATGCTCCTGGCCCCTCCCCCTGCGTAAGTGCTGAGGGCCCCACCCACACAGGATGGGGAGGATAACAATACCAGGGTGCAGTGTCCCAAGGAAGGAGTCTGGTCCCTGATGGGGTCCAGCTGGAAGTGGAGTCCTTCCGAGAAGAGCCCACGCAGGGGCAGAGAGACGAGAGAGAAAAGCCAAGGCCCGACGCTGGAGGGCTGGTGCCTTCGCCAACATCCCGGAGAAACAGTTCCTAACCCAAACTGTCTGCGTTTCCTCCGCAGGGTGAGAAGGGGGCTGCGGGCGCCCCTGGGCTACTTGGCCTCCTAGGGCAGAAGGTGGGTAGCAACCAGCTCTGAATGGTGGGTTCTGTGTAAGGGCCCCAGTGTCCATCCCCAGCCCCATTCCTAGCCCTGCACATTCACACGGGCCCCAGCACTGGAGGTGTCCCTCCCAGATTGGGGGAAAGCAGCTGGAACACAGCCAGATTGTGTTTTGGGGGACAGAGGCATGGGGTTCCACATGGGAGGCCCTGACTGGCCAAAAAAAATGCCCAAATTCAAAGAATTTAGTAGCTATGACCTGGTCTGATTTCTTTGCACCACCATATGTGAGCTCCGTAAGATATTCCGCTTAAAAAAAAAAAAAAAAGACTTGGGTCAAATAAGTGTGGGGAAAGCTATATAAAACAGGTCCCTCAGAACTCTACTCAGTACTCTGTAATGGCCTATATATTGGCCTATACGGAAAAAGAATCTAAAAAAGATTAGACGTATGTACACGTATAACTGATTTACTTTGCTGTGTACCTGAAACTAACACAACATTGTAAATCAACTCTACTCCAGTAAAAATTTAAATAAATAAAACAGGCTCCTCAGAGAGTCATGGGCACCTTGGCCTAAGAGGCTCCCAGCACCCTGCAGTGGAAGAGCCTGCGAAGCTTCATTTCACTTTGCCTTTCCAACGTTGTTTGGCCACCAGACCCCTTTTCTTCATGTTCTGGATATTCCCAACCTGTGGAAGGAGTGTTCCAGGGAACACACTTTGGGAAACACTGCTCTAGATCCTGGTCCTGATGGGTTCTTGGTCTAGCTCTACACCCATTCTCCTTCAGTAACCAGCTCCATTCTCTCCTCAAATCCCACAGCCAGGTTTCTGAAGGTCTCTGGTCCCCAGCCATCCTGGAGCCCACAGTCCCTTAATGTCCCCCAACATTCAGCATAGACTGAGAGGCAGTCTGCTGCCTTCACTCCTTCGAATTGTGAGGGGAGAAAAGACAGGGATCAACCACCTTCTTCCAGAGTTAGTGATGGTAACTCTACCTTCCACCCCCAGGGAGAAAAAGGTGATGCCGGCAACTCCATTGGAGGGGGCAGAGGGGAGCCTGGGCCCCCAGGGCTCCCTGGGCCCCCAGGGCCAAAGGTGAGTCTTTCCCTGGGATCAGTGCTCAAGGCAGATGTTTGCCTGTGGCCTTTATCCTTAGTCCATTTGGGGGACCCCGTGTCCTGGGCACCTTGCCTTCTCTCCTGCTCCGTGTGGTTTTTCCAGTGGATTCTAGAAAGGTCATTTGGACCAAGCTTCTGCTTCCAAGCATCTCTAGGGCAGATGGATGGTCCCATTGATTCAAATGGCTATGATGTAACTGAGTCAAGGACCAATGGCTACAAGGTCTTAAGACAACCAGAAAGGCCCCTAGCTTAGGCTCTAAATCAGTTGCAGGTCAGGGATCAGCTGGGCCCACCTGGTGCGGCACACTGCGGGGAGGTACGGTTGCAGCAGTGGGACAGCTACAAATGGGGCTGCCCACACTTTCCTTGCAGAAGGTGCAAGCTGCAGTGGTAAGACTTGAGTTCTGCGAGGCAGATGCCTCCTGCATTGCTCGGTTTATTTTAACAGCACAGGGAAATAAGGGGGTGTCTTGCTCAGCTTATAAGGAAAGGATTAATTACTCTGCATGATCTGAGGCAATACCCTCATTCGTTCCACCGACGTTTATCAAGGGCCTGCTGTGGGCTGTGAGGCTGCCGAGAACCTGCCCTCGGCTTGCCCACCATCCAGCAGGAGAAGCAAACCCACAATTCACAGGAATGTAGTGTAGGGGGCCACAGGGAACCCCACAGACAGGCAAGATGAAGTGGCAGGAAGGGTCTCGGGCTCAGCGCCACGTTCCCACGTGATTGTGGTGAGAACAGAGCTTCCCTGGTACGAGCACCCAGCCTCCAGGGCATGCCCACTGTTGAGTCTGTCCCGCTGACCCTGAAGGGCGTGATACCAGGCGCGTCTTGGGTCTCGATCTGGGGCTGGGGAAATCTGGTCACTCTTGTCCCTGTATCCTAGGACAAAAGCAAGGGAAAGCTAGAAGACTGTCCCCAGACTCATGTCCTCTTTCCAGGACCAGGCAAAATCTTGAATAAATGAAGTATTTGGAGTGGGCTACCTCCTACCTCTCCCTGCTCCTCCTGTCCTAGGCCTCCTGGGCACCCCGTCCCCACGTGCCCAGGCCCCTCCTGCTCCGCTCTGTCCTCCAGGCAGGACCTGATGAGGTGTGTAAGAGTTCCAGGCTCCAAAACGACCTTCCTCCTGCCCCTGGAGGCTGGTGGCAGTCCACAGTTAGGGGCCTCGACAGAACTGGGCACGCGTGTGTTAACCGAGACCTGAGGAGGGCCTGGCAGCGCAGAGCCCAGGGGAGGAAGGGAGTAGTCAGGGAGGGCTGCTAGGAGGAGGTGAGACCTGGGTGGGGCCCAAGGGTGGGAAGGAATCAGACAGGTGGAATGGGGTGAGTTAGTAGAAGCCAGCAGGGAAAGAGACAAAGACCCAGAGACACTTACTAGAACATCAATAGCAAGACCATCTTTTGCCCCTGAAGCAGCAGTCCCAGCTGCCCCGTGTGCCCTCACCCATCTCTCTCCTCTTGCCCAGGGGGAAGCTGGAGCTGATGGCCGGGCGGGCGCCCCAGGACGGCAAGGAGACAAGGTACAGGAGCCCCCAGATCTAAGAGCTGCAGGATGAGGGTCAGCTTGGGAGTTCAGAGAGAGAGACAGAGTCTTGGCCGTCCTGCCGCTGGGCCTCCAGGCATAGGGCTGACGGCCATGACTCGTGCCTACCATCTCTCCTGGTCGCCTCGGGCTTTGGAGAACTTCCACTGAGACGGCGGCCAGGCAAAGGCAGGCCCAGGGATGGGACGCTGGGGCTGGGGAGAGAGCTGGAGCCCCTGCTTCTGCTAGCTCCCACACCACTGGTAAAGACGGGGCCCCACTTCCCTCCAGCTACTCCCTGTGGATGGGTCAGCCTGGTGCTGCTGTGTCCTTCGCAGGTGCCCCGTGACTGAAAGGCTGTGGGCTTGGGGAGGTGCAGGGCAGGTTACCTGGAGGCGAGGCTCCGTGAGCTGGCCAGCGGCAGGGTCGGCAGCAGTTGAGTTATATTAAAGGGTTTGTTTTCCCTTTATTTTTACTTTCTGTCTTGATTTTCTGAAATGTGTTCAGTGTTCACGTTATCCCAGAACAATTGGAACCATGGTTTGCTTTTCACAATTTACACCACGTTTCATTTATTCCCCACAGTTCTGCCCTGTTTCCAACAGAAACAAATCCCCCCATCCCGACCTGCTCCAGGAGGCTGGGTGTTCTAACGCCTCGCCCTGGCCCCCATGTTTCCTCCCACAGTTTGGGTCTTTCACCAGCAGACAGGAACCGCCTGGGCTGTCCACGGCAATTGTCAACCACCCAGGCAATTGGCAAAAACTTTCTGAGCCCTTGCTCCTCGAGCAGGATAGAAATAAAGAGGGGCAGAGGGTCTGGTCCCTGCTCCCGAGGAGGTGGCTGACTTAGGAGACCGGAGGGAGGTGGCCAGACGGACATGGGTGGAATCACCAACAACTAACATGGGACAGAAGGATCTTCCAGCAAGAAGCTGGAGGGAGCTGGGAGGGAGAGGGGCTTGCTGGCCGGTGGAGGTGCTTCCCAAGGGGTGGAGCCTGCACGGGAGGCACAGGGAGCCCTGCGCCTCTCAGCCTGAGCTGAGCCGAGCCTCCTGGCCCCCTCTGAGTTCCCTAACACACGGCCCATCTGGGGACACCAGATTCTGTGTACCTGACTTTGTGCCCATTTCACTCCAATTTTGTCGTGCAACAGGGGGAGCCTGGAGCAGCTGGAGAACAGGGACCTGCTGGCCCCAAGGTACGTGCATCTCTCACCCAGAGTCATAGCACCACATCTCACCTCCCTGGGGTCACAGGGTGAAGTGGCTTGTCCCCGGGGCCTTGCAGGGGGGTGGGCGGCAGGGAAGAGCATTCTGGCTCCAGATAGGAGGTCTGACATTGCAGCCACGATTGCACTCGGTCTCCCCCAGGTCTGTCTAGTCCAGGGTTCTCACACGGAGTCTTCTCTTTGGTTCTGGAGCCCCTGGGCATCCTCTGAGAGTGTTTGGAGCCCCCAGTAGCCGCCCCAGCTGCTCTGCATCCCCTGTGCAGCCAGTGATGGTAGAGAGCTTGTCCTGAGGGCCCCGCTGGCCCAGGCCCTGGGTGCAGGTCTCCTTTGTCTCGTAGGGCTCCAAGGGCGAACCTGGGAAAGGAGAGATGGTGGACTACAATGGAAACATCAACGAGGCTCTCCAGGTGAGCGGGGCCTACCCAGAGATGAGAGATCTGGAGGTCCTCATGGGCCTCCGGGCTGTGTGATGACAGAGCTGAGCGTTCCAACACCCTGACTCATGTCCCTGAGGCCAGGCCGCTGGACAGAGCTTCCGGGGGTTCATCCCCTTGCCTTCTCTCCTTCAGCCTCCCCCATGCAGCCCCCATGCACACGGCCCCCTCATTTGAAATCCAGATGGCCTGGCTTTGGGTCTGGGCCCAGCTGGCCAGGTATCCTGGCTCTGGGTCACTGAGAGCCATAACTGGGGCATCCTGGTGCCTGCAGGGTGCTGGCCCACTTGGGGTTCTAGGACCCCATTTCTCCAGCACACACCCTCCCCCTTCACATGGTAGACTCTGTCTTCCTGGAACACATCTACCTTTGTGTCAATGTAATCATATTTCAGGTTCATTAGGTACCCTCGTTTAAACGCGGGGCTTCTCAACCTGGGCGCCCCTGACATTTGGGGCTGGGAAATGTTGGTTGTGGGGAAGCCTGTCCCGTGTGCTGGAGGATGTTCAACAGCGTGCCTGGTCTCTACCCGCTAGATGCCTCCCCACTCCCAGCTATGACAACCAAAATATGCCTCTGCACATTGCCAGATGTCTCCAGGGGGACAAACTCACCCCAGATTGAGAACTGCTCCTTTAAAGGAATCTTTGTACCTATGTGAATGCATTTACAAGCTGTACAGTTATTTTTTTTAATGCCAAGAGTTGTCCCTCTAATTTAGTTTTCCAGTGGTGCCGTGTTTTCTATTGTGTCTGTCTGTTTCAAGGGAGGTACATCAGAGCCTTAAATCTGGGTTCTAGGAGAAGAGGGAAGTTCAAGGAAGGGTCCCAGTGAATGATTAGAAACAATGGGAGGGACTTCCCTGACAGTCCGGTGGTTAAGACTCCGCCCTTCCACTGCAGGGGGCAGGCATTCGACCCCTGGTCAGGGACCTAAGATCCCCCATGCTGCGAGGCCAAAAGAAAAAAACAAAACAGAAGGAATAGGAGATGCTGCTTCCTTCCTCTTGTAAAGAGAAAATTTGCAGTCCATTTTAGGGCATGTAGGAATCTGTTGTAGGATAGCATCTGGTGCTCGTGGGGTACTCCCTGTCCAGTGACTACAAGCCTCTGGGAGGGGAGAGGTGGGGGTGGGGTGGGGCTGGAAGGCAGAGGCCCCCCAAGAGGGTCTACCTCTACTGTGCTCCCTCAAGGGTCCCAGTGCCCACGTTTCCAGGACTGGGCCGAGGGGACCCTCCATGTGGCTCTTATTTGCTCTTCAACTGATCGCATGGTGTTGGTTTTCAGGAGATCCGGACACTGGCCTTGATGGTGAGTCCTCCCTCCTGATTTCCCCGGGCACTGGGCTGAGGGCTGGTGGAGGGCAGCCTGGAAGACAGGACTGGAGGTCTCGCCTCCAGAAGGTTAGGGTTGACCCTGCAGAGCAGGGTCATGACTGTCGTCCAGAGTAGCTCTTCACCGACCCAGTGGTGCACTCCCGTCACAGGACAAATACTGGTTCTCATTGCAGCTGCGTCAAGGAAGTGGTGGTATAGAGGAGGGTGTTTTTAAGTTCTCCTTTTACCCAATCTTTTGCTAATAAATGAAGTGCATAATCCTAAAAACATCAGTAGCGACCCTCTACCTTTCCCTCTTTCCTAGAAATCAATTTCATTCTCTGCATCTGGAAAACCAGTGAATTCCAAGCCTGGATTTTGCACGTGTGCCTACCAGTGACAGGCTTTCAGTAAATATTTGTAGCTAAAATGATTACCACCAGGTTTAACTTCCAAGGCAGAGAAGAGAGGGGAGATCACAACGTTCTCAAACTCACTCACATTTTATGTCATTTAATATTTTTAGTGGCCATGTGCCACAGAACACACTTAGGGACGATGCAAAGCCAGAATTAAGCACCAGTCGTACAGCGCCCCAATCCCAGAAACTGGTATTAACCACATGATTCTGGCATCAGTGAGCTTCATTTGGAAACATTAAAATAGATTATTTGAAATAGCTCTTTGAAGCAAAAGTTTCTGAAACTTTTTTTTTTCATTTTAATAATCAACCTTGAATTAACCATTTACATACAATAAAATGCACCCATTTTAGGTGTAGAATTTGCTGAGTTTTGACAAATGTATATAGCCACGTACCCACCACCCCAATCACTTCAGAAAGTTCCTTCACGCATCTCAGGAGTCAGTCCCACACTTATGCCCAACCCTGAGCCACCACTAATCTGCTTTCTCTCACCAGAGCTTAGATTTCTTTAGTTCTAGAGTCTCCTATGAATGGAGTCACACAGTATGTAGGTGTCTGCATCTAGCTTCTTTTGCTCTGCATAATGTGTCAGGGTTTCTTCCTTCTATGGCATGGCCTGTGCAGTGCTCGGTTCTTTTTTCACTGCTGCGTAGTATCCATTGTATGAATGTGCCAGACGTTCAGCTGTTGATGGACATTTGGGTTGCTTCCTGGAGACATTTTTAAGTCACTGTCGGGGAAGGTCAGATTTATCTTCTTGGAGCCCAAGGAGCCCCCAGGGTGTAGACGGACAGGGAGGGAGAGGCTGATAAGCGTGGCCCTAGGGTCCCCGCCCCCCACTTTAATCCAGACACGCTCAGTGCTTATCTGCCTTACACTGCGGGGTCTCCGTATTTCCTCTGCAAACAAAAGTTTTCCTGCCCCTGATGAAATATTTGGAAATGAGCAGTCTCTATAAACCAGCCTCCACATACACTTCTCTGGAGACAGGCCACCCCTCCTCAGTTGGAAACTTCTCCCACGTGTCTTTCTTTTCTTTCCTAGGGGCCCCCTGGTCTTCCTGGGCAGATTGGCCCACCTGGAGCTCCAGGGATCCCAGGCCAGAAGGTAACACTGTCTTGACAAGGCGGGTGCAGACCCTGCAGAAGCCCTGCATGTGTCTCTGGGCGCGGGACCCCACGGCTGCCCCTCATCTGTGTCCTTCTCATGTTCCCAGAGCCACCACCTCACTCCAGCCTTCAATTCTCCCCAAAGCTCCAAGGCACCGCCTGCCCACCGACATCACCGCCCCTTCACTCCCCCCATCCTCAGCTCTGCCTTTCTTCCGTCGCTGTCTGTCTTGGGCTCCTGTAATTCACAGACCCCTCTGATGTGGTGGGGCTGGATCTAGACGAGCGCCCGCCCCAGCCAGAGCCACAGCAGGGACCCAACCCTGCTTGAGCCCCTCCCCAATCTCACCCCTCCCTCGATTCCTGCCTTTGCTCCCTTTTATCCTCTGCCCCCCACCCCTGTGATTTTTCCCAGAAGGCCAACACATTTGCCCCTCTGTCCTCTGCTTATGAGGTCCTCTGCCCTGAAGTCCCTTCCGGTTTTCCCTACCTTTCAAAGTCTTCATATTCCAAGCCCAACTTGAAGGCCACTTCCTCCCTGAAGCCTTCCCTGATCTATCAGGAGGAATTCACTGCTCTTTCCTCTCAGCTTGCCTCGGTGATGCAGCTGGTTGTTTACCTGGCCTCAAATCAGAGGCCACACCTCCTTTATCCCCCTCCCTGACTTAAAGAAGGGACTCAGGTTGATGTGAAGTGAAGGGAGCGCCCCGTGTGGGGGCCAGGACTGGAAGGCTGAGTTTGGGGGGGAGGGAGAAAAAGGAGGCAAGCACCCCTCCTGTGGAGCGCCTGGTGCAAGGTTGTGGCTAAAACATGGACTGTGGAGCCGGGATGCCCGGACTGGGATCCAGTCTTCACTAACCCCAGGCCTTGGGCTCACAACTCTGCACTGGGGTCCTCACCTCCAAAACAGAGTCAGTGAAAGTACATACCTTCTGTGTGAGTGCTGAGGACACCTGACATAAGAAGTGCTGTATAAATAACAGTTACTGTTCTTCTCTGGTCTGAGAGTGACCTTTAGTTGTTCTGGCTACAGGGGGAGATTGGACTGCCCGGCCCTCCTGGACACGATGGGGAGAAGGTAAGGACACTCCCAGACAAACCTCTGAAGATAATCTTTGCCCTGGGGGTGAGGATACAGAAGGCTCTGGAAGGGAGCCTTGTGGGGAAGGGGGAGGGGAGGGGAGGCCCACCTCTGGAAGCCCAGCCGAGCCCCACTGCTGGCCCCAGGGGGAGCCAGGCCAACCCACGCTGGGATGGGCTGCAGCCCCTCAGATTCCCACCGGGAGCTGGACAGGCTCTCTGGCTGGTCCAATCAAGCGCCAAAGAGCCGAGTCCTTTGTACCCTCCCCCTCCCCCCGCCATTCTTCCTTGTTCTTGCCCCTCGTTTCTCCATCAGTGCATCTAATAGTGTTGTTGATCTTTTCTCGAGGGACCTCGAGGCAAACCAGGAGATGTGGGCCCTCCTGGTCCCCAAGGCCCCCCAGGAAAGGCTGGGCCTGCAGGACTGAAGGGAGAAGATGGCCTTCCGGGGAACCCAGGAAAGAAGGGGGAGAAAGGGGAGATGGGGCAGCCAGGCCCACCGGTGAGTGCCGGGGCCCACCCAGCATGATGTGGCTGTGCGCTGGGACAGCTGCAGCTGGAAACCGGAGCCGGGAGCTGGGGACAGGGCGCTCACCCGTTTTCCCTTCAAGCTTTACTTTATAAAGGCCAGTTTCCTGCCTCAAGAGACCTGGGTCTTGTTCTGTCATCTCGGGAGAGTCACTGAGCCTGGCAGAGCCTCGGTTTTCTCATCTCTAAAATGGGGATGATTGGAAATTCCCTGGTGGCCCAGTGGTTAGGATTCCAGACTTCCACTGCCGTGGCCCAGGTTCAATCCCTGGTCAGGGAGCTGAGATCCCACAAGCCGTGTGGTCAAGGGCGGGGGAAACAAAAAAGAGATTTCTTAGCTACAACACCAAATGCGTAATTCATTAGGAAAAAAATTGATAAATTTGACTTAACAAAAAAGAATAAAATGGGGATGATAATGCTTTCCCTGGATACCTCACTGAGTTGTTGGGAGTGTAAAACTGCCTCTTGGGACAGCAAACCTATACCCAGGAGAGTATAGGGACAGCCCTAGACCCAGGAGAGGTACAAACAAGGGACCTTAGCCCAGGCCAGCTAGGCCTCTGGCTTGACTTGGGAGCCTTCTCTGGGCTTCATGGTTTCCAGGCAGCACCCTAGACACCTGCCCTTGGAGGAAGGTGGCCCCACGTGCATGCCACGGCAGGTCCCATACCTCAGTGTGATGACCTTGCCCTTGACTAACAGAGACCTTTTTCGATCTGTAGGGTCTAGACGGCCCAACTGGGGAGAAAGGAGAACCAGGTGACCAAGGGAGACATGGAGCGACCGGATTGCCTGGCCCAATCGGGCTCCCAGGATTCACGGTAAGGCGAGGGGGCCGAGCATCAGGGGGGTCAGCAGGCCTCTGCCGATGAGGGCAAGCAAGTGGGATGCCCTCCCTGAGGTCACCTGCCTGGCGGGTACCTGGTGCTGTGATGAAGCTGCACTGACCGCCAGCCTGCCTGTCCAGCCTGGGGATGGGAGGGTCCTCTGGATGAGCAGCTACTCCCTGAGGGGCAGTTGGGTGTCAGCAGGGGTTCCAGCGCCCTCCGCTCACAGCCTGGTGGCCTCCATCTCCAGGGGCCAGCATAGTTCCAAGGTGCTAGAATCTTGGACTCGGAATTCTCCTCTTAGAAGTGGAAAGAACCTCAGAGGTCAACCAGTCCCACCTCTGACCCAGTGCAGGATACCTCGAAGGCCACTGACTGTGGCTGCCCCACTCAGCTGGGACAGGCAGGCAGCTGGTAGCCTCCTGACATGTCCCCTCCAAGCTGGAGGGAAAATGCTTCTGATGTGGTGTGCGGTACCCTCATCAACCGCCCCCCACCCCCATGGCCCTGGCTCCGCTTCTAGAGCCATATTCACTTTCTGTAGCTGCGTAACACGTCACCACAAATTCAGTGGCTTAAAACAACACACTCGTATTATGGCACCACTTCCATGGGTCAGGGGTCCAGGCCCGTCGCAGCTGGGGCCTCTGCCCAGTCAGGGTGTCATCCAGCTGCAGCCCCATCTAGAGCTGGGGTCCTCTTCCAAGCTCGCTGCTACTGGCATAATTTTCAGTTCCTTCTTTAGTAGCAATGAGTCCCTCAGCTCCTAGAGGCCACCTACAGTTCCCGGCCACTCAGCCTTCCCCATAGTAGGCAGATCATATTATAGCAGCCTGCTTCTTCAAGACCAAGGCCAGCAGGCGTCTCTCAGTGCATCCTAGCAAGACGGGGGGTGGGGGGGTGGGGGTGGGGGGGTGGGGTGTGTGTGTGTGTGTGTGTAACGTACTTGTAACACAGTCTTAACCTATCATTTGTATATCATGTATAATTTGTAACATAAGCTTGTAACGTAATCACAAGAGCGACATCCCATCATCTTTGCCAACAGGCCCTATTCTGCTGGTTAGAAACAAGTCCCAGGTCCATCCTAGGGCCTCTGCCCTGCAGGATCCATACAGAATATCAGCCTCTCTGAGGTTCTTGCTAGAACCTCAGATTCAGGAAGTCAGTGATCACAAGTCCCCTGCCCTGGCCTTCGTCCTTCAGGCCAGCTACCTCTGCAGCCTCCCAGGTGGTCCTTGCTGATATCTAGGCCTAGTCTAGTACTGGTCAGGTTTGTCACAGATTTGAGGGTGTCTTTCCCAGGATCCCCTGAGTGCTGGCACCCACGCCATGTTGTTTTGTGCCCACAGGGAGAGAAAGGAGAACCCGGGGAGAAGGGTGACCCAGGAGTGGAGGTAGGTTGTGCCTGCTCTGCGGCTTGTGTCACAGGGAATATTTGACAGGGACCTTGTCACACCACAGTCTCTCCAGTGTGCACATCACTTCCGTGCTCTAGAAAGAAACTCACAACTGCCTGGCACAGGAAGAGTGCAGGAAGCTGAACATTTCCTGAGCACCTCAGGGGTCAGCAAGGACCCACAGGTCTTGTCCGCGGTCTTCCCATTCATCAAGTCCCTCAGCGGTATTCACACAGCACCTGCCATGTTCCATTCCAGTGCTAGAGCCTGGAGACAGGAAAACAAGAGCATCCCTGTGCAGCAAACAGTCCCCAGTTGTGGGCACTAGAATGGCAGCAGCTCAGGGAGTCGGGTGAGCACCCCAGAAGATGGGTCATTGGAGCAGGGTCTTGAAGACTCTGTAGGAGTTTGCCTAGAAGCTCCAGAGGTAGGGTTTCCAGAGAGAGGCATTATTCTTTTGAGAAGTGTGGTGGTTAAGGGAACAGTGGAGTGAGAGGTAGTCAGGATGGAAGCCAGCTTCTCATAACAGGGGAGGGAATCAGGCTTAGGGTAAAAGCCAGGAGAGCAACAGAGGTCGAGGATACGTGAGGGAGAGGCTATTTGGTGGAAGGGCCTGGGCCACCCAGACACTACCACAGAGAGAGACCACCAAACCCTCGGTCACCCTTCAGTGTCACCAAACCCCATCTGCATTTAGTAACACAGACCTGATTATATAACATGTATGTTATTTATTTGGATAGGCTCCTAAAGAAATGCTCTGAAACTCAGGAAAAGCATAATATGCAAAAATGTTCCTTCCAGATGTATTTAAACTAAAAATTGGGAACAGGCTGCATTTCTAACAAGAAGGAAATGATTAAATAACTTACCACAAAATACTAATGGTAATAATAGTCCCCGTGCTGGAGAGCTTTCCTCACGCCAAGCCCTGCTCCAAGCCCTGGCTAGGTAGGAACTCATTTTTATTCCAGTCAATGAGTAACACATCAACATTGAAACGAGGCTTGTGGGGAACATACAAAACACGGAAAAGTGGGTTTTGTGTTAAGTGAAAAGGAGAAGAGAACCAAATTTTATATATATATGATACCATCGTAAGTATAGACATACATTCAAATACATTTTATGCATCAAAAGAGTAGTAGAAGGAAATAAAGCAAAATATTAGCATTACTCAGAGATCTTCTTTCAGTTCTCTTTAATTTACTAATATGTTAATAAATTTATATTCCTTTAAATTTTTTTTTTTAAATTATCATATAGTAAAATGATAATATGGTAAAATTGACTTTTTGACAGTTCTATGAATTTTAATACATGCATAGATTTATATAACCTCTACCCCAATCAAGATATATGAATTACTTGTTTATAATAAGAAAAAAAGCAGTAAACTTTTTTTTTTAAGAAGGTTGAGTTTCCAAAGATTGCGTTCCCTGCAAGGAGACAATAGTATTTATGGAGTTAAAAAGTCCACCTGTCCAAGCGACAGCAGGGATTCCCTGTCTGCCCAGTGCAGAGGCTCCCTTTATAGTCACCTGGCAGAGGGTCCCCATGCTGGCCACACTCCAGGGGATTCTGTCCCTGGGAAGGTGAGGTGCCCAAGGAGAGTTCAGAAGCTGAAATGGGGGGACCGGCTCAGAAAAGAGCAGGCGGGTCTCCTTCCTGCCTCTTGGGTGGCTGACTGTGGAGAAATGGATGTCCATCTTCACCAGAGACACAATCTACCCTGCACAGCATCCTCTGTAGAGAGGAAGACCGCCCTGGGTTCCTTCGTGTTCTCTGTCCAGTCCGAATCTCTTTGACTTTAACCTGCCCTCAAGAGAAACGGAGACCCACAGTCCCCATCCTGTCTGTTACAAACCTGGGGAGCTTGAGGAATATTCTTCGGAAGCATCTCAGTCTCCCCCCATTCCAGACAACCAGTCTCTCTTCCTTTAAGCTAAAGGTCTCAAACCCAAATGCCAACCGGGACCAGGCATGCAACAAATGAATGCAAGAAGTCTGCGTTAAAAATAATAGGGAGGGCTTACCGCGTGGCGCAGTGATTGAGAGTCCGCCTGCCGATGCAGGGGATACAGGTTCATGCCCTGGTCCGGGAAGATCCCACACGCCGCAGAGCTGCTGGGCCCGTGAGCCACGGCCGCTGAGCCTGCGCGTCCGGAGCCTGTGCTCCGCAACGGGAGAGGCCACAACAGTGAGAGGCCCGCGTACTGAAAAAAAAATAAAAAATATTAAAAAAATAATAATAATAATAATAGGGAGTGGTGAGGACTGAGGTAAACCAAGGAACTCAAGCCCCAGCCGGAAGGGAAAGCTCTCATTGAGCTCCAGGCAACTGTGTGCCATGCACAAACAAGAGCCTGAGGCGGCCAGATTTTCTGGTTTTTCAAAAACATCCAGAAGAATAGGCATTTTGAGCATATTTCATGGCCATGTTTGTTTGTTCTTTCGAAACACTGCGCAGGCTAATGAGGTGCTATGAGTTTCTGACCTGTTCTCGGCCTTTGTTTGGGAGACTGTGTGCTGGTAGTTCTGTCCTTCGGCCTTGCAGTCCCTAGCCGGACACCAGGCTATGGCAGAAGGCAGGAGCCCTTAGAGTATAACAGGGGGTGGGCTAACTGTCTCCCTTTGGCTTCTAGGTTCCTGGGCCACCAGGGCCAGAGGGACCTCCCGGACCTCCGGTAAGTTTGGAGGGCTTGTCTATGTTTCAGTCCACTGTGATTAGGCCCCTAACATCCCCTCCCCATGGCAGTCACTGGGCTTAACCTCAACCTTAGGTCACTATCACCTCCTTCCACGGTGGGATTTTCACATCCACAAGCCCCTCCCTGCTTCTCTTCCCTCCCACCTTAAACAGGCATTGTCTCTGTGACACCAAGGAGCCTGGGCAGCACCCGGTTTCCCAGAAACAGTTGACTGGCATGGCAGCCCCGAGGTCTGGTCCCTCCTTGCAGGAGTAGGAGTCATTCTGTCACTCGGTTCTGCCCTTTGCCATCAGACATCTGCTCCTCTCCCTCTTTTATTCCTGCTAACCAGCCAGCAAGAAGGCCAGGATTAAAATAGAAAGTGACCCATTTAAAACCAGCCCCACTGGATTGGCCTTTCCATGGTTACAGATGATAAGGCACCTGTAAAGGGACCCCTATGCATTGGGCCTCGAGGGTCTGCAAGCATCCTAAACCAACAGATGCTGGTCCTTGCCTCTGCCGGGTTCAGAGTCCCCGTGGTGATGGGCCACCCACTGTCATTGGTACGAGTAGTAGTGGTAGTAGTAGTAGTAATAATGACAGCGGCCAAGGTATATTGAAACTTACTATGTGCCAGATGCTACTCTAAGCACTTTGCACATATTATTTAATTTTTGCTGTGTTCCCTCTGAATTTTGCCTTCATGAGACTCTGAATCTTCTCTCATGAGTCAGCTGTGAGGGCCACAGAGAGATTCTCAGTCCCTGGCTGGGGAAGCATGGCTCAGACCCCACCCCAGGAAGTCCTAAGGTGGACCCCCCCCTTAGCATTCCCTTCTACCTCTCCTGGGAAGGGGCCCCAGGCCAGGCTCTGTACTTTTTTGTAGAGGGCCCTTGCTTTTTTGTGGTCCAACCTGTGGACAAGGAAGTCGACTTAACCAGAGATGCTTTGTTTTGATTCCAAATGCAGGGGCTCCAAGGCATTCCTGGACCAAAGGTAAGAAGAGATCACGTGACAGGTGCTGGGTGAAGGGGGTGGGGGAAGGCGCTGTGTCAGTGAAGGCAGAAAAGAGAGAAAATGCTTCAGAGACAGGGGACCCAGCTGACCCCTTCCCTAAACGAAATCATGTGACGCTTCAGCCAGTGGGGTACCATTGGGACAGAATAAAGTCCTATGGTCCTGTTAACATCCATCATTGACACTGGGCAGGCTTTGGATTCAGAATTTTCCCATCCATCAATCAACCCTACAGAGTGACAGGTTAGATTCTTAGCCAGTGATGAAATCCTTTTTCCATGTAACCTGCCCCAGACCCTTCACTCACCCTGAAGTATAGGTGGCAGACAGAGGGTGGCATAGCAAGGGACCCCTTCCCAGGACCAAGCCCACTGGACTCTGGCCTGGGACTCTCCCAGCTCCCACCCCCAGCGTTTCAAATGGATAAGAAGGGCTGGAGGCTGCTGGCATGACAACAGCCCTTGTCTCCTACACTGGCGCTCTCCAGGGGACTGCTAGGCACTTTCCTCTCCTGGTTAGTGTGGGAGCCTCAGAGCTCCAGCGGTGGCATTTCAGGCATTCACCATCCAGTATCTGCAGGGTCCCAGTTTTTCTGCTATGCAAATGGTCATCTATGCCAAAGCCTGACCTGGAACTGACCTATGGGTTTGTCTCTACTCCTGCCATCCCCTTTCCCTTTGGGGACCTCAAAGTTACCACAGAGATACTCTGTAGTAACTGACTGTAACTGAGGCAGAGCCAGGCTAAGAATTCAGCAATTCTTGGAGTCCCCGGCCTGCCACCCCTGGGTCAGCCACCTCTACCTCCTCCCTCCTCTATCTACCATCCCTCCCCACCACCCATCCCCATCTGCAGGACCCCAGAATGCAAGAATGAGTCGTCTGGGCCATGCCCTTCTGTGATCTCGCCCATCTCCCTTTCCTTCAGGGGGAAGCAGGGCTAGATGGAGCAAAAGGAGAGAAGGGCATCCAGGGAGAAAAAGGAGACCGAGGTCCTCTGGGATTACCCGTAAGTATCGTGGACCCGGCAAACTGGTGTGAGGGGCCTGGCCGGGCGGTCCTGAGGAGGTGCTGGGCAGGGCCCTGGGAGAAGGCCACTGGAAAACTCGAGGTTCTAAAGTTCTGAGCATTCCAGAGCTCCGTGGGGTTCTGCTTTCCCACCTGGACAAGACCGTAGGCTCTAACTCTCTTACCGAGGGCCTCCTCTGGGCTGGCCCTGGCCTAGGTTCTGGAGGAATGTGAATCTGAATACGACAAAGCCCCCCACCCCAAGGAGGACCCAGCTGGGAGCCAGAAGGGGCCCGAGAACAGCCTTAGGCCCTACTTGTGCTTGTCTGAGGCAATAAAAATCTGCCCTTATTGGGGCCAAGCTTAGAGGACTTGGGAGCACTGGGACAGTAGAGTATTCATGTCTCTCCTACTTTCCCAGGCAGACCCCAAGAGAGCCCCTGCTCTCTGCGCTTAAGCACTGGCCACAGCAGAAAAGCTTGCAAAAAGTCAGATCCTCCGGTCCCAGCAGGCTAAGGCCACTCACATCTTGGTTCCCTGAGATCTCTGATCTCAGCTTAAGGCCCCAGGTCAGGGCAGGGGCTGCTCAGAAGGTGTCTGCATCTCCCGATGTCTGGCCTGGACTGGGTGAATTCCTTTGCCCCAAGCTCCAGTGACTGATGGTCTCATCACTGCCTCACCTGTCTCCAGGTGAGCGCATCCCACCACCCATCCCGGAGCCCTGGGCTCCATCCTCCCTCACACCCCAGTGAGGCTGGCACTCTTTTCTTGTTTGTTTTTCAAGATCTGGAAGGGACTTTAGGATTCCCTATAATCATTTTATTGGTGGGTCCAGAGAAAAAATTGAGTCACTTGAGGTCACATATGAAGTCGATGGCCTGGCTACACCAGAGGCTGCTCCTTCACTGAGGCCACAGCCTTGCAAAGGCCTCTTTCCAGCCACTGAGGCTTCCTCTGTGCTGGGCACAAGGCCAGTTCCCACCCCCAGGAAGCTGTAAAAAGCAGAGGAATGATGGGAAGCCCAGATGCCCCAGCTTGGCAGGGTTTGAAGGTCTGGTTAATGTAATCCCAGCAACCAAAGAGAAAGAACAAAAGGTATGATTACACCTCATTAGTGCATCAAATGTGGGAATATTTAAGGAGCTGATTCGCTTGACAGACTACAGTAGACTGATGACTTTAGCAGACACTTTCCCATGTCTTAAGCTGTGTCCAAAATGACTAAGTACTCTTTACTGTTAAAGCGCCTTCCTGCCCACCCCCACTCAACCACAAACCTCTCCTTGTTCACCTTCATGGCTCCAATAACCCTAGTGAACATTGGGGAATTCAGTCAGGGGTTGAAATGAAGACCATACAGGTAATATAAACAAAGAAAGCGCCAGACGAAAGAAAAAGTACCCAGTCTATCTTTGATTTGTCAACTTTTGATAGAGACACGGGTACAGAGAAGTGCTTTGGCTAGCTTAAGAAAACAACAGAGCAAGCAGTGTTCATAAAGGGCAACTAATGTGGACGTCAGACGGACAATAAGGAGTGGTGGGGACTGTGGTAACAGCCCTACTCAGTTCAGCGGACTGTTGCTTTGGGGGAATGAGGGTCCAGTATTTCTGCGTATTCTAATTTTCCTAAGGAAGCTACACATCTGGCATTTGATGGGATATCTCCTCATTTTCTAATATTAAACCAAAATTATCTGCAATACTGCAACCCATAGAAAATATGTCAGTGGCCCACGTATGGCCCCCAAAACTCCAGTTCATGCCCTGTGCGCCAGGCCTCTCAAGATAACTCAGTATTAACGCTGCATAGACAAAGTATATGGATGTTTAGCTAAAGTTCTGTTTTTAGGCTTCCCCTCAGTGTTTTACTTCATAGAGCAGCAGCCTGTGTTTCCAGGTACATCCTACTGCGTTCCTCTTATTTGCCCTACAGAAGTGGTTCTCAGTGCTGGCTGCACGTTGGAATCCCCTGGAGCTTTCCAAGTATGCTATATTCTGTTTGAATTGGGCTGGGGTAGGGCCCAGGCATCTGTATTTTTTAACATCACCCCAGGAGATTCTGACATTGTAGCTGGGTCTGAGAACCACAACTCTCTAGGCCATAAGCAAGATTGGTCCCAGAATTATGTGGTCCTAAGACTGAGAAGCGAGGCCCTGTAGGGTCCTGCTACCCAACACCCTTGCCCCAGGAGGAAGCAGCTCCCTGCCCTCCCTTACCTGGGGGTATTCCCCCACCTTTAAAATCCTGAGGCCTAGGCTCGTTTCTGAGGCTCAGTTGGAAGCAGATTTCAAGAACTCAGTCCTTATTGGCCTAGAATGTCCCAGTTGCTCTCTCCCTGCTTTGTCTTATTGATATCATCAGATAATTGTACCCCTGTTCTCCTAGGTGGGTTGTAGGGGCAGCATCATAGCCCAGCATTGGAACAAGAACTCTAATTCCCACTGTATATATCACTGGATGCTGCACAGTGAGTGGGTCTTAATAGCATCCCACCTGCCAGACAGTTCATTCCAAGGGATACATGGCCTTAGACCTCTGTCCCAGTCAGCTGCCCCTAAAGGCTTTTTCTATAAAAGAGGCCTTGTCTGGGATAAGATGAACGGACTGAATTTGTGTTAAGCTTTGCAAACTGTAAAATGCC
Source organism: Pseudorca crassidens (assembly GCF_039906515.1). Taxonomy (NCBI): domain Eukaryota; kingdom Metazoa; phylum Chordata; class Mammalia; order Artiodactyla; family Delphinidae; genus Pseudorca; species Pseudorca crassidens. The sequence goes on along the minus strand of NC_090311.1, from coordinate 62,259,886 downwards.
AGAGAAATGTCAGGCATCATTAGTATTGTCATTCAAGGCCCCAACTCCTCCCACCTAGCTGAAGTTGAAGTAGGCCAGCTTCTGCCCAGATTTCAAAGCTGGATGCTGTAATTCAATGCTGAGCCTTCTGGGGTCCCCCAGTGTGGCCTCGCCTCAACAGTATGCAAAAAAGACTGGGAAGACCACCCTCACCTGGGCCCCACCTGCCATGTAGGCGTGTCTTCCCCAAGTAAGACTGGTCCTGGGAAGGATGCACTAGCTCTGGTTCCAGACACCTCTCCATGAATTTACTTTCTATATCTCTTTCCCTGGAACACTTCAATCCCTTGGAAGAGAGGTTTCTGAGAGAGGATGAAAGGAGAGAGGGGAGCAGGGGGCACAGAGGATCGTAACGGCCACCTGCACTGGTCTCCACCCAGCTTGCTCAGCAGTTGGCCACACTGCACTCGGTGTCTCCATGTTTTTTGTTGGTTTTCATGTGAATACATTACCTGTCCTCCCAAGCTTATTTCTCCCATTTTGTTTAATTACCAGCATTTATGTCTGTCCAGAGTCACTGCTTCACTCACCTCTTCCCTCCCTGGTCCCTTTTTCTCCCTCCCATTCCTCCCTTCCCCTTCTTTTGGTCAAACTGTTCCCTTTGTCCAGGGAGCTTCAGGTTTGGACGGCAGGCCTGGGCCACCGGTGAGTGTCACTTCTCCATTACCCCTCAACCCACCCACCCCCACCCCAGCCCTGGCCTGTAATCCCTTTCGTCTGTCCTGCTGTGGCCTCACTTCTTCAGTGAGGCGTGCCTCATCCCACCACCAACACCAGGAAGTACCATCTGTGCTCAGTTCACAAGTGCTTATTCACGCCTCTTGACCAAAGACAGCTGGCCTCCATCTAAATTTCCCTGTCTGTGGAATGCACCCAGGGTCCTCAAATCTGAATTTCCAGAACACTGGCTGTGGGGTGGGAGGCTGCTTCAGCAGCAAAGACTCTGTTCCTAAAGGAGTGCTGACTTCAGCCTGGGACCCCAGCCCTAGGGGTTTGGGCCGTGACTCATCCCCACCAAACACAACAGTGTCTGTATGTGCCCGTCATGCTGTGTTGTCTTCATGCTGTGAGCTCTGTCCATCTCCTGTCTGCCCACAAGGGCTTTCTAGTCCTGTGCAGCCACCAGTCTGGTGTGTATGTGGGTGGGGACCGCACTGATGGGTGAGGGCAGGTGTAGCACTTAGGAGCACACGGGCGAGTCCCAGCTCAGTGTTCTGATGGCATGTCACAACCACACCTTTCACTTCCTGTGGCACCACAGCTGCCCCCCACCACAGTCCCTTTCTTTCCATCCTCCTCGCACCTAGCACACCTTTCCCGGGTGGCCAGTCTGGGCTAGGGGCATTATCTGTGGCTGGAATCACGAGAAACCATGACTTTCCTCTCAACTAGTTATTTCCTTCATATTGGACAGAGGGGAGCAGTGCACATTCATATATTCTGTCCCCTTTGGACCTGAAGGGTTTTTTCCTTATAAAATCAGTTAACACAACCTTAAAGGAAAATGTTTATGGGAAGAGTGATCCTACGCTGCCAGGACATTTACTGGACACTTCCTAGGTGTCGGGCCCAGCGCCAAATGTGTGACATGTATTCATCCATTCTAACCTGGCCGCAACCTAGGAAGCAGACACTCATGCGATTATTCCCATTTTACAGGTGGGAAAACTGATCCTTAGAGAAGCCAAGAAACTTTCCAATAGCACAGTTGTAGGCCTTTGAGGCAGGACTTGAAGCTGGCCAGGGACTCCAGAGTGCTATTCTGACACTCTGTCACAGATGTCCACAGCTTTCCTTCTTCCCTCAAAGGAGCCACCGAGAACATCTTATCCTCTATTTTACTTTCATGTAAAGTAAATCAGCCTTTCCCCACCTTGCTCCTGCCCTGCCTATCACAGCTACATTCGGAGCACCACCGGGAACCGCCCACAGGCCCAGGCCCAGTCCTCACGTCCTGAGCAAGAAAATATAATCACCGAGGCAGAGCAATAGGAAGCTTGGAAATATAGACTCCGTCTAGTCGGGCCATAAATTAGGAACCTGGAGAAGACGTTTAATTATGCCTTAGCAAGCCCTGCTGTGTCTCTAATCAACACAGCTCTGACGCTCCAGCTGCCCCCCGGGGCTGCAGCCCCGAGTCAGGAGTGCTTAGGACACACCTCCCTGCCAGGCCCGTGTCAGCAGACATCCGAAGCATACTAATCCACTCTCCAATCCAGCCTGTTCCCTAGGGCCTGGGATGGGGACAGAAGGCCTGGCCGGAGGCTGAAGGCCAGGGCCAGGGCCCACAGTGGGGGTGGAGTGGGCGGTGGCGGAATGACCCTCCCACGCCTGGCTCTGTGTGTGCGTCTGCATCGGTCTCTGTGGCATGAAGACCCTCCCGCTGCATGTGGAGCTGCGTCAGCCAAGGGGTGCCAGCCCCCGGCCTCCCCACCCCCGGGATGGCGTCGACTCCCTCCCGAGCGCTTCTGGGAGCAAACTAAGCAACTGTTCTGCCGTTTTCAGCCTTGGCAAGCTTGGTTGTGAAACCAAAGGGGTACCTTCCTCAAATCTGGCTCTGAGGCAGCGGGGAGGCGCTCTCTCCCCGAGGCCCCCAAACCCAAACAGGAACGCGGCCCAGTCCAATGACCGCCCTGAACAAGCCGGGCCTCGCCAACCCTGAAAACTGGGCCTCTGGACCTTGCTCATCTCCAGGTGTCGTGCGGGGCTCCCGGGGCTCCCCTCGGCGTCAGGACCCTCACCTCTGTGCTCTTTCACCTCCCCAGGGTACTCCAGGACCAATTGGAGTTCCAGGCCCAGCGGGACCAAAGGGAGAGAGGGTGAGTGCTCAGCGAGCCGGGAGCCTGGACCACCAGGACAGGGGGCCCTGCTGCCCCTCTCAGCCTCGGGTCCTCAGCCCCTGCAGCCCACGGGGCCACCGCGTCAGCCAGCCATCTCGGCCCCCATCCGCTCCTCCTCGGCCCGGCAAGCACCTCATCCATGTCCTCTCTGGATGACCCTCGCAGCCCATGGGGTGGCAGGCAGGCCGGAGGTGCCCATTTTGGGGCTACAAGTGGACAGAGACTCGGAGAGCTTCCTTCCCTCAGCTTCCGGTCACCTGGCATCAGTCCCAGGGGCCACACAAGGCCCCAGGCCCTGCTGTCACCGGACACGCCTCAATTCTGCAGTGATTTAGGGATACGGCATGAAACAGTGCCAGGTGGTGGTAGAAAACCTGGGAGACATCGAGAAGCCAGGAGACCTGTGCCTCAGGCCGGCTACCAGGGGTCACGTCTCCCGCAGCCAGGGTGGCGGGCGGAGGCAGGAGAGTTCCGCGCGGCGGCTCCTCCCAGCCTGGCCCGGTTTCCGCACCGCGGGGCCTGGGGTCGCTGGGGGCCTGGCCTGGGTGCTGGACCTCTGAGTGGCCGTCTGCTGGGCTCTCTGCCCGCGGGAGCAGCTCTCCCTCTTGCCGTCTGCCGCCGGGGGCTCTATCGCTACGCTCTTGGGTCCCACAGCTGGCAGAGGGGAGGGGGGAGAGGGTGGGGAGCTTCTGGAGAGAGGCGTGGGCTTCCCTGAGATCACCAGCCACTGGGGGAACCAGGGTGGCTGCTCCGAGGGGTGACACAGCTTCGAAGAGAAATCAGAGCTCTCTTCCTCTCCCCGTTCGCCCCCATCTCCCTTGTCCGTGCCCGTTTCCTGCTCCTGTTCTCCCCACTGCTTCTGCCTCTGGCCAACTTGTACCCCCACTGTCCAGTCCTTCCTAAGCGCGTTGGGGGGCCAGGCTTCGTGGAGGGAGGGTGAGAGAGGCTTCCAGGCCCCCTCCTCGGGGCAGAGTCCTCAGCAGTCACCCCACCTTCACCCCGCCCTCCGCCCAGCCCTCGCTTCCTTGTTTGGGGGCGGGGGGTGTCTCTTTGAAGAGACTGGAAAGGTTTCCCAAGTTTTGTATGAAAACAGAAAATCGCTGACGGGAGGTTGTTACCATGTCAGAGAAGGCTTATGTGTTCTTTCTCCGGTTTCAGGGCAGCAAAGGCGACCCTGGGATGACAGGACCAACGGGAGCAGCTGGGCTTCCTGTAAGTCTCATGGGCTCAGAGGCTGCTCTCCACCTGCCCTGGTCCCCCCCAGAAGCACTGCCAAAACAGAACACCCAGAGCCTGGGGCAGAAAATCTAGGGCCAAGCGACAGTGCCCAGTTCTGTGGCGGTGGAAGCAACCGACAGCCACTAGCCCACGCGCTAGAACTTCCCCGCCGGGCACCGCTAGAGGCGAACCCTGGCGCACACGGCCCGTTAGGGAACCACGTCCTCAGCCGTGTGCACCGTCTAACTGGCTGTAGCAAACACAGATGAGCACCTTCCGCTGCAGGGCTCTGTGCTCAAGGCAGCGGGGGTCTCACAGGTGAATGTGCCACGGCCCGTACCCTCGAGGAGGGACCGAACCAGGTCCAGATCACCATCGGGCAAGGAGACATCTCCTGAGACGGGCAGCTTCCCACGGGACTGGCTTTCCATCTGCAGCCGACGTCTCCTTGCTGGCTTATAGAAGTCGGCTGCCTACGAGAGCCAGCACTTTGGTTTCCCACCCGCTTGAAGGCCATACACTTGTTCGTGGGTTCCATGCTCGGCTGTGCTTTGGCTAAGTAGGCACCTCCGGCCAGTCTTTGCCTCGTGCCCACTCCCCAGCTAAAGACAAGGGGAGCAGCCGGCACCTTGAAAAGAGGGGCTCGGGAGCTTTGGAGTCATTTTTCTAGCAAGCGGCTGGTGGGAGAGCCATGCAAATCCCTGCCCTTCCAGGAGAGGTCTCTGCGCCCAGACCGTGTCCTCAGCACGGACCATCTAGAAGAACTCGGCTGCAGGCCAGGGCATTGGGGCCGAGAGAGAAAACCAGAACTGTGTTTGACTTTACCCATAACTCGTTATCTGTCTCTAGGTCAAGTTCCTTGAGCAGTTTTCTCCTTTGTCCCCCTTCTGTAAAATGGGGATAATTAAGCCCGTCTCCGATGAATTAGGCACCGGTAAAGAGCTTTATGAGCCTGGAAGGATGGACGGTACGGCCATCCTGTGCCTTCTCATTAACCTGTCTTCGTTTCTCTGATTTACTGCAGGGTTTACACGGACCACCCGGGGACAAAGGAAACCGGGTGAGTCTGAGTCCTCGCACTTTGGCTGTGGTTACTAGTGTCATCATGGTGAGGTGAAATGACCAACTGGGGATTCCTGACCCAACATGGAAATACAGTCTTTCCTGATATAGCATCCTAAATTAAAAGGCTTTATAGTGAGGGGCTCCATCCATAGCATTACAGGGAGCCCGGGACCTAATCTTGAAATTGCAGCATGTATTTTTCCGCGTGGAAAGGGGAGGCTGAATCCCAGGGCAGCCGTCAGATTAGCATCGCCATCCAGTAACAGGAGCCACGTGCCCGGCTCTCTCTAGCTTGCCCTGATAATGGGCCCCTGAATGGTATTTTTATATCCGTCGTTGCTGTGTCCTAGTCTTCTGACACTTAGTTTTACCAGGCATCCCAGGCCACTGGTGAGAGAGAAAATAAATCCCAGTTCCAAGAACAAGCAGACAGCTGTTGTACACAGCCAACCCTTTAAAAAGCTATCCCAGCCATTATTTCTCTTGGGACGAATCGGCAGGACTATGAAACAAATCGTGCCTTTCGAGGCCCCCAGCTGCCCCTTTGGTTTCTGCCGTGTCCACCAAGACGCAGTTGCTGAGTGTCCGTCCACAGCACCCACAGCCACCTGATGGCACATGACACGTGGCACCTTTGTGCCCAGGAGAGATCATCCCACTGCATCTGACCGAGGGATGACTTTTGGGTTCCCTTCTAGGACGTCTCATTGGCTGCCTCATCACAGGGGTTCTCAGTGGGATGCACGTCCCCTAGAAGCCCAAGAGCATCTTCTAGTGGGAATAATACCCAAGGATCTTAGAGGTGAAAGAGGAGTGGGACGAACCGATGGAGAAACGAGGCCCTGAACTATGATAACATGTTCTGAGTTCCCAGGACTGTTAGAGACAGAGCAGGTGGCTTCCAGAACCCAGGCCTTCCGCTGATCTTTGAACACGATAGCCGTGTTTATGGCTGGAACATGCCAGAATCTGTACGTTTATATCTGGCATCAATGCAAGTCTCTTCCATTTAAGATCGATTTATTGAACGCTTCCATATTCCTAAATTTTCCTTTCTGGCAGCTGGTCAAAAGCAATCAATCTGTCCCATATATCCTATGAACAAGAAGGAAGAGGCAGAGCGACCCCTCCCAGACTGTCCATGGGGAGCCCAAGTCTAGAAACCCCTGGAATAAACAGTTCTACTTCCAGAAATGGGCCAGCCTGTTCAGGCAGGCTGGGAAGCCCACCTTCGTTACTGTGGCATCCAAGAATTTAGGCCACTGAAATAACTGATCATTGCACCTCTCAGTTGACATACTAACCTTTCTAATTTATGTCTGAAGTGTTCCGGTGTTCTTTGTTAATTCGATGAACACTTGTTAAACCTAATCTCTCATGACTTTTTCAGTTGGCTTGAGGCACCGGGCATTTGAAGGCTGCGAAGCTAGTCCTCCCATTGGTAGTGACTGTGTGCTCTGGAGGGCCGGCAGGTGGACAGGGGCGGGAGGCTGGTGGCTCTGATGCTCAAGGAACCGAGGTCATTGAATGAGCCGCTGAGTCCCCACTATCCAGTGGGGAAGTATTTCTTCTCCACTTGCTGTGTCCAAGGTTTTATACACTTCCCCCCAGTCCCACATATAAATCAGCAATATGTCAGTAAAAGTCAAGTCCAGAAAACAAGCAAGGTACCTGAACCTTCCTCTGAGTGCACCATAAAGAACCAGTCAGCTCCTTCTAAAGGGCAGCTTTCCAAATCAAGGACCAGCTTGTTCTTCCATCTAAGACCTCTGACTCTCTGGATACCAGAACATCCTAGAAGAGTCCCACCTACAGCTCACCTCCTCTTCCAGACCTCTTTATACCACCAGCCCTAACAGGACTTCTAAGGGGAGAGATGAGGGTTTGGTAATGAAAGCCTACAAAATGAAGAAAGGTCCAGGCAGCGTCAGCTCTGTGCCCTGACCCGTGTTTTCTGGTGCCTGGAAGCTCAGAATGCTGACACTTTTGTCAAAGTAAAAGGCCAGGAGTGCTAAGATGACATTCTAGTTGGAAGCTTCACTGTTTCTTATGGAGATGAAGCTGGAGATGTTCAAGACGCCCGTGCCCACCGAGTGTGGAAGGGGGCTCCCAAACTTTGCCCCCATCACACCCGGGGTCCCCGTCAGAGAGGCTCGGGCGGGCTCCCCACCGTCTGTTATCCTATCTCACAGCCTTAAAGCCATGCTTCTCCAAGTACCGCCAGAGGATGGTCTTGGAGTCTCCTTTCTGCTCATGGAAGGAGGACAGTCCTTGTAGTGGTGGCCAAGGCCCAGAGCCCAAGATAGGCAGTTTTCCAAGGGGACACACATGCCAGGGGAATGATTCTGTCCTTGTCACCAGGGGCATTCTCCTGTCCATTAACAGCTCTGTGAATTTGGCCCAGGAGCCACTTTTAGGATGAAACAGTCCATCAGAGGATAAAGGGTGGTGTGAATTTGGCAATTTGGGTATCAGGAAAATTGGGTGTAACCGAGGAGCTGCCTGCAAGCCAGCCAACTGAAAGGTCTGAGAGTGTGCGGTGAGGCTCCTCCCACGCTGCGAGAGGTGCCATCTGGGGTGTGTGTGTACGTGTGTGTGTGTGGAAGTGTGCACGTGTGTGCCTGGGTGTACATGTGTGTGTGCATGTGTGTGCACGTATGTGTGTGCACACTTGTGTGTGTGCGTGTCTTGCTTCCCCAGGCCCCCTTACCTCCTAGCTCTCTCTCCTCTGCTCTCTCTCTCGGCCTCAGCCTGCTTCTTCTTTCCTTTACTCCTTCACTATTTCTCCCTCTAGATATGTTCACCCTATTATAATAATCCCATAGCCCTCATCCTTTCCCTTCCACTCCCCCAACTTCAATTTATTTCCTCTAAACGCAGTTTTGTACATTTATTTATTTTTTTAAGAAACCCCTGCTGCTTGACTCTCTTTGCCCCTCTCCCGTACCAGCTAGAATCCCCTCTGCACCAGGGCCCTTTTCATGTCCTCTTCAAGAGAGGGGAGCAGGGAGGATGGAGGTGAGGTTACTACTCTACTGTCTTTAAGGGGCACCCAATTAAGGCTATTTCCTGTGCCCTTAGAACATGACGGCCCAGAGTGCAAGTTTCCCATCCGGAAGGGACCACCGCTGACCCTCTGTGACCCACAGGCACATCATCACCATCCCCCACTCCCCAGGAGCTTCTCTCACCCTCTGAATTTAGGGAACTGTGCTCACTTTTGCACTGGCCTGACCCAAAGAGAATAAGGGGCCACATTCCTGAGAAAGTTTCCCATGGGGCTTCCCCCTCCAAACAGCTAGTGGTTTGGCTTGTCCACTGTCTGCAGATTAATCGTGCCATGACTTCCTCATTGGCGGGCATATCTTAGAGCCAATGAGATGACCCCTAAGATGCGTCTACATGTTTCCTCTTAAACACATCTCATTTTCTAAGTAAGCACCTGCATTTTAGAAAACTCACTTAGAAAGATGTGTTGGCAATTGCAGGCAACCTTTGCAATCAAGAAATGTGGGTAATTTCCAAAGACCTGGAGAAACGTCAAAAGTATTCTTATCCATTGCCTCCCTCTAAGGAACCCTGCAGCCTTCCACTGCGGGAACACGGTAGACACAAGACCGTGCCGCTGGCAGCAGCCTTGGCTCCTGTACTGGCTGACAAGAAGTAGCGATCGTTACTGCTCTCTTTATGAAGCCACTGTCATTTACGGAGCACCTACTGTATTAGTGCACATTTAGTATTAAGCGCTAAATGTGCACAAAGACCTCGCAACGAAGTTTTTTTTTTTAACATCTATATTGGAGTATAACTGCTTTACAATGGTGTGTTAGTTTCTGCTGTATAACAAAGTGACTCAGCTATACATATCACAACAGTTTTGAGGGAGGTATTATTATCCCCATTTTACAGATGAAGAAACTGAGGTTCAGAGAGGTTAAGTTCCCAAAGTCATGTGGCTGATAAGAGGCAAATCCTATTCTGGCTCTAAGCCTTTGCTCTGACCACTTGGCCACCCACCCCAAGGGACACTGTGGAAGCCCCCAAGCATTAGACAACCGGCCTTCTGTAGAGGAGGAGAGTTCCCAGGAAGACTCTCCAGGGGCACACTTGGCCCCTTTATAGAGAAACCCAACATATAAAAATCCAAACTCAAATTCATTACCAAGAATTTCCCATAGCCCCACTTTAAATGGAGAGTGACCCTGACACATACAAAACAGGGTTCAGTTTAGAAAGACGATGTTTACTGAAGCTTTTCAGAGACAAATGGATTTCTTGAACCCACATACCCACATACAAATAGCTGCCTGTGACTTCAGACCAGGATGGACCAGAGACACACATAAAACGGGAGGACCCCGCCGAGAACCAGGTGCCACCTGTGAGCCGTGGACACACACGTGCCCTTGTACACACACGTGCGAGCACACACTAGTACATGCACACACTTGTGTACACATGCGCAAGCTCATATACACACATGCACAACCATGTATGCGCACACGCCTACACGCCGCATTCACAGCCATATGCACACACACACCCCAGGGCTCTAAACAAAATCACTTTGCCTCCTCATAGAATATCAAAGGGACGACAACCAGTTGGGACAAAAGCTGTCAGGCCAGACCCTTTCAAAAATGAACCCTCAAAGAGAAGGAAGTGGGTCCCCCAGGTTCATTATAGATGCACTCTGGGCTCAGAATTAGCAAAACTGGCCACCAGTATCATCCATCCGCACTTCCTCCCACCTCTGGCTCTCAGCCCTATTGCTCCCCGCCCCCTCCGCACCTGCCTTAGCCAAATTCTCAGGGACTGACCCCTAATCCTACTGGGGAGAATATCCTAATTGAGAGAATCTATTTTTCCTGCTTTCATTTTTTTTTTTTCTGTCTCTAATGTTAACACATGAATGATCCTAAAGTTTTTATGTTATTTTTTTTCTTGGACTAAACCGTTATTTACAGGGGGAGAGGGGGAAGAAAGGCTCTAGAGGGCCTAAGGGGGATAAGGGAGACCAAGGAGCGCCTGGATTAGATGCCCCCTGTCCATTGGTATGTTTCCATCTATCACTTGGTTGTTCTGGGTTTTTCCTTGAGGTTTGCAAGCTGGAAACAAAGAAGGCAAATAAAAAGATGAAAACCAAATGACTCCACTGATGCCACCAAAACCGACCTGCTCATGTGACTGATGAAATTCTGCCTGCTGTTGGTGTTGCCCTAAAACCACAGCTGCAAGTAATTCCCACTAAAGCCCTTTCCTTTGAAGATGCCGAACAATTGATGTGTGGAAACGGAGACACCACGAGGAAAGGGATTTGGGAGCAGGCCTGGGCTCTTAGCTCCAGGCTGGCTTTGGAAGCCAGTGTAGCGATTGTGAAACCCACCCCGCATTTGCCTTCTTCGTTTCGTGGCCACCTCTGTGGCCAGCAGTTCAAGCTGTCTGAATCCCCACTTGGTCAGGATGCAGGACACTGGGGTTAGCGTCTCCTGAGGGCCATCTATGCCCCAAACTGGGCAGAACGAGGCCAGAAAGGGGCTTTCCTACACAGCCTCCCAATGCTCACCAGCCATCTGGCTAAAACCTGTAAAGCTGCAGACCAAAATCTGTAGACAGACCCCCACGAAGCCTTCCCAAACCAGCCAACGACGAACGATTCGTGGCACATATGCCGGGCTTCTCAAGTGTCCCTCAACTCATTTGAAGGTCCTGAAATTGTGATGCGCTGAAGTTGAAGTTCACCTGTGTTTACTCCGAGTGAGTCTAGATGGAGAGGGGGCGGGATGTACACGTTCCAAAGCTCAACTCTCCCAGGAGCCAGAGATAGCACAAAAACTGAACTGGGAAGACGGGAATCAACTGGGAACTGGGGTGTATTTGTAGATGCCTCGAGGGTCCTGCATCCTGGCCAGGGTAGGACAGGGCCTGTCCACGCCACAGTCGGAGCTGGCCAGCCTTGACCTAAATAATCATCGTGGTTGGTTTTGTGAACAGGGACACCGAGGTTTTAAAGGAGAGAAAGGGGAGCCGGGGTTACCAGGGCTGGACGGACTGGATGCCCCGTGCCCACTGGTATGGCATCACCCTCCCTTTCCTGCATGGCCAGTGTGGGCTTCCCCACGTGTGCGGCTTGTGCCTGTGCGCCTCTCCCGCTGCCCTGCACACTCCTGCTTGTCACTCTTCACTCAGTAGACACCAAGGGTCACCCTGCCTTAGCTGGTCCTCAGGGGGCTCCCGCCACGTTCCCCTCTTGCATGCAGAGTCTGCCAGGATGCTTTCTTGGCTTCCTCCTGCAGCTGCTTCAAAAGCCCATCACCTTAATGTGAGCGGCCCTCCCCACCCGATGCCAACCTTAGCTGCATCAGACCCTCCTTTCAGAACTGCTTCTAGACAAACCTGCCACCAGAAAGCAAGCCAGGGAAGTGGATTCTCAGGACAAGTTCTTAGGATTGTGACTTCTCTTCCTTCACACACTGCAGTTAGTTGGAAAAGCGTTGGCAAAACATTTCAATGAGATGCCTCAGTTGGCCCCATGTCCCGCTCCACTCCAGCATCGCACGATTTAGCAGAGGAAAGATGGGCACCTTATGAACACGGGGAAGAATGAGGAGTTCTAGAACCAAAGTAGAGGAGGGGGTATGCTGACTGTTCTTCCGGCATAGATCTGGGATCACTGCCCTGGCGACACCCCCAGAACCAGGGGACGGTCCAAAATCAGGATTCTGGATCCTGTAGGGTTCATCCTTTATGCTTAAATCTCAGAAGACACTACAAGACCCTCCCTTGGTTTCCCTTTTTTTTTCATCTTTAGGTGGTTCACAACCAAAAAGTCTGAAAGAACCTGGAAAGGTTAAGAATGTAGTTAAGGAAGGGAAGGGAGAGACAGGGAGGGAGGGGCGACATTTAGGACCCGCTCCCAAGCATGTCCCACCTAAGTGGTGGCATTTCTGGTCCCGCGGGGCCCAGTCCCTCTCCAAGCAGGGACACCTGAGGCTTCTACAGCAATCCTTTGAACATACTGCAGGGGAAGCAGGAGACGGCACTCCACTCCAAGGCAATTGGCTCAAAAACTTCCTGCTCTCCTAAATTTCTGGAGGAGGTTTGGAGCTCGTGGATCTAGTTTCAGACCAGTAATTGTCAGATGAGCATTCCCAGCCTCACATCCCCACCCCAGGGTGACACAGGAATTATCTCTGTGTGACCCTGACAGGTGACCATAGAGCCCCTGGAAGGGACTATTTAGGACCACACAGGCAACACGAAGGACGGCAGAGCAAGCAGCGTCGCAAGCCTCCCGTTCCCACCGCGCTCCCCACCTTCCCACCCCCACCTTGAACCCCCAGCATGCAGCGCGCACCGCACAGGCGCCTTTCTCAGCCATGGAATCTCCCGCGCCCTCCGCGGCACCTCCGTTAACCAAGCAGCCAGGCGTCCCCTCTGCCATGACCCTTCCCACGATCTGAACACTTGAGTTCTGACAACTGCAGCCCTGGCCTCCCTGCTTCTCACCCACACACTGTCACTCCCCTCTGCCTGCCCAGCCCTCCTCTGTCCCCCCTGCCACCATCCACGTGCCAGTGGGAATGCCCCTGTGGTCCACGGAGGCTCCTCTCCCTTCCAGAGACCGTGTGAAGTGTCGCATTGTGGCGGGCTGGGGAAAGGGACAGAGGTCCTCATGGAACCCTGGGATGCACCATCTCATCCTGCAGACCCTCCCCGACCCAGAGGGGACAATGAAAGTTATCTGGATTTGACCTTACTGGCATTTTCTCCAATAACATTTGTGTGTGACTTTTGCTGTGGAAGTGTACATGCCTTGCCTTTCTTGTTTCTCATTGTTGCTGTTCGCCGTCTCCTGCGCTGTGTTACTGTGGAAGTGGGGCGGGGCTGGGGGGCTGTTGATCGGGAATTTTAGTACAAGGTAACTAGACTTCTGCGGCCCCCGTGCAGGGCCGGCTGTCTGCTGGATGCCAGGTGAGTGGTTTTGGCACCTGTCATGGGTGGATGAGTAGGTCCAGGGCACAGGGTGCTCCCATTCCGGCTTCGCGGGGGCTGACCACTTGCTGCAGTCCCCTGAAACCTCGTGTGTGTCTCTTTCTCTGCCCTGGAGCCTGGAGTTCTAGAATCTGGGCTGCAATTCTAATAGATCCGGACTAAGAACCAGATCTTTGCCCTGGTTCAACCTCACCCTCCCCACCTGCCTCTAAGTGGTTTCTAGGTTCCCGCAGGGAGTGCCAGAGCAGCCAGGATAGCAGGGCCCGAGGAGACTCGGGACGTCCTGAGGCTGTAGGTGCTCCGGAGGTGCACCGGCAAAGGGAACAAGCGGCACCCGGTGGCTTCCCATTCCACCACTGCCTCTTCCCCCCAAGTCCCCAGCAATGGCTGTGCCAGGAGCCCTGCCTCCCTGCTGAAGGCACCTCAGGCCCACATTGCAATGCCTGTGAAATCACCCCTCCTCCTCCTTACTGACCACCAGGTGGGAATTGCCTAGATGTCCTCCCCCAGCTGCTAAGGAAGAGAGAAAAAATCAGAGAACGGAGGAAGTGGGGGCGGTCGTTTCATAGAGCCGCACCTGCCCCAGGTTTTACGGAGGAGGAAACTGAGGCCCCCAAGCGCTGAGTGACGCCCACGGGCACCCCGCGCTCAGTACAGCCCGAGGGGAGACCAGCAGGCCTCTAGTCTGTCCTCTCCACAGCATTCAGGTGACCCCTGCTTGCTGAGCCCACAGGCTAGTGTCTTGGCCTTGCACTGTAACTACATGTGAGCTTGGCCAGTGGGCAGACGGGCAGGCTTGCTTCCTGCCTCCTTTCGGCTCAGCCCTGGGGTAGAGAAAAGAGACAGACTATATCGGGGGGCCGCACCCTGATCGGCCGCCGCGATGTTTGTGGCCCTTGTTCCCCCTGTCCTGCTGCTTGGTGGGCCATCCCGCAGAGTCTGAGCCGTCTGCCTTCCTTCCTCACTGCAGGGTGAAGATGGCTTGCCAGTCCAGGGCTGCTGGAATAAGGTAAGGTTTCCCAGGGTTCTAGTGCCTTGGAGCAGAGGTGTCCTTGGGCTCCTTTCTCTATGGTGGAATAAAGCATGCACTATTTCCATTCTGGGCCTTTCTGCAGATGAGGTAGCAAGACATGGGTCAAAAAAGGAACAATCCCACAGGCAGGGTGCCCATTAAACACCCTCCCACTCACTGCACAAAATTGAGAACATTTAAAAATGATTTTTAAGGCATCTGCAAACCCGAGTGTATGGAAGTTCCATGTAGTCAGACAGATGACATCTTTATGCTTTGTGTGGTTAAATTATACAATACTTCTCCTGCAAGGAGTTCTAAACCATGTTTTAAAATTAGTTATTATTAGCTAGTCTCATAGTGCTCGTAGGAGGCCATTTAAGCCATTATCCAGATATAGGAAATCTAAGTTGTTTAAACTATAAAGTCACATAGATTCTATACCTCCTCCTAGAGATCGGCCAGCTCACCACTCTACCTTGCCCCTTGAACTTAAGCTGTCAGAGCTCCATGCTTCTGCACATGAGACCTGCAGCCCAACCTCAACCTACCAACAATGAGGTTTCATTTGTTCACACTTGCCCCTGCATTTGCCATCATTAAAGCCATCTGACAGCACTGGGCTGGGTCCTTACATGCAATCACCCCACTCATCCAGGACCTCCAAAGTGCAAGGCTCCCCGGCATGACCAGGGCCACTGGTTTGCTAATCCAGAAGCCCAGCTTGGTCCTGGCAAAGGTAGCAGCTGCCATGCAGTCCCACCCACGGCCTCCCTCCACCTTGCCTCCCGCTCAGAGACTTCATGCCAGCCCTTTATCACTGAGGTCTCGAGGTGTGGGTTCATCCTCATTAAAGGGCTGGAGTCCACTACCTGCCTGAGAGTTTGCGCTTAGCTGATCCAGTCCTGCCCAGTGACAGCAGAGTCACACTTACAATGAGATGAATACAATCCTCCGGCTAAGTGCCCACAATCTCATTAGTTCACGCGATTCAGTAAAAGCGATGAAACCACCCAGGTACCTAAAGCACCCCTAACCAGAGAAAGGGAAAGCTCAGCCCTCAAGGGAGATGCCTCCCCAAGAATCTGTCTCTCTCGCTGTGCCTCGCCCTCTCGGTGAGTTCCTGTAGACCTAGTTAGCTCCAAGAAGAAGGAAAGGGGTGCGTCCCCTAAGAAAAAAGATTTTCTTCTTCAAGGTTGCTGTGGATGGTTAGGAGATAGAAATGGTTGGGCTTAGCAGGGGAAGAACAGCCTACTCTCGAGAGCTGCAATGTCTGGGAGAAGCAACTAGAGAGCCTGGTGTCTGTTGGTTCACACCATTAATTCATTTTGGGAAGATGCAATTAATTCAACAGCCAGGCCTCCAAAGGCAGCATAGGGAGAAAGTGCCCTCTAGTGGCCAGGACGGGGAATGACTGGAAAGAGAAAGTGGTTTCCCACCCTCAGGATGCTGAGAGCCAGCACCAGGGTCTTGGAACGAAGCGGGTTCCTGACTCCCCCAGTTCCCCTACCCAAAGCTCCCATCCAACCCAGGACAAGACCCACCTCGTTTCCCACAAGGGAAATAAACACTCACAGACCAACTGACACTAACTCCATGTTGTTTTGTGTTTGTTTTTGTTTTGCAGTGATGCCTCTAACCTGGGATTGGCCTGTGTGTGTGTTTGTAAATAGAATATTTATTTTTATACAGTTTCCACTTTTTGAAAATGCCCAAAGTATGATGCATCTTACAGATTATTAAAAAAAAGGAAAGCCTGCATATTTTGTACAGAAAATACCAACCTCTTCCCTTTTGTTTACAAGATGTTTTGTATACGTCTAAGACTCTAATACACTTTTCGTTAGTGAGTACGGCTGTACGTTTGCATGATATTTGTGCACACTTATTAAGTATTGAAGCTTAATAAATTATTGTGTTCCAGTGCCAAAGGGGGCCAACCAGCACTCAGGTGCTGGCTAGTTTATGTGTGACTTCAGAGATACATGGAGTTCCATGGTGTTTGCTAAGCTAGGTGTGTCTCAGAATATTTTAAACTCTTATGGATTTTCATTATTAAAAAAATTAAACATGGCAATTCTTGATCCTGATTCATCACTAAATTAAATACATTCTTTTCTTGTGAAATCAGGAAGTTCCAGAAGCGGAGGGTCCTCAGAAGTTTAATGGTTTGAACCATTAAGTCCAACAGAGGGAGGGCTGGGACTATATTAAGCAACGTCTATTATAATGTACCCCAAGTTCATTACAGTGCCACATGAAGTGTGTAAAGTTCAGTTGTGCTGAAACCCTCGAAGCCCCCAAGGTTACAAAGGGCTACTTGCTACTGCTTTTGTTTTTTGGTGGCTTTTTGGTTTGTTTTTCTTTCTTTTGGGGCTGCAATCACTAGTAGCAGCTATTGCTGACGATGGCCATTCATTTGCTATAGATTTGCAAGGTCTACTCACAACTAGCAGTTGAAAAGTTTGCCTCACAGCCATTCCGCTCCAACAAAGAACGCTCAGAAAACAGGAATCTGGGCAAGATATTGGCAATCTGAAGCTGTTTTTATTTTTTAAGAAGCAGAGTTTTACGGTTTTCTGTACTGTTGTTAGTATAGTGCTTATAAAGGTCTTGCTGCTTATAAATAAAATAAACCTATTTTAAAGTAGGTAAGTATTACCTATGGGGCAGCACACAGGTTTACTGTTACGTGTTACAACATAATTGGTGCTTCTAGAGGGCTTGAAAATAACGAAGTACTTGGGTAATTTAAACACCCCCCCCCATTTTGTTTGCACTTTGATGTGTCTTTATATGTATATCCTTTCATCATAGACAGTACAAAGTCACACTGAAACGGAGACCCTGTCCACGCATGGTAACAGACACTCTAAGTTAATGAGCTTCACATTCGTGGGACCCCTGCCACATTGTGAGGTCGCACTCACAGACTCTTCATCTTCATGGGACCACCACATGCTGCCCAGACCCCAGGGACCTTACCAGCGTGCTTACCAAATATCCACTCAGATATTTTGGAAACCAGACACCTTTCTCCCCTGAGTCTTGGCTTCCTTGTTTGAAAAGTGAAGCAGTTGAATTAGAGCTACTGTCTGTGGTCATCTCTCCCCTCCACTGGTGGCAGAAGCATGAGGGACCCAGGCCCCAGCCACCAGCTGGTACACACTGCCCTTCCTACAGAGGGAGCATTCCAGGATGCCGCACTCCCCGATACTCCCGAGCCCAGGGATGCTCCTCGTCCCAAGCCTGCTCCCCAGAAGCTCCACCAGGCACAGTGAGGGCAAGCCTGGCCCTTTCAGGGGTTAAGACAATATTTTAATTTTCATTTCTTTTAAACTCAAAAGAAAAAAAATGAATATATAATCGTGAATCCAGCTAGGTTCTACCAGAGCAGTCATAAAATATAATTTTTTTGTATTTTTCTGGAGGAAGGAGTCTACACAGGCAAAAGTGCCCAGAGCCCCTGAAAGTTGTAGCACAGCTCTGCCCAGCCTCTGCTCCTGGAGATGTGCTCTTGCCCTGGCTCCACTGACTTATGCCTCCTGCAATGCCACCCTCCTCACCTCCACCCCCTCATCTGAGGTCCTGAGGAATCAGAGTGTAACCTGGTTTTCCTAGAACCACTGCCTCATCCCCTTTCAGGGTCTCACTGGAGCAATCAGAGCCCATTGATGATCTCAAAATAGAGTCAAACATAAACTGGAAAGATCCAGAAACAGATTCTGTGTTAGCTGAAGACCCTGAATAACTCTTGAGCAAACCAAAACCTTACTCTGTGTCCATCCTGGTGTTATTATTCATTTATTTATTACACCTCAGCTAATAAATACCACAAAGGGTTCAAAGTCACTTGCAAGAATACAGATAATAAAATAGAAATATGTGTAAAAAAAGTTTAAACGTCAGAGTCAAGGAAAAATAAATCAGGCAGTGGCAGGCGAGCCCGGGATAGGCAGGGAAGAAGCTCACACATTTCACCCCCAGGGGCCTGGTGGGCAGAGAAAAAAACCAATCAGCCTGGTTTCAGCATCCACACTGCCCTCCCCTGGGGGGCAGTTCACTGAGGCTGGACCCTGTGTACACACATTGTCTCCCCCCGGGGTTTGGTGCCTCGTGTATCCTCAACCCGGACATGCTCCCCGTCACAGGGCTGCGAGCGGCACACCCCCAAACCCCAGACTCCTGACGTCAGGGAGCCCCAGGCCTCACTACTTGGACCTTAACCCAACTCAACTCCATGTCAGATGGGTTAGAAGCAGGGAGACAAATGGTCAGCAGGGGGGCTCGGCACTCATGCTGGCAGACAGGAGAACAGGAAGAGGCAGGTGCTAGAGGGACGTGCGGGGAGGCAGGCGGGTGCCTTGCAGGAGGAGGGATGGACCAGGGGGCGCCACACAAGGCGCTGGTGGCAGAGAGGGCTCGGGGAGGTTAAAATGCTCACTCTGGTTCTGGGGACTTGCAGCCCCCCTTGTTGAGAGCTGCTTGCTCAAGGAGTGAGTGAGGCACCGAGCCCTGCCCTGGGGGCAAATCACGGCCCTGTTGGTGAATGTACTCTGGGACCTGCAGGCAGCTGGTCTGGAGAACCACCTTCTCTGGTTCGCTCCCCTCCCCATGCGGTGGCACCAAGCGCACCTTGTAGCCGGCACTGTCTGCTTGGAGACTTGCAAACACCCAGCTGGACAAAAGACTGAGCCAGTGCCCTCGTGGGTGACAGTGTAACAGAGTCCTCTAGGCCCAAATAAGGACTCTCATCAAGGTCAGCCACTTGTGCCTGCGCAGTCATGAGGCCAAAGGAAGCCCCACCTCGCTCAGGAGGTGACGGCCCTTCCACACACCCCACTGCCCCATCGCAGCCTCCCCCAGTGCCTCCTTCCTGCCTGGTCTCCCTTCCCGGGGCCCGCTTCACCTGGCAGAATGGGATACCACAGACGTGGGGAGGGCCAGGGTCAGCCCGTGAAGCAGGAGGGCACTGGCTAGGCGTCAGGAGCCTCAGCTCCCAGCCCTTTCTATCTGGCTAACTATCTGGTCTGGGGCGACGCACTCCAAGTCTCAGTTTCCCCAGGTGTCAGTGACAGGTGACCTCTGACATCCTGAAACCCCCTGATTGCACTGACCATTCGGCTCCTGGAAGGACTGGGATGCCGGAGCATTCCATGCCCCTCCACCTAGAGTCATTTTTGGCTGTGACAGTATCGTGCATGGAGCTGGCCTTGCAAATCTGTGTGCCGCATGCGTGTGCTTCGTAATCCTGAGTGACAAGACTCCTGGACTTGCCCTGGGGCGTGGGTGAGCGGAGCAGCTTCCCTGGGGCAGCCGTGGCTGCAGAGATGGGGTCTCTCACAGAGGCGTCCACGCTGCTGCATTCGTCAGAGTCAGCAGTGCAGCTTTAACCACCCGGCATGCGGCTGGAGCCCCAAAGCCCCACGAACGTACAGGGACACTGCTGCCTTCCTCACACCAGGCTCCCGGCTCCCCTCCCGGGGCCCCACACACACACCTGCAGCCTGGCCTCGCCCCCTACCCGGCACCTGGACACACTCTCAGGCAACTCGAGATGTCAAGCACCTAAGACTCCATCCACACCACCAAAAAGAGGGCAGGCCACTGATGAGTGACCCAGGAAAGAGGAGGAAATCCACACAGAGACCGAGGACAGAGAAGGAAGTGGGGGGCCAGGGAGGAACGGCAGCGCATTTCTCCAAGGAGGGGAACTTGCAAGGGACGGGGAGGAGGGCACAGGGAAGGGAGCTGGATTTTCGGCCAAGGCAGAATTCCACATGCAGTGACCCTCCAGTTCCTAGACCAGCCCTGCCTCTGAGGAGGGGGCAGAGCTGAGCCAGGGACGGAAGCCTTGCACCACGGGGGCCTCCCCAGCAGGGCCTCCCTTTCCAGGTCTACTCGCTGACCCCGGCATGCATCCTCTGCTTCCCCCTCCACACCTGGCCCGTGCAGGGCCCTGGCCCTGGAATGCCATGCTTTCTCACCTGTCAAAGGTCTACCTCCTCCTAAGGCCCAGCTCAGACTCCATGGCCCTGGGAATACCTCTCTGGGTTCCTCAGCTAGATGAGTCTCCCCCCCGGAACAACCAGGAACTCTGCTTTTCTTCCTCCACCTTCTATTAGCCTGGGAAAGTCGGTCTCCCATATTAGACAATGAACTCTTAGCGGAGAAGGACTTTCTCATTCACTGGGCTCCTGAGGGACCTAGCTCAGGTCTCCCTGCCAGGGCCCTGGCCTGGGCTCATAAACGCCCCTGACCTGCTGAGTTATCAATCTACTTTATGAAGCGCCTACCATGTGCAGGCATTGGGAGGCAGCTGGGGCTCCTAGCGACCGGAAGACACAGCCGGCCCTCCAGGAGTTAATGGGGTGCCCAGCAGCGCAAGGCCTGTGCTGAGTGCTAGTGAGGGCGCGTCTGAGGAGGCCAAGGCCGCCAGCGTGGCCAGAATGAAGCGAGGCCTGGGGGGTCCAGGAAGGAATTAATAGCAGAGGAGGAGGAGCTGACCGCTGCAGACAGGCGGGCCCCTCCCTTGCCACATCCTCATAGAATCTTCCAGTGGGCAGGATCCTGGGCCACGCCAGCTTCTCAAATCAGGGGAGGGCAAACAGGATTGTGGTGGAAGGGGACAGAGAGGTCCAAACAGGGAGGGTACCTGCCAAGGTCACCAGGTCAGTGGGACCCCCGGCTCGGGGAGGCACCCCTACATGCCCATCGCCAGCAGGGCTCTTCCTCCAACACTCCCTCTCTCTGCCTCCTCAAGGGCCAGAGTCCATGGTTAGTCGCCAAGAAGTGAAGCCAGGCAGCCTGAGCCTTGGGGAAAGCGCCTTCCCCTGGAGGAGGGTGAAGACGGAGCGGCCTCCGGACAGAGGGTCGCGGGCCGAACCCTTCCCGGGGGTCTGGCTTGAGGGGGTGATCAGAGGGTGACCACGGGAGAGCGTGGGACACCTGCGCTCTCTAAGGGCCAGCGCTCGGCCCGCAGAGCGCAGGCTCACCCCGCCCGTCTCCCCAGCTCTCTGCTGGGGTTTCTGGCGCGACCCTGCAGCTAGCGCCCTCTGCTGTTGCTGCGCCGCAACGGCGCTGGATGCCCTTTGGTCAGGGAAGAATTGTGGATCTTTGAGAGACCTCTCTGCAGAAGGGGCCGCCAGCATTGTCACACTCTGACCTTGGAAGCCTCCCCAGGAGGCTGCGGCCAGAGGCCGGTCACCTTTCCCAGCTCCTTCTCGACAGATTTCCTTTAACTTTCTTTGGTGCTGCCACGATTAACCCTTTAACTTCCTGGGTTCTTTCAAACGTCATAAGCTGACCAGTGTACCAAGCTGCAAAAGCAGAGAGCGTTTGTCTTCGAGAGGAAGGCACAACGGTGTAGTAGAGGAGAGAAGCCCACAAGCACTTCTGGGCGATGAGCTTGGATGTCTGGGCTGGCCCTCAGAGCCAAGGGCCTCACATATCTGGTCTGCAGTACTGAAACGACGGAGAGAGGCAGCAAGCCACCTATTTGCAAGAGGATCTGGAATAAACCTTCATCCTTTAGCAAAATTGTTGAAGGGACAGTGCCTGGAAATTACCCTTCACTGCCTTCCTTCTCCCTCGGTCACCATATGCAGAGGCTTGGTGGGTACCACGGGGTTTTTACTGCCAAATTAACCAGCCGCCCAACGCTCCTTCCATCCCTGGGGCCACAAGAGAAATCAAAAGCATCCCTATATGACATGATACATGAGTGAAGGGATTTGAGGACTTTCAATGACTCACAGGATCCTGGACATCTGCATATAGTCAAATGGTCTGTGTCACCTGCCAGCAAAGCACCAGCTCTGAACCAACAACATTGGAGGAAGACAGATCCATCATGGCCGCCTTTTAAAGAGGAAACTGCTGGTGCCTGGGCTCACTTCACTGTAGAAATGCAGTGAAATCGCCTGCTAAGACACATTTTTCTTGCACTCCACTCATTCCAAAGACAAAGTGTTTTATTGCAAAAGTCTGCCAAAATAAATGTGCCTGCAGCTCCCCCAGCCAGTGGGAAGCACTCTGGCCTGGGAGGAAGGAGGTCTGCATGCTGGACCTGACTGCCCGGGGCCGGCTGGGCGACCTTGGGCAAGAGCTTCCCATGCTCTGAGCCTCCACTCCCTCCGTCATCTGTAACCTGGGGCAGGTTCTGCCTACCTCACAGGCCATGGAAGGACTATCTCCATGAAAGGAACTAGAACACGGGAAAGGGCCGCATAAAGGTTAGACAAAGAGATGGTTAGTATTCAGTTCGGGGAAAAACCTTGCTTTTTGTAGCCAAACCTCAATTAACTGGAGTCACTTGAGAAATGGTTCATTAAAATTTCTGGCAAAATCAGGTTCAGAGCAGGCCCTCTCGTGTCCACACAGAGGGCCTGCTTGACAAACAACATGGACACTGAATAATGGAGATGTGGAAATGGTGGCCAACCTGGGGGGGGGTGGGGGGGCCAGACAGGATGGATGTGGACTGTCCCCGCTCCCCAGAAAGTTGCTTTTTAAAGCTAAATTTCCTAAATGTTCATAGGGGTTTTTTTTCTTTTCCCTAAAAAGAGAAGAATCAGCAATTTTTTTTAATCTTTCCTTAAAATTCCGATTACCCATATCCCTGGTTGAATGAGGATTTTTCTCTTTTGCTGATTCCAAGGTAAGGTGTGTTAGTGGGAATTCCGTGGCAGTCCAGTGGTTAGGACTCCTTGCTTTCACTGCCGAGGGCATGGGTTCGATCCCTGGTCAGGGAACTAAGATCCCTCAAGCTGCGCAGTGCAGCCAAAACAAAAACAAAAACATAAAAAAACAGCCAAAAAAATAAGATGCATTATTATTATTTGTGTGTGTGGTACACGGTCCTCTCACTGTTGTGGCCTCTCCCGTTGCGGAGCACAGGCTCCGGACGCGCAGGCTCAGCGGCCATGGCTCACGGGCCCAGCCGCTCCGCGGCATGTGGGATCTTCCCGGACCGGGGCACGAACCCGCGTCCCCTGCATCGGCAGGCGGACCCTCAACCACTGTGCCACCAGGGAAACCCCTAAGATGTATTATTGATTCTGGGCCTGTACCCAACTCCCCAGCAGCCCCGCCCCACTTCTTTTTTTCCCCGCCCCCCTTCTGCGACCCACCTGTGCCCTCTTGGACAGTGAGGCCGAGATTCCCCATGCAGTCAATCTGTCATCTTAAGTTTAACAATCATTACCTTGGTATTTCAGTAGAAAAAGTTCAATTGCACTGTGTCTTGCAGGAAACTTCAGTGCAGTTAATTGAAGGTTTAATGTATTTTTAAAGTGAGTCAGAACCTAATTTTCTGAGTTGCATAATGAAAATCAACAGCTTATCTGACTGATTATATAGATTAGGGAGTAGGAAAAAACGGTTTCCAAGAGTAATTCCTCAATGATAAAAGTGCTCATTAATTACTTTTTTTCCTCGTGGTAATTATTTTTGGTAAGGACCTATCCATACTTCAGGCAGTGGGTCTTTTCTATGGAAGAAAAAAAATTACCTGCATATAGTTTGCTGATGGTTTAAGTTTCCTAGCATGTCTGTTTTGATGTTAAGGCGAGATGTCCTCTTTTTTTTTTTTTACTAACTGTTGCATTTTTCCTACGACTTTTAAAAGTTATTTCCTCCGAGCTCTCCTTTGGGTCAAAAGCGCCTCCTGTGAAGGCAACCTGGTGCTAAGTTCCTGGAATGAAGCATCCTACACCCTGTGCCCACCCTAGGTGTCCCCAACAGCAGGCTGTCCCATCCTGACCCCTGCAGGGACCCCTGTCACACCCTAGTGCCTTTTACCAAAAAAGAGGTCATCTTTCAATGGGCAGGACCTCTCCTATCTCCAGGTCTGTCACTGGTCTCCATGGCGCCCCATCGCCACATCCCTGCAGTGCCCTGGGCTTGTTTCTCCTCCCCTTGTCAAGCAGATGGTGAGAGCCTGGAAGGTTTCTACCTTCTTGCTGCTTTTGTCACCTTCGCAAATGGTTCCCAAGGCCTCTCATCAATCTCTGACCGCACCCCCAGAAGGGGTAAGACCCCTCAGCCTCTCAGCCTGGACGGTCTTCTCAGCCTTTCCTTTTGGTGCCCCCTGAGGATTTCTCACCTCCTTACCTTGCATCCACCCACATCCTGTTTTCTTCATTTTTCAGTTCTCTCTCCATTCACTCCTCAGCCTCAGACCACGTGGCTCCCTCGGCTCTCCTATCCTCATTTCCTTCTGCCTCCCTCCCTATCCTCTGACCACCCCCCCCAGCTCCCCCACACTTCCCGCAGCTCAGTCCATGAGCATCATTTTAGCTCATTTGAGCTCAGCGCTGCAAAACGAGGCCCCTGGGGAGAAAGATCTGCAATCTGGTCAATGTGTGTGACAGCTTTTTTTCCTACCAAATTCTCCTAGTGCCTTTCATTTAAATAGAGTCGTTGACAGATGTATCATTCACCTATTATGTTCCCCATAAGGAGAGAAAGCCACACCTTTGTTTTATTTTATTTCATTTCGGGTTTCTATTCTGAGTCTGATAAAACATTGTTTTTAGGACCTACTGGTGAAAAAATGCTTTGTTTTCTTTGTTTTCTGGTTTCAGGGTCATAAGCAAAGTCTCTAGGGTTTTTTACTGGTTTAAGTTCAATAAGTCAGAGAAACTTCTCAGTATAGACCTGCGACACGCCGCTTCTCCAGAGGAAGGCGGCAGGCTATGGCGCAGAGTTTCCGCTTCCTCACCCTTAAAATGAAAGGATGAGACTAGATGTAATATTCTGTGAGCCCATAATTCAATAGCTTGTTTGCTGATTTCAACAGATCAAATGCATTTTTCCTTATGCCTATCAGGGATTTGTTTGGTTTGGTTTGGTTTTTAACCATGTGGGTGTCTATGTTTTCTAATTTAAAGAGGGGTTCGGGACAACCCCGGTGGCACAGTGGTTAAGAACCGCCTGCCAATGCAGGGGACAAGGGTTCACTCCCTCCAGGAAGATCCCACATGCTCATGTGGAGCAGCGAAGCCCGTGTGCCACAACTACTGAGCCTCCGCTCTAGAGCCTGTGAGCCACAACTACTGAGCCCACGTGCCACAGCTACTGAAGCCCGCATGCCTAAAGCCCGTGCTCCACAACAAGAGAAGCCACTGCAATGAGAAGCCCGCTCACCGCAAGGAAGAGTAGCCCCCGCTCGCCCCAACTAGAGAAAGCCCGCGCGTAGCAACAAAGACCCAACGCAGCCAAAAATAAATGAATTTATAAAAAAAAAAAAAAAAGAGGGGCTCTGGCTCAAGCCTGGGTTCAGAAACACTCCCTCCCCGCTGAACCTGGGTGGAAAGTTGTTTTGGACAAGGAGGGGCGACAATTCCCTGTGCCGATTTTTTCCTTTGGGAACCCACTTGGTTTCCTTCCATGCATGAATTGCTGGAATCTGGGATGAGGTCTCTAATACATGATGAGACGTTCAGAGAAACCCAGTGCCAAGTATTTGTGGCAGAAGTCATAAGAGCTGGTCTTTTTCTTAAAAACTGACTCTTTGGTTTATAGCTTAGCCAAAAGCAAGCCAGCCAGTTCCGCGGCCATCCAAGACCCCCATGAAAGACCCTCAGTGTTTCCCATGAATGAGCAGGGGCGTCTGCAGGGTTCCTGCCACCATGGCCATTAAAGTTCAGTGTGTGCTCCAGAATGATCAATGTAAGAAGGTAAATCGCTAAGTGGCTCTGTTGTTGTCCTATGGCCAAAGGGGTGTATAATTGTGTTTAAGAGAAAATAGCAGCTGTGTCTTATGTGCTACTGGAAGGCGTTACTGCAGGTTCATGCAGGACGAAGTGATGTCTCTGGGAATGTGACTGTGCGTGGACCATGTAAAAACATGTGTCTTCCAAACCCCTGCCCAGCAGGGGTTGAGGCAGAAGAGAACAATGTTTAACTATACCAACTGGCCAAGAAATATGCTGTTCCCTGGCACACAGACTCGGAGGAACTGGCTGGCTCTCCGTTGGGACACAGTCTCCAGTCCCCCTGTCCAAACGTTAACCTAATCATAAAGCAAGCAGGTCCCCACTTGGAAGGAGGCCCTAAAAGAAGTCTGGTTTCTCCAGCTGAAGTTTTCTGAAGTAGCTACTCATGCGGGCATCCCTTACCAACTCCTGAGGCACTCACATTGGGCTCTTCAGAGCAAGTGCATTTCTGAACGTCAGTGCTCACAGCTCACAGCCCATCCATCCACAGCACTGCCCGTGGAGGAAGACGCCTTCCTGGGGCGCTGGGGAACAGGGGCCTCTTAGGCTTCTACCACCAGCCTCACAAAGGCATTCAGTGGAGGGTGGTGACCCCGGAGCATGACAGCCCAAGGCCTTAGCTTCAACCTTGGCCTCTCTCTACTGACCACTGGGACCACTTCTGGGCAGAATCCCTGTGCCTCATATCCTACTTTTCTCCGATAGCCAGACTGCACCTAGCACCATGACCTTTTACATTCATGATCTAAAAAAAAGTCTCCAAAGAATTTTAATTACTCCAATTTAAGTTTGAAAGCTTCCTTTATAAGAAACATTATAGAATCTCATATCATATTCCAGCGATTCAGCAAAAATGCCATTTTACCAGGAAAAAAACCATGAAGGGCAAAATGCCTGATTCCCGTATTCCCAGCATTACCTTTCTGCCTAACTGGACTTTGCACACTTCCACTGCAATCCCAGGCTGATCTTTCCAGCCTGTTTATGGAAGCAATTGGATTTTATGCATTTGTTACTTTTACACTTTCATTTAAGCTGTTTTTGACTTGTGATTTGGTACATCTGGGGTACAATGTTTAAATGCACAGTATTTTATCTCCATGATGAGCTTGATAATGGAACAGAGTTTCTTTTGCTTCTCACAGCCTTCAGATGATTTCAGAAATGTTTCAATCTTACACACCCATTGATATATTTTGTGCTGTGGCTCACTTCATACATGTAAATATCTTCTGTTATATCTTGGTATTTTAAGTACTGCCTCTTTTTTAATTGTGATCATTATCACTATTATTCTTTTATCATTCTTAATTTTGGACATTTTTTCTGGTGCACTCAATTTATTTTTCTAATCACCTTTGATATTTTGGAATTATGTTAGTATTCTGGGTTGGTAGACATAGGAAAGCACTTTGCTTAAGCAGTGAGCCAGCTCTCTGGTAGATACTGACATTAAAAGACGATCAGTTCTTTTAAACACTACCTATATGGTCTTCTTCTCATTATCAGGTGCTATTTCTACAAAACTTGTTCCTCTGCTGGATTGTTCTGTCCTTCCCATTTCTGACTTTGATTTTTAATTTCCTGTGATTCAATTTGCCAATGCCCGATCATACCGGGTCAAAGACAGCTTTCTGCCTTGGCAGTGGGGCCTTCACTCCATTTCAGTAACTTCCAGGCTACAGGTGAACCACAGGGAAAACATCCCAGGTGGTCGGGATATGCCTAAGGACCTATGACTAGGTGGCTTCACAAGGGGCTTCTTAAGCGTTCTGAAGTAGAGGGCAGAGCCCCCGGCTAACCCATACCCACATCTGTTTGAAACCTCTTGCCTCCCATTTTGCCACATCCAGGCAGGCCACAACCTGGCATTCTGAGTAACTCCATCCCAGCCACTGTGACACCAGGGTAAGGGCCCCGAGAGGGGGTCAGAAGACCCCGTTTCGGTCCCAGTCCTGCAGTGGTGCAGTAAGTGACAGCCCTTTCTGGTCCTGGGTCCCATAAAGTGCAAAGCTGGATATTCTTTGCAACTGGAATACTCTCTACCGGAAAATGTAGCTGAGCCAATGAGCCTATTCCTTGAAATGTAGCTTTGCTACTCCCAGATGTGGGTAGGATTTTAGCAAATGAGTACAACTACTCTTTTAAGTAGAAAGCCCTACCCCCTGGAAGCCCACAAGGGCCAATGGCCTGAACCACAGTATCCGAAGGCTCAAAGGTGAACCCAAGAGAGTGATGTGGGAAGCTCAATTACTAATTATCCTAAGCAAAGGCTCTGTTGGAGAGGCCATCAAGCTAAAAAGATGAAACAGGAACTGCCTAAATCAGCAAAATGGTTAGGCAACTGTTAGCCTAATGCACTTAAACTCGTAAGGAAAAAAAGCGCCAGAAAACTCCCTGCCAAAACTGTGGTCCTTCCTGTCTGTGTCATCCTAGAGTTTTATATGATATTTTGTACTTAATATCTATGGTGTAAATATACTTTCCATTGTAAAAGATGTAAATGTGAATTATATATTTTCTTTTTGTCTTTTCTAAAATGGAAGTTGATCTAAGTAATAAATTACAAATCATCTACACCTTGTTCTTTTTTTTTCTTTTTCCCCCCCAGAAATTATATACCTTTAACATCTCTCAGAAGGGAAAAAGAGCTTCATGATTAAAGGGAGCCTTCATTCCTAGCTAATGGAAGTAAGATGGTATCATATAAAGAGGAAAGGATTAGGGCTCAGGAGAGTGGGTTTTAGTTCTGACTCTTTCATTAACAGATGTGAGACTGGCTAAGTCACTTAACCTCTTGGCGCTTCATCTAAAAATGAAAACAGCTGCCACAGTTGTTTTTAAAATTTGAAAGGTAGCAGATGCACATGGAATTACTAAATCTTAACTTTCATTATGCCAACTGGCTGGAGTATAAACATTTTATATAAGGGAGATTTCTGTTTAATATTTTATTTTGCTTAAATTCTATTTGGGGACAAAACTAACAAGAAACTGAATGTGAAGTTAACTTTTTCCATGGATATGTATAAGACCCGTGATTAATAACCATAATTATTTTATTAGCTTTAAGAGCATTTAGGGAAGAAATAAATTTCAACAATTTTTAATAAAATACTCAGACTTTGAATACGTTCTTGGTTTGACCAAAATTTCTTCATCGGTGTCTAACATCGCATGAAGAAGACTTCTACCAAGGCAGAAATACAGTCAAATGACCTGGAATTGACAATCCATCCCAAGTGGGCAGGAAATCCTGCATGTAATTCCATCAAAGCTGAGAAGTGCCACCTAACCCTCTGTGGATGACCGAACTGAAGCTACACAATTCAAAAGCAAGCCATGATGCACAGCAGGTCGCTTCCCACTTCAGCTGACCAAACGGCTTGACCTTGGCTTCCTACCATGTCAGAGTAGAAACTAGCCTTTGGGTTCATCTCCAGTCCCCTCCCTGTGTATCTGAGAGACAGAATTTTTGTGACTCAACATCATGGTCTCTCCAGCTCATGAGAAAGACAGCTTGGGATAAAAGGATCATCCAGGACTTTCTCTGGGGCTGGGGCCCCTCCCTCTGTGCCTGCTGTTCAAGATGATGCTCGTGGAAGGCGGGTGAGAGGGAACTTGCTTCATTCACCTTGTCACCTATGTACGGGCCCCGTGTCTTCAAAATAAGGCATCGGAAATACAGCCATTGCATTGAACAGTTCGGGGGTCTGAGTGAGGGGCTTCTAAAAGTAAAAACGTCTACCTCTCCCCTCCTTTTCCAAAGAGCAGAGCAGAAGTACAACCCAGGAGATAAGAGTTCCAGGTCTGGCTCTGCCATTAAATGTGACCAGAAACCCTTCCTGATCTGAAATGGTCACACAGGGATGAAGCATGTAAAAGCACCTCTCTGTGTTCTGTTTCCTGACATTTTCTTTTCCACCATCCTCCCCCCACCCCCAAACTTCTATCAGCTCCTTGATGCAAAAGTGGTAAAACAGACAAGTACTTCAGATATATAGTCCTGTGATTTCTAATGATTAAACCCAACAGTGCAGAAAACAGCATTTAAAAAAAAAAAGAAAAAAAGGTTTCATCTGTGCTTTGTTCTTGTTTTACATGACTGGTGTTTAAAAGTGCCAGAGAGCTGATCTGCGCAACCAAATCTCAGAAAGACACAGAAGAGGGGAGTGGCTGGACTTTTTCACAAGCAATCAGGCTACAGAGGGATTTTCTGTTAAAAGATAATATTTAGAAAAAGGTAAAATCATGACGCTCATACAGATATAAAAATGAACACATGTTAAAGATTTTACTTGACTCATATGATGAGGGAACCACGCCATCGTTTTAACCAGTCCAGAGGAAAAGTTTAAAATGTACGTATTTATGTAGACTAATGGAATGTTGAGCTGAATTACAAAGGGAACAAAGCCCATTATTACTCTCAGGACAGAATATACCTATCTGTCCATCACCTACAACTTACAAAGTGTTGCAAAGACAGTGAACAGGTCTAGAATCTGATAACCCAGAAGGATAGGCTGTAGATGAAACATAGTTTTCCACGGAAACACAAAAATATTTTTTACAATTGTAAAGCAATATTCTGCTTTATTTAATACCCAGACTTATTTCACCAACATTAAAACCCATGATCATTTTCAACTTGTATGTTATGCTGGTAAAAGTGTAATCAGGATAACCCTTGAACAGATATTGACGGAGCCCCATATCTGAGCATTAACCTTCTGACCCCTGTGAGCTCTGGGCCCTCCCCCTCTCCCTGTTCATTGTCACCCCATCCCCACTCCCATTTAGCTTGGGGCTAAGAACTCTTGACATAAATAACTAACTCAGCAGAGCTTATCAAAAGCAGATGTAGTGGAGGATGTTGACCCTGGGTCTCATAGCACTCATCACTGCATAAGGAATAAATCTCTACGTTTATATGGCTAGAGTTTTCCCTCTGAATTAAAGATCCCTGACTCTTCACACTTGTGACTTAACTAGGAAGGCCCTCTTTGCTACTGGCCCCTTAATTCAATGTGCTGACAGTTCAGATGCTCTTAGCATGATGAATTGCAGTCTCTCTTTTTAGAACTCATAAAGCTCCCTCCAATGATGTTTTATGCGTATCACCCACCTGGCCTTTTTAATCTGGCTGGCAAATTCACAGCATCTTATAGTCCCCCACCCCCTCCGCTTTTTTCTAATATTAATTTAATTTAAGTGGTCACTGTAATATTCTTGCCACAGATGAACAGTGGTTTCCTCAGGATTGCTGAATTTCAAGTTTAAATAATAAATCAGAATATTCATTCAAGATGGGGCTGTGACACTAACAAGGGATGTGGCCTGCACTAGCTCTTATTCTCCCAAAGCCTCTACTTCTCCAAAAACGTGAAATCACGGAACTCAAAAATCTCTTCTGATACTATGGTGACCTACAGTGATACCTGGAGATCCATTGTGGTCACTGGTATTTTTATATGATATGACTATAGTTGTCGTTGACAGCTGTAAGTGTGGTTGAAAACAGTCAGTGTACTTACTACCTGTCAGAGACAAGATTTGTAAGGTGGGAATTGAGGAGAGATTGGTTTGGATAGCACCAACACATAGAGATCTCTTTCCCAGCTCATGCTCCATTTGAGAGAACAGTAAATTCCCCCAAATGAGCTGGTAAATGCCATCTCCAGGGATTCTGAGCTTGAACAGGCCTTGAAGAGTCTAAGCACCAAATATTGCAGAAGTAGACTGTTTACCTCCCGGGCTCTTCCAGAGTGAGGATGGGTCATGCTGAGTTAAATGCAGTCTCATTCAGTCCCTCCACCTCCAGATTCTCACTACCAATACTGGGTGTAAGAATACAATGTAAATAGAGAGAGATTCAACAAAAACAGGGGCCTGGACTCTTCAAAAATATCAGTGTCACAAAAAACAAAGACCGAGGAACTGATCCAGAATAATGAAGAATAAAGATTAAAGAGACATGAGAACTAAGTGGATCCTGGGCCAGGAAAAAAAAAAAAAAAAGCTATATAAAATTCATTATAGGGCAATTGGAAACATTTGAATATGGTCTGAGGCTTAAATAGTATTGTATCCATGTTAAATTTTCTGTTTTTACAATGGTATTGTAGTTATAGAAGCGAATATTCTTGCCCTTAGAAAATACACACTGAAGTACTTAAAAGTAAAGGGGAAGGATAGCTAAAATTCTCAAATAGTTCAGAAAAAAATAGAAAGGGATAAAGACAAAAATAATAAAACAAATGTGGGAAAATGCAAACAACTGGTAAATCTGGGTGGTATGCAGGAGCTCTTTATACTATAATTTTTCTTTGAAATTATTACAAAAAATGTATTTAAAAAGAAGACAATGTAGGAATAATTTCAAAGTGTTGAGACAATAATTTTGAACCTAAATTTTATATCCAATCAAACTATTATTCTAGTATTAGAAAAAAATAAAGACATGTTCAGATGTGCAGGACTCAGAATATTTCTTAGGCCATGAACTCTCATTGCAATTATTACTAGAAGGTGTACTCCAGGAAAAAAAAAAAAAGGAAAAAGAAGACAGTTCTGGTATGTGCATAGAAATGCAAACCACACAATGAGACAACACTTCACACCCACTAAGATGTCTGTAGTAAAAACGATGGATAACTGTACGTGGTGACAAGGATGCAGGAAAAGTGGAACCCTAATAAACTGCTAATGGGAATGCAAAATGGTACAGCCACTTTGGAAAACAGTACGGCAGTTGCTCAAAAAGTTAAGCACAGAGTTACCAAATGACCCAGCATTTTCACTCCCAGGAATATACCTAAAAGAATCGAGAACATATGTTCACACAAAAACTTGTACACTAATGTTTGTAGTAGCATTACTCATAATAGTAAAAAAGTATAAACAACCCAAATGTCCATCAACTGATGAATGGATAAACTGAACGTGATGTATCTATATAATGGAATATTATTCAATCAAAAAAAAGGAATGAAGCACTGATCCATGCTACAACATGGGTGAACACTGAAAACATCATGCTATGTGAAAGAAGCCAGATCTACCAAAATGCAAAGAAATACGAATTAAAACAATAATAAAGCATTCCCAATCAGATTATCAAAAAATTTTGTTTTATAATATTAAATTGACAAGAATAAAAGGAAACAGATACTCTAATATACTATTAGAAAGGATATAATTCAAGACAGTTTGCCAACATCTCTCAAACTTTTTAACATATCTATTAAGTGAAGTTGAAATTCAACTGAAAGGAAACTACCACAGAGAAATTTTCACATATGTTTCAAAAAGGAACACACAAGAGTATTCACTGTAACCCTGTTACAGAAAAAATAGAAACAAATCTAAATTTCCATCAGTAGAGGAAACATTTAAAACTTCTGGCATAATCCCTCCTGTAGAATATTAAATGGATATTAAAGAGAATAATGTAGTACTAATGTGAAGCTAGCTCTAAGATACATTGTGAATTGAAAAAGCAAGTCATAGAACATCAGAGAGATGATGTTACTTGTAAAAAGAAAATAACTGTATATGTACTTATATGTATGTAGCTACAAAGAAATAAAATTGGAATTATGCTCACAGAATATTTAACAGTAATTAACCTCTAAAGGGAGGGGAGACTCGTGTACTAGAATGAAGGAGGGCTTTATTGTTTCTTCTCCACTTAATAATTATTTTAATCTTTTACAGTAAGAATGTATTCGTGTATTCTGTACTTTTTAAGACAAAAGACAAGGAAAGAAAAGTAACCTGATTGAGGGGGAAGGGTACTAAAAGAAAAAACAAAGTGGAAAGAAATACTACAGTGGTAGTATCTATGGTGAAATTAAGGCTGATGTTTCTCTCTCTCTCTCTCTCTCCTCCCTCTCTCTCTCTCTCTCCTCTCTCTCTCTCTCTCTCTCCTCTCTCTCTCTCTCTCTCTCTCTCTCTCACCCTCTCTCTCTCTCTCCTCTCTCTCTCTCCTCTCTCTCTCTCTCCTCTCCCCTCTCTCCTCTCCCCTCTCCCTTCTCCTCTCTCTCTCTCTCTCTCTCTCTCCCCCCTCTCTCCTCTCTCTCTCGCGCGCTCTCTCTCTCTCTCTCTCCCTCTCTCCCCCTCTCTCCAAAGTTTCTGTAACAAAATTCCAAACTTGCTTTTGGAATGAAAAAGTTTTTTAAAAATGTGTCTCTAGGCTGGACAGTAAATTCCCTGAGCACCTGGTATTTCTCTGACTGGCCTCCCAAAAGTAGCCTAGCCCTTCCGAACAGAAACATAAATATCCATGCATCTTTAGGGAAAAGGGATGGGGACATCTTTTTGTATTGCAGTTTAGAATGGTTTCCATCAAAACAGTTAAGTAAACTTACTATTTTATCTTTTTAGATTATCATGCAATCATAAAACCATATAATGATAAAGATGATGATGAAAAACTGTTTACACAGGGAAATGTTTTTGACAGTTTTAAGTGGAATGAAAATAAGCAGGAAACAAGATGGTAGACTCTAATTACACATGGACAAAATTAACAAATGTAACTCACAAAAAAAAGTTCCTGATGTAGAGTGACAGGATTATGATTGATTTTTTTCAATGTTTCTCTTAAAATTGTTCTAACTGTAGATAAAAACCATTGGGAAGAAAAGGAAATGAACAAATAATAAATGGGAAATAATTTCTTTGGAAGACAGGTATTGTCTATTAAAAGTAAAAACAGAAAAATTCGGATCCTTAGCCCAGAAATTGTCCTGTGTACAACTTCAAAATATTTTTCAAAATACTTTATATATCATATATCAATATATGAATAAAATATATATGCCTATGTATTACATATATTATAATTATATATGTAAATATATATATAGAGAGAGAGAGAGAGAGAAAATGCACAAGAATACTCAGTGTAACATCGTTTGTTATTAAAAAAAAAGTAGGAACAAACTTAAAAGTCCATCAATAGAGGAAACATAATTTTTTTTTCGATTTGTAAACAATATATCTGATAAGGGGTTAATAGCCAAAATATACAAAGAACCCATACAACTCAACATCAAAAAAGCAAACAGCCTAATTAAAAAATGGTCAGAAGACCTGAACAGACATTTTTCCAAAGAGAACATACAGATGGCCAACAGGCACATGAAAATATACTCAGTATTGCTAATCATCAGGGAAATGCAGGTTAAAACCACAGTGAGAGATACCTCACACCTACCGGAACGGCTATTATCAAAAAGACAGCAAATAACAAGTGTTGCTGAAGATGTGGAGAAAAGGGAACCCTCCTACACTGTTGGTGGGAATGTAAATTGGTACAGCCACTATGGAAAACAGTATGGAGGTTCCTTAAAAAGCTAAAAATAGAGTTGCCATATGATCCTGCAATCCCACTCCTGGGCATATAACTGGAGAAAACTTTAATTCGAAAAGATACGTGCACCCCAATGTTCACAGCAGCACCATTTACAATAGCCAAGACATGGAAACAACCTAAATGTCCATCAACAGATGAAAGGTTAAAGAAGATGTGATATATATACGCAATGGAATACTACTCAGCCATAAAAAATGAATGAAATAATGCCATATGCAGCAACATGAATGAACTTAGAGATATCATACTAAGTGAAGTAAGTCAGAAAGAGAAAAACAAATAACCATATGATATCACTTATATGTAGAATCTAAAATATGAGACAAATGAACTTATTTACAAAACAGAAACAGGCTCACAGACATAGAAGACAACTTATGGTTACCAAAGGGGAAAGGGGGTGGAAGAAGGATAAATTAGGAGTTTGGGATTAACAGATACACACTACTATATATAAAATAAGTAAACAACAAAGTCCTACTGTATAGCACAAGGAACTATATTCAATACCCTGTGAAAAACTATAATGGAAAAGAATATGAAAAAGAATATATATATATAACTGAATCACTGTATTGTACACCAGAAAACAACACAGCATTGTAAATCAACTATATTTCAATTAAAAAAAAAAAGCTGTGGTATATATATATAAAACAGAATACTACTCAGCCATAAAAAAGAATGAAATCTTGCCATTTACAACAACATGGATGGACCTACAGGGTATTATGTTAAGAGAAATAAGTCAGATAGAAAAAGACAAATACTGCATGATTTCACTTACTGTGGAATCTAAAAAACAGAGTAAATGAATAAACATAATAAAACAGAAACTGAGTCATGCATACAAAGAACAAACAGGTGGTTGCCAGAAGTGGGGACAGTGTAGGGGATGAGATAAACAGGTGAGGGAGATTAAGAGGTACCAAAAATAAATAAATAAATAAATAAATGTGATGGCAGTAAATAAATAAATAAATAAATAAATAAATAAATAAATAAATAAAATGTTTTCGGTTAGAAATGTGAAGTTGGGGGAATTCTCCGGCCGTCCAGTGGTTAGGACTCAGTGCTTTCACTGCCGGGGCCTGGGTTCAGTCCCTGGTCAGGGAACTAAGATCCTGCAAGAGGTGCAGCAGCGCCAAAACAAAGAAATGTGAAGGTATTTTCTTGCAATCAGATCTGGAGGCATGAGATCTACTATGGACTGAATGTTTGTATTCTCTCAAAATTCAAATGTTGAAGCCCTATCCCGTCAATGTGATGGTATTTGGAGGTAAGGACTTTGGGAGGTAATTAGGTTTAGATGAGATCATGAGACTGGGGACCCCATGATGGGATTAGTGCCTTTATAAGAAGAGGAAGAAAGACCAGATCTCTCTCCTCTCTCTCTCTCTCCCTCTCTCTCTCCCCACACCATCAGAAGGCATAGCAAGAAGGCAACCATCTGCAACCCAGGAAGACAGCTCTCACCAGAAAGAAACCATGATGGCACCTTGATTTTGGACTTGTAGCCTCTAAAACTGTGAGAATATAAATTTCTGTTGCTTAAGCCACCCAGCCTATGGTGTTATGTTAAGGCAGCCTGGGCTGACTGCAACACTCAATAAACTCCAAGTAGGATAAATACACAGACACACACACAAAATCCACAACCAGACACATCACAGTAAAAATGCTGAAGCTCAAACCCCAGAGTAAAATCTTGAAAGCAGCAGGGAAAAACAACTCATCACATATAAGGGATAACAGCTGACTTCTCAGAAATGAGAGGCCAGAAGGCAGTGAGATGAATGTATTCAAACTGCTGAAAGAAAAAACTGTCAACCAAGAATGTTACAGCCAGCAAAACTATCTTTCAAAAATTAAGGGTCTTTTTGGGCTTCCCTGGTGGCGCAGTGGTTAAGAATCTGCCTGCCAATGAAGGGGACACGGGTTCAAGCCCTGGCCTGGGAAGATCCCAAATGCTGCAGAGCAACTAAGCCCATGCGCCACAACTACTGAGTCCCCGTGCCACAACTACTGAGTCTGAGTGCCACAACTACTGAAGCCTGCATGCCTACAGCCCGTGCTCTGCAGCAAGAGAAGCCACCGCAATGAGAAGCCCGCGCACCACAACGAAGAGTAGCCCCCGCTCGCTGCAACTAGAGAAAGCCCGCATGCAGTAATGAAGACCCAACACAGCCAAAAATTTTTAACTTATTAATTAATTGATTAATTAAGGTGCTTTTTTATTTACTTAGATGTTTTAAATAAGATTCAGTATGAATCTTCAAGACAAGAGTAAGTGATCTCAACACTCTTGCTGTGAATTTAAAAGTGCTGTAAAGAATAAAGTCTATTAAAAAATTTTCAGAAGCGATGAAAAAGATTAGACAGAAGGTAACAAATACTGAATACAGGCAAAGAAGAGTCAATATACGGATACTAGGAGTCTCCAAAGAAGAAAATTAAAACAAGGGAACAGAATAAATACCAAAATCCCTAATTCAAAAAACTTCCTTTAAATAAAAAAAGTTTTGAAACAACGTTTTATTTTATTTTTTTATATTTGTTTTATTTATTTATTTTGGCTGCACTGGGTCTTAGTTGCGCATGCAGTACCTTCCTTGAGGCATGAGGGCTTCTTAGTTGTGGCATGCAGACTCTTAGTTGCAGCATGCATGTGGGATCTAGTTCCCCAACCAGGGATTGAACCCGCGCCGCCTGCATTGGGAGCACAGAGTCTTACCCACTGGTCCACCAGGGAAGTCCCTGAAACTACATTTTAAAAGAACACATCATGTACCTAAGATTATCAACCCAGAATGACCCATATCACAAAATATTCTAAAGAAATTGCTAAACTTATGGATATCTAGTCAAAACAGTAGATGAGTTATAAGAGAAAGAAAATTAGATTATCATGAAACATTTCTACACTAATATTCCTCCAGAAGCAAATGGAGAATATTTTTAAGATACTCAAAGAAAGAAAATACAAGCCAAAGTTTTTTATAGACAGTAAAGGTAGCAGTCAAGTGCAAAGGGCATAAAGTGTTACCAACACACAAAAATGTAGGGAATATTTTTCCCGTGAGAGCTTCCTGAGAAATATACCAAAGAATGAGCTTCAGTCAAACAAAATTAACATCTAACATTGAACATAAGGGACATTTAACATAAGGACTGGTGATAAGTAATAAACGAGTAGTCATTTATAGAACTAACAGCAATGAGGCTTAAAAGGGAGAGATTTATAGTATGCAGTGGCTGAAGTACAAACGAGTAGATACAGTTTATTTTTCAGTGGGAGTAGAATGGGGACACAACATGCAAAAATTTATGTTAACTGCTCTTAGTAATAACACTGGTGATTGTAATATTACAATTATTCTTAGGTTGTTTTGTGTGAGTGAGGGATAGAGTAGATGGGTAATTATGGGATATTATATTTCTATCATCTCTTCTGTCCGTAAGAATCAAGATTCTTGGTGTAGAAGAAAGGAAATACAGATGTAATGTAGAAGAGATTGAATTTTACGATTCTGTCGTTATGAATTACAAGTATCAATATGAACTCAAGAGATATTTTCTCTCTTAAAAGAAAAAATACAGACACATACACACACACATAAAATCTTAGCTCTGTTCACTAAAGAAGTCTGAAAACAATGACCAACCTAATAGCAATGATCATCCCTAGCAGAGTGTTTAGAATACCATTTTCTATGAAAAGACTTCTTGGGGAAGTTGCTATTCCTGGTTTGGGGCAGGAAATATACAAGATGAGCCTGGAACATCTTGGCATACTAGATAGAGAGGAATTTATTAAGCTACTAAGGTGTTAAAAAGACTCAAAGCCAGGCTTCCCTGGTGGCGCAGTGGTTGAGAGTCCGCCTCCTGATGCAGGGGACACGGGTTCGTGCCCTGGTCCGGGAAGATCCCACATGCCGCGGAGCGGCTGGGCCTGTGAGCCATGGCCGCTGAGCCTGCGCATCCGGAGCCTGTGCCCCGCAACGGGAGAGGCCACAACAGTGAGAGGTCCGCGTACCGCAAAAAAAAAAAAAAAAGACTCAAAGCCAACTTGAAGAGGCTGCCACCCGCCAGAGATGGGAGCAATTTGAGCTTCAAAAACTATAATTACAATTGGTTAAAACCCATCAATCAATGAGTTAATAATCATATTAAAAATGATTTTTTTAAACTAATGGGTCATCTTGAGAGAATGATATGAAACCAATTTGTTATCTTAAATGAATCATTTACTCTGCCTTCCCATATAAGCTGTACCATGGATAATCAAATAGTCATGAGGACATGTGTCTCTTTATAAAGGTCCTCCACCTAATAAATGAAAAAAATTAAAGACTTAGAATATCTCCATTTTGCAATCCTCAATGAATTAATACATTTAGGCATTAAGCATTAATCATCACAAAAAGAGAAACATCACAAGAGTTAACATCACAAAAAGAGAAACAAACTGGCATTATGTACCTCCTGGTGAAATCTTGCCAAAGGAATTGAACCCAAATCGAATCAGACCTCTGTATCTGGCTACCCATTTGCAGGAAATATAAAAGCCTGGAGCAATATGTTGAACTACACCAAAAATATGCATCAGCAAAAGCCAGAGCATGCGAAATTATAGTCAAACAGTTCAGTTCTTCAACAGATCAAATGAAAGAAAAAGGAAAGGATGAAGAAGGAATCTGTATATTAAAAGAGACTTAAAAGATGCATAATAACTTTTTTTATGGGCAAGACTAAACTGTAGTTTCTAGAGATGTACCCGAGGGTGATAAAACTACAAAGTAGCATAAGGAAGCTATCACTACAAAAGTCAAGATAGGGACTTCTGCTTCTGATCAAGATGGAGTAACAGGGACCAGACTGAGCCTCCCGCCTGAAATAACTAAGATACCTGACAAAATATATGGGGAAAAATCTGTTTTTAGATATTGGCTCTCTGGCTGCACAGAACAGTGATCCCTAAGATAGGGGAAACAAATGAGATGAGCTCTAAAATTGCCGCGGCTTCCTGCCTGGAGAAAAGATCCGGGCCAGAATGCAGATAGGAGGAACCCAACAGTCTTCCTGAGCTGAGGAGACAAAGTTGGGAGTTCAAGGAGGCCAGGTGGCTAGAGTCCTCAGGGCAAATTACAGGAGAGGAGAGGAACACATTGCCAGAGCTCCAGAGATCTGCAGAGAGCAACCCTTGAGTACTGATCAGCACATGATTATAAGGAAACTACCAAATTGGGGGAAAGAACCACTCAAACAGAGAAAGGTGAACAATTTCTGGAGCTCACATAAATCCAGGGAAAGTCCATGACCTGAGAAAAAACCTTGTAATTCATGAGGCATTAAGTAGTGAGGCAAAATCAGCTCTAGAACAAAAATTGCTCTGATCCCACCCAACAAAGCTTAAATGCAAGCCTCAAAGTGATCAAACGGTTTCCAAGTAACTTCACTGAATCCCAGAAGTGAACTCAAGAATATCTGCAGGAATGTAAAATATCCAGTACCTCACATGTTAAAGTTTATAAGATCTGGAGCCAACTACAAAATTACCAGACATGAAAAGGAACAGGAAAGTGTGACCCATAATAAGGAGATGCAGAAATGATGCAAATAGAATTAGTAGATAAGGACATAAAAAAATTGTAATTACATTCCAATAAAGATGTTAAAAAAATGTAATTACAGTACATGTATTCAATAAAGTAGAGGAAAGATTGAGCATATAGCAATATGAACAAAATACTTTTAAAAGACCCAAATGAACTTACAGAGATGAAAACTACAACACCTGAGATTTTACAAACACACTGGGCAGGAGGAACAGCATATTAAACATTGCAGAAGGAAAGGGTAATGAACTTGAAAACATAGCAATAGAAATTATCCAAAATGAAACAGAGAAAAAAGACTGAAAAAGAAAAACCTCAGAGCACCAGGGAGCAGTGGGATAACTTCCAGCAGCCTAAAAAAGTACAATTAGGGTCCCCAAAGAAGAGGGAAAAGGAGGGAGATGGGGCCAAAATTGAAGAAATAATGGCAGAAATTTTTCCAAATTTTATCAAAAACATAACCAAGAAGTCCAGTGAACCCAAAGCACAAGATACAAGAAGAAAACTCTACCAAGGTATATCATAACCAAACTGCTTAAAACTAGTGATAAACATAAAATCTTATAAGCAACCAGCAGAACAAAGATAAGAATACAACTAACTACTGGACGGAAACAATGCAAGTCAGAAGACCATAGAGCAATACTTTAAAGAACTAAATGACAACAAAAATCTGTAATCCTATAATTTTATACCCAGAAAAAATGTCTTTCAAAAACAAAAGTGAAATAAAGACTTTTTCAAGCATGAAAGAGCTCAAAGAATTTATTAGCAGCAGACCTGCACTTCAGGAAATATTAAAGGAAGTCCTGCATACGGAAGGGAAATTATAACAGATGGAAATCTGTATCTATACAATAGAATGAAGAGCACCAGAAATGGAAATATTGGGGTTAATATAAAGTGTTTTTCTTATTTGTTAAAATCTCTTGAAAAGATCACTGACAGTTTAATGAAAATAATGTATTATGAGGCTTGTAACATATGTAGAAGTTATAAATGATAAAATGTTACGCATGGTAAAAGCCAGAATAGTGGTTACTTTTGTGAGAAGTGAGGGGTTGAGATGGTGATCAGGAAGACTGAGGGGCTTCTGGTGTCGGCAAAGTTCTATTTCTTTAATTTATTTATTTATTTATTTATTGTTTTTCTATTTCTTTATTTGGCTATTATTATGAGTATTCACCTTGTGATAACTTATATTAAGCCATACATTTGTGTCATTTTCTAGATACAGGTTTTAACTTATAAAGTTCTTAAAAACAATACGAAGTGAATTTTTTTGAGAACTATATAGACATGCTTAGAAAAAAGGAAGGAGATTAAATAAAGTGTTAACAATGGTTAACTTATGGATGTTGAGATTGTGGATGAGAACTACTTTCCTATTTTTCCCAAAATGCCTATTATGAATATTATTGCTTTTGTAATCAGGAAAAAAATAAATAAAACCAATAAATACTTTGAACTGAAATCTTTTATCCACAACTTGGATATATGGTCCTCAGGGGAAAAAAAATCATTCTCACGTCTTTGCGTCTTTGCTTTGATTACGTCAGTCCTACGCATTCCTATCCAAGTTGCTTTGTGGTGTGTGCTAACAGCCTAACAGCCATAGTAAACAGTAGATATTCCAAAATTTTTTTGTACAGAACTGAATTAAAGGCAGCTGAAAACCCATGTTTATCAATCTGTTGTTCTAATTAATAATAATATTTCACTGAGAGATGGGGAATGAGGAATAGTTATCACGAAGCTAGAATTGACAGTGAGAGACCCTGAGGATTTCTCTAGGAGGCTCTGGAATTGTCTAAAAGATCTTGTGATTGTTTTGTAAACAAGGAGACTGAGGCATTCCACTCACAAATTCTGTCGAAAAATCCCTGTATTGCCAGTATTCCAAACAGAAATATACAGTGTCTCTAAATATCATCTGACAGAAACCTTATG
The DNA here is from genome assembly GCF_039906515.1 of Pseudorca crassidens. Taxonomy (NCBI): domain Eukaryota; kingdom Metazoa; phylum Chordata; class Mammalia; order Artiodactyla; family Delphinidae; genus Pseudorca; species Pseudorca crassidens. The sequence goes on along the minus strand of NC_090311.1, from coordinate 62,217,047 downwards.
CCTGAATTAGCTGTACCCAAAACCAGAACAAACGCAAATGAAGCCTGCCACAAACCTCTAACCGCACCAAAAGACCGTGTCCCAAGGGAGGAAAAATCAGCACAAGGAAAATACCAGGTTTGACTGGAAATCTGAGGACTTGACAAAGACATAGCCTACTACAAACTTAATTGCTCACAGAGCAAGCAGGAAAGTGAAAAATATCCCAGGAACATCTGTTGTTTGTGAATGACTAGGGTTGGGTCAAGGAAGATTAACCACATAGAATATCAGCCCTATAGTGCTTTCGAGAAAACACCTCACACACTCAAAAGATTAGCGAAGGAATTACAATGCAGTTTAAAAAACAAAACAAAACAGAAAGGAATGCCCAATTTGCTTACTGATATACTTTTTAAAAATGTGAAAATGAGTGTGGCGGCACATGGGACCGTCATGAGCTCTCACTAAGTATAATGCGGGCTTTCTTCAGGACAGCGGGATTCAAAGTTTGGGATTTTATCTAACCTTGGAGCAATATATAAGACAACTGTAAATAGTTCCAAGAGAGGCATTAGGGGTTATTAATTCAACTGAATCATTAATACATATAACCATTTTAAGGATATATAAGTATGAGCTAAGGTAATCTGAACACTCATTCTGGTTGGAAAATAAAAACATGTTCATGTGAGGGTTAGTTTACAGAATTTATTCTAAAAAATAATTGAGAGCATCTGATGGGTGAACATTTGCTTCTTTGGGTTATGTACTATAAGGTCCGCAACATAATTTATGTTACAATTGACTATGTGGGTTACCAAAGCAAACACAAAAATCACTGGAACGCTCTGCAATAATACATGCAGTCCTTTAAGCCAACTCGAAGATGGATAATATAGAACTGGAATCGTTTCCTAGACGGAGGACCACTAGCAATAACCCTTGATAGCCCAGAGTCTCCAGCAGCACATTTAAAACAGGAATCCCAGGGACTGCATCTCAGCAGGCGCCATGGAAAGAAATGAACACTTTGGAGTAGCACATGAAGCCCTGCTATTCAGAACTGGCTGGTTCTGAGCCAATGGTTTCTCATCTCAATGAGCAGCAGCTGTCATAGCCACTCTGCAGGGACATCTTTTTGAAAGTTCTTAAAGATCTTAATTGTCACCATCCCCTCTGGCTCTAAGGAAGGTTCTTTTTGCTCACTTGTCATATTATTTGGGAACACTCATTTCATGATCATCAACACAGAACAAAGTGGAGAATACCTTCATCTAATGAGCTGGATGAAAGCAGCAACCAGAGAGAGAGGCGGCACAGGGTACTAGAAAGAGAACTGGGCCTCTTGACAAAACTGGACTCAGAGGACAGGCGGCTGTGACCTTGTACAGGTAAGAAAACAACTACCTCAGTAAATGGTGACTACACAGTCCTTCAGTCATAAATCTATGAACATACCATCAGATTCTGGGTAGATCTACTTAACAAGCTTCTTTGAAAAGTATCTTTTTATGAAAATAAGCATGTGTCGATAAAGAGATCGGGGCATTTTCATTTGTCCACATAAAATCCAACTGCAAAAATTCCTATGTTGAATTATTTTGGAGCCTATTGTAACCTTTTTATATGATACACACACACACACACACACAAAATGATGGTTAATGAGATTAACTGAGGCATTTAGGTGGAATGGAAAGAACCTTGGAATCTCCATCAAAAAGCCCCATTTCTGGGCTTCCCTGGTGGCGCAGTGGATGAGAGTCCACCTGCCGATGCAGGAGATGCGGGTTCGTGCCCCGGTCCGGGAAGATCCCACATGCCACGGAGCGGCTGGGCCCGTGAGCCATGGCCACGGGAGAGGCCACAACAGTGAGAGGCCATGTACCGCAAAAAAAAAAAAAAAAAGTTGTGGAAATTTGTTTTCTGTCTTGCTATATAAGTACCTACATAATATACTCCACAAGCCTAAAATATTTACTATCTGTCCCTTTACAGAAAAATGTGTCAATGTATGCTCTAAAGGGAGGAGTGAAGTTTTCTGAGAGCACGTAGCAGAGGAACCAGAAGTGGCTGGGGAGGGTAGGAGCCTGGGGTGAGAGAAGACTCAGTGGGCAGCTATCTTCTGTCGCAGAAATCCCTGTGAGAAGCTGCCAACAAATAAGAAGGATCTTCTCAACAGAAACGCACACGCACAAAACATCCCACAGCCTCGGTATCTTCCAAGAGCTCAACAGCTCTCCGTGGACTTTTATGTGTTCAAGAACCCAAGCTAAGAATTTTCAAGGAGGAGAACAGAAGGAGGAAAGGAAGGAAGGAAGGAAGGAAGGAAGGAAGGAGGGAGGGAGGGAGGGAGGGAGGGAAGGAAAGAAACAGAGGTTGAAATTTCTATGGGTAGGGAAGGTGTGAATGGCTGAGTCTCCTTTGGCATGAACTCTCTTCCTTTTCACTCTGATACTCTTCTGCAACCCAAAGGAAATGGAAGGAATACTTAAGTGAGGCAGGAAGTGTTGTGTTGAGGCCCAAGGGCGGAATTCCTCTATAAGGATGGGGGAAGGGCAACATGAGGGCTGCTGAGAACCAGACCTCAGGAGGCCATAGCTAAATGGCTGCAGGAAGCCATGAGCTGCCCCATCCCCACTGTCCCTGAAGCTTATGCTTCTAGAGTGCCTTGGCTGAATCAACCTCCTGCCTATGCAGGCTCCAGGGACATGCTGTGCCCTGGTCCACTACCCTCAGATCCCCCAAGGGCTGAGCTGAGACCCAGCCTCCAAATGGGAAGGTTGGCAGCCCAAACCAGAGAGCAGCAGCCCCAGCTGAAGTCAACCCTGCTCATGAGCCCCAGGCTGGAGAGATCCCAAGCAGACATGACCTTGGATGTGATCTGATCCAACCACCTCATCGTTTCTGATGCCCTGTGAAGTGTGGAGCTTGGGGGCAGACAGGCTCAATCCAACTGTCCTGGGAGACTTGTCTACATAATGGGGGTTCTGTGGCAGGGCCCACTTCCTCTCTAGCCCCACTACTGGGAGGTATTCATGGGAAAAAAAGTGGAATGGCATCCAGGCATCTTCAAGGATTAATCAAGAGGTAAGGGAGGGTCCTCCTATCTTCAGAGCTGGGATCCTGGACTGTCAGCCTGAGAGACACAATGTATTTCAGTGTCAGCCTTGTCTCTGGGTTTTGACTTACATCACGTGAGGATTTTCCTAGATCCAAAGGGGAGGGGTACTTGTACTTTGTTGCACCAGCAGAAAATCCTCGTAGTTACGTTCACCAACATCTTGCCTCTGAACCTCTGTGTCCACTCTTCTGCCCAAGATCTTAATAGAGAGGAGTTAATGTGCCGTTGTAGAATCTGTCCCCTTTGGGGTTTGAATATTAAGACTTCTCCAGAGTCCCTTAAAAGACAAATGAGACCTCTGTCCACAAAAAGAAACCCAGGAGAAAAGTGGTGCTTGGAAGGACACAAAAGTAACTTAACTTTGGTTACCTTGGGAAGTGCAACTGGCTGCCTGGGGGACAAGGAGTAAGGACCCCTTGGACCGTCTACCTTTGTACTTTTTTGTGTGTCATATTCAAGTATTATATATATTTTTAAATGTCTGAAAAATAACAATAAACAAAAGTAAATAAAATGAAATATTTGGGGCAAGAACTTGGTTTAGCTAATTTTATGAATACTTTGGAAAAACCAAAATATAATTGGTATTAACTTAAGAAAGGGGTTCAGAGATAACATAACCACTGACTCTGGTTAACCACTTCTCATTGATAATGTCAAGGTGATTTCTGTATCTATCACTATGCCCTGAGTTATCAGGTAGATGGCAAGTTTCTTGAGAGAAGAAAACATGCCTTTTTGTACCTGTCATGTGACCTAGCCCAGTTTCTTAAAAAGGGTACTTATTAAGAAATATTAGATACCATTCCAAAATAATTATTAAAATATGAATAAATATTCACTGGAGTATCTCTTTTGTGTAGGAGGATGGAGACAGGGGTCTTCCCTTCTCTTCCATTTTTGTTTCTCCCAGCCTAGAGTCCTCTTTTCTTTTGGTATTAATGGTAGGATCTAATTTTCAACAAGGACTACCAGTGGTGCCTAGAGATCAAGTGGCCAGGGTCATTCAATAGCGATTTGTCTTCTTGTCCTCCAAAACCAAGTCCAGGTCTTGAGTTCAAGCCCATGGTCCTATCATGCTTTTTTTTTATATTCTTTTTCCAGAAGAAACATGTTTCGCATGCAGCAATCTTAATAAATGCAACTGGGCTCCATTTCTTGGCTTTGAGGTAATGAAAAATTAATTACCATACTTCACAAGTAATAGTTTCCACTCACAGCACTCCCTTAGAAGTAAATATATCATAAATAGTTACTATTATACCAATGGCTGGTGGATTGGGCAGCCTGTCGTCCATAAATCCTTTTTCAACAGACATGTTATTTCTTCTGGGGAACAAACAGATTTGTTTTAGATCAGAGAGTCAACCGACAGATGGCCTTTGTAAAAACACACCATTTGTAAAAATAAATTATAGTTTTACTATGGTATTCTGCTCTTGTGCATTTGTAAAATCAGTGCCCCCATTCTCTAGAATGGGTTTAAATTGTAAAGAGCAATTTCATTTAGGTGTGAGGCCACATTGCACAGATCTCCCAACACAGATGCTAAGGTCCAAAGTCTCTAGATGCATGCTGCCACTTCCCATCACAATTGTCGTAAAGAGCTCTGCCTGGAAGTATTGGGATGATCTCCCAGAGAGCTCCGGCACTGAACAGAGCAAGATACCAACTGGCACACTCCCCTTAGCTCCGGGTTCTGTTTCCATTAAACTTAATGACATTACGTGCCTTATTTTCCTAACTACAACTCGGCATAATTGGGGCTGACAATGTATTTCCCTTAAAAACCTGAAATATTTCATTTTCCTTTACAATATAGTTCATCAGTTAAATGCTAAACATTTGGTAGTTTCCTTTAAAATCCAAATCAGGCTTAACTCTGAGCCTACAGCAATCTCAGTGACTACACATCTTACAATGTACACACGTGTAACACACACACCAAATATATATTCGTTCATATGTAGATGTATATACATAGATATGCCTCTATACACACACACACACTCATGTAAATCCCCTTTCCCAGGACCAACGGGTCAGGACATAGTGTCAAAAAGAACATATTTGGGGAATTGCCTGGCGGTCCAGTGGTTAGGACTCGGCACTTTCACTGCTGTGGCCCGGGCAGGGAACTGAGATCCCACAAGCCAGACAGCACGGGCAAAAACAAAAATAAAGGACATATCTTGTTGTTGTTTTTAAGAATCAGAACCGGTAAAATGTTTCTAGTTAGGGGACGAAGATGTTCATTTTAGCCAGAGATACCAAGAATGGGCTTTGTTGGCACAATGATTGCCTATGTGCCCTTTCTTTAAGTATATTTATTCACTTCCATGAATTACTAAGATCTGAAAGCCACCAGTTCAGATCAAGGGAATAAATGTTTAACATTCATCATGTGCACTATTCAAAATAGAACAACAGGAAAGACTAAGCATTTTTCTAGCTAATAAAAAATTTTAAAGTCAGATTGCCTAATATTTTCCAGGCTATAAGGTATATTTAGAAGCTGTGTTTATTTCTTAGAATAGTGGGGTACTGTTGAGCTTGGTGCTTTGTGGACATTCATAACCTCAGGCTCCCAAGTTGCTATTTAGAGTTATGCCAGTTGGTGCCTTGATGGAATTAATACACCGTCTAGAATTGCCTAACTTAACATTCAAAGAAGAGCTTAAACCAATGATTTCCATCTGTTTTTATGACACTCCCAGGGAATCTCAGGTTACTTCAAAGGAGATCAGAATTCTCAAATGAAATTAATCTGGACATATAAATCTTATACTCATATACTTATATATGTCACATATAAATATATACCTACATGACACAGTCTTCTAGAAGAGGATGAGGTCAGGAAATTAATAGGGTAATCGCAAAGCAAGATCTCAGAAGGGGAAAATGATCACGAATTATAATAAGTGTCAAAAACCAGATTAGAACTAATCATGAAAAATAAAAACCCACTCAATTCACACAACATCATAAATTTGGATTATGAAAAAGTAAAAAGGTTTTGGGGGGCAAAATCAAAGCTATTTTTAAAATAGATGAGTTTGTGGATGAATTACTAGTAGATCCAACAGAATATCTGGTTGCATGGCTAATTCATATTTTTTCATCTCTAAATCATGCTATATGCCTGTCTCTAAGTAAAGAAGCAGTTCATCCTGCATCTCAATAAAATGTTTATGAGACATCCTTGTCGCTAATGGAGTCAACTCACAATCAATACGTTTATTCATAATATCATGCACACATACAGGTCAAGGGTTAAGAAAATATTTTCATTGCAATGGTAATCAACCAAACCTACTGTAATCAGCTTTCCACTGACTCCTTGAGGATATGTATTGGGAATGGTCCAAGAGACTTTCCACCTTGTGACCAATCACAAAATTCCTTTGCTTAAAGCAAATGCACACCCCGACCACAGTAACAGTGAATTAAGAATATGAGGCTGCCACTTCCTAACTGTAGCTATGGGCAACTTTCTCACCCATTCGCTGCCTCAGTTTCTACACCTGTAAAAAGGAGAAAATAGTGCCCACCCCATAGAGTTGCTGCCAGGATTAAATGAGTTAGTAATGGTGAAGCACAATGCACACAGTAAGCATTCAGTAAGTGTAAGCTCGTATTATCAGTATTTATTATTCAGCTTGTCAGGGGCTCCCTGAGCTGGAGGCCACCGCAGAACTCAAGATTCCTGATAAACTTATAATCATGTTGACTACTTCAAATGTATTTTAACTATACAATATTATCTCAGTGTTAAATTTCTGTTCATGTGCCAAGTGTTCAATATTAAATATAGATAATTTAACTAGACCTGCATATCAGGCTGCATATCTGTCCCTTATATCTCCTGAATACCAGATTTTTTCCTACCACATAAAGGGTTTGACCAAGTGAACTCTGTGATCTCTTCTATTCCAAGAACCAGAGGATTATGAAGCTGACATTCCCTTGATTCTCTGAATTTCAACTACATCATCTATTTGAAGGAACCAACCAGTATGAAAGGGGAAAAATTCTGACTAGTAAATTTCTTAGACCCAGCCTTTCTCAGGAAGAGCATATAACAAAATGCTAGGATGAAACGAGTTACATAAAATCCACATAAAAATGACCATGAGTACCATTTTTATTGGGAAGTTACAGGGAGAATGTGAATCCAGTATATATTGATGAATTATTCAACTCTATCTCAGTCAGCCTGGCTGATTGGGTCACGGGGTAGGAGGATTTTTCAAGCACTCCCAGAAGGCTCCTGAGCCCTCTTGAATGTTGGCCTGGAGGTTATTTCTGATCTAGAATGGGCATCAGAAATCTATACAAGAAGGGAGACAGGCGCTTCCTCTAAGAAGGGGAAATCGAACCCATTATGAGATGCCCCAGGGGATCATTTAAAACCGTATAAATATATGTCTTAGGAAAAGAGGACTTCATCCTGACTAGATTGCTGACCTGGAAAGTGCCTGCAAAGACAAAGGACAGGACTTCCCTGGCGGTCCATTGGTTAAGAAGCAACGCTTCCAATGCAGGGGGCTCGGGTTTAATCCCTGGTTGGGGAACTAAGATCCCACATGCTGCGCAGTAAGGCCAAAAAAAAAAAAAAAAAAAAAAAAAGACAGGGCTTCCCTGGTGGCGCAGTGGTTGAGAGTCTGCCTGCCGATGCAGGGGACACGGGTTCGTGCCCTGGTCCGGGAAGATCCCACATGCAGCGGAGCTGCTAGGCCCGTGAGCTGCTAGGCCCGTGAGCTGCTAGGCCCGTGAGCCATGGCCGCTGGGCCTGCGCGTCCGGAGCCTGTGCTCCGCAACAGGAGAAGCCATAACAGTAAGAGGCCCACGTACCACCAAAAATAAATAAATAAATAAAAAGACAAAGAACAGTGAGGTCATACACAGAGAGGGTAAAAACAGTAGGAAGGCGAGTGAAGGAAGTCCCAATGAATGGAGACCTTTGGTCCTAGGAGACTTTGAGAAGCCGTATGAGATTTAAACAGAGAGGTTTATTTGTACCTTTATCCATAATCTTTTGGGAAGTCAACTGATTGCTCAGAAAACACTTTGACATGCACCCAGTCTAATGCGCCATCTACTAATTCCACCAACAGCCCTGATTAACTAGTATAAATCCAGAGGGGAGTGGACTTAGTCTATTGGAGGCTTTTAGTCACCCCAAGTTTCCCCATTGCCTAAACATTTATAAGTTTATAGGTGTAAGTACACATAATATTGCCAAATGGAAGAGGCTCTGAAATGCATCTATTTGGCCAATGCTAGAGAACTGTGTTTTCCTGTGGGTTTCTCTTTTGTGAAGACATCAAAAATTTGCCTCTCCTTTTGTTAGTCCTTTGACTTACTTGAGCAGGAGATCAGAGGAAGCATGGATGGCCCATAGCAAGTTAGCATTTCCCGCTGAAATAAACAAATTCCTTTGACTCACCCGCCCCCCAAGCCATGAAGCGCTGGCCAACATCTAGAGTTACAAAGGACAGCACTGGCTTCCAGTAGAACAGAGCAACTACTAACCCCATTTTCACACCTGATATTGTCCACCACACCCCTGTAAAAATATTTTTTTCCAGAAACTAATAGAAATCCTTAAAAGAATAGCTTCGTGCTAGTCTTAATACCCGCTGAGATTACAAACTAACACACTGTAAAGCAACTGAATTAAAAATTAGGTCCATGCACAGTCTTACCCATGAAAACAAACATCTGCTACTCCAAAGAATATACAACGCTGGATTCTGTCTTAATTTATAAAAAGCTAAGATGAAGGCATGGATATAAATTCTCAGTTGTCGTGGCTATGGCCACCCTATGCTATGCTATCGTCCCAGTGGTGGACACAATCGTTAATGTATTTATTATTATTTAGGGACACGAGACCATCGAAGGTGGCATTTTTTCCCTTTCACCTTCTAAGGCTCTCCCTAGAACTGCCGGATGAACGCCCACGCCGCCTTCTTCCACCAAAGGTGGATCCTGCTAACAGGAGACTCTGGATCGTGACCATAGCGCCTCTGTCCCCAGCTCTGGGGAAAGCCTCATCGTAGCAAGTGGCCCTCAGCGCACCCAGCGGATCCGCCAGCGACGCGGAGGCCGCGCGGTTTCATCATTAATGCTCCTGAAGGACAATAGCTCATCAAGCCCCACCGAAAGCCCAGGACCCGTCGCGGAGCCTGGGCTGGCGGGGGATGAGGCTGAGCGACTCCTCCTAGAGGTGGTTATGTGGAGAAGGAGCAATCCCTTCTCCCTCCTCCTCCTCCCCCCGCTACTATCCGCGGCCCGGAGAACTGCCGCTTGCCGCCATTGACACGCACAGATAGAACCCAAAGAAAGGCAAAGAGTCCTGCCCGGCACCGGCGCCGCGCGGGCCGAACCTGCGCCCTGGGAGCGGCGCGCGGAGGGCACCGGGCGCCCGGAGCAGGCGGCACAGCACCAGGTGAGCCCGCCATGGCGGTGGCATTATTGTTCAGGGGGCTTCGGGGTCTGGAAACAAAACGCGCCTCGGGGGCAGTGCAGGGGCTGGAGAGAACCCCTGCCCCTCCTCACCGCCCAGCCCCTGCGGGCGCTCCCCAGAGAGCCGACCCTCCCCGCAAAAAAAAAAAAAGAAAAGAAAAGAAAGAAAGACAAATTAATAAATCAAGCTGCCCAACTTGCCTCCTCAAGAAATAAAGGGGGGGGGGGCGTTTGCTAAAGAAGCGGTAAAATTCCTGTGGCCGGCGAGGAGCCGGGGGCATCTTGGGCGTTGAGGGAGGGAGGAGGGATGCGGGGTCTAGCCGCGAGCCCCGGGCGAGGCTGTCCCGAGGGAGCGAAGGGCTCCTGGAGATGCGGCGTTGGGGGCGCAGAGGGGGAGAAGGGAGGCGCCCGGCCGCCGAGGGGGACTGGTCCGGGGCGGTGGTCTGCGCAGGGGCCGAGAGAGCCCGGGCAAGGCCGCTCTGGGGGCCTCAGAGGGTGCCCAGGTCGGGTGCCGGCTGCTCCGGGCTGACAATGGAAGGGGCGCGGAGGCGCCGGTAGGAGGGAAGGGACCGGGGTCCGGGGGTGGGCCGCGCCGCAGAAGGTCAGGCCGGGGACGCGGGCGGCAGAGGCGTGGGTCGGGGGCTGCTGCGCGGTGAGCGGGGCGCCGCGGGTGGCTGTGAGTCCCCGGCCGGCGCGGAGGAGGGTTCGGGGCCGGGCACTCCCCTCTGGTTCCCTTTCCGGGGCGCCCGGTGCCGACGCGCGCAGAGCTTTCCCGGGGAAATGGCGGCCCCTCCGCCGCTCGTTTGGGCAGTCCCGGGTCCCGCTTTGCGCGGGAAAGAATAGTAATAATAATCGAAGGGGGAGGAATAAAAGTAAAGAGGCTGCGACGCAGGAAAAGGCTGCGCCGGCCGCCAGATGCGGGGCGAATCGCGTGCGGGGCGCAGCGGGCGGGGACCAGGCATGCTTCCCCGGGCGCCTAGCCCGCTCTCCGGGAGCACCCTAGTTCCAGCCTCGCCCGCCTCCTTAATCGCGCCCACGGGGGTCTTTCCCCGCCATTCCTCCTGGGGGCGCCCTCTGCTCCTGCCCCCTTTGTTCCACACAACAGTGGCACTGAGACCCCAAAGGGCCAAACGCGCTGCCTCCTCCAGTAGTTTCCAGACGCTGATTGTTCCTGGCCAAAAATGGGCCACAGCGGGCTTGATTTAGGCCCGGTCACTGCTGGGTTTATTGGCAACGGAGGGAGAAGGGATGAAAGGGGCGAAAAGAGATGAGCCGAGAAACCAAACCGCGGGTTCGTGTCTGGTTAAGGGAGTGCAGCGGGGACCACAGCCCCGAGGCCCTGATGGTAAAGTAAGGGCAGTTTGGGTTTTCCAACAGTGCCAATGAACTGAGGTGTATCGGTCCAGCCTCAGGGGGCCATTCCCCAATCGGGCCAGCAAGGCAAATGGTTTCCTCACTTCTCATTTGTTTGTGTCGAAATGCGATCATACCCTCACTGGGCTGCGCAGTTGCTATTGAAACGGTTCAGTAGGTGAGAGAAAAAGAAACATTATTAAGAGCGAACATGTGTCTTCCTTTATGTTTCTTATTTAGGAGCAGTTCTTTTGTGAAACACAAACCAAGCTACACGTAATTCTCAATTCTTATTTAGCTGAAAGTTATCTCTTACCCCTTTGGAAAACTCTTATTTTCAAATAAATGTTCAGAGCGCCAAGATTTGGAACTACGCTCGTGCATTTTTAGAATTGCTTTAGCCCAAGATTATCATATAAATAAATATAGGCCTGGATCTCTTGAATCACGTAATTCACACCTTTAAAACCCCTATTTCCTGTATCCAAATTTCCTTATGCCCAGTTCTTCACTCCAGTTTCTCCTACCCGGTCACAGTTCCTCCTCACCTGGATCCATTTATTGCCATGCTTTAGACATTATTAATGGTTTCCTCTATTTCAAAACTCCATAAAAGAATTTACCTTCTTAGATCCAGAATGTTCCAAAGATTGTGACCCTTCTCCTTCACCATTCCATCTTCTGTCTAGTTCCCAGGGATTCTGAGGCGCCTTTGGTCTGCCGTTTCCCAGTGGGTGGGACACGCTGCTAGCTATTGTCTGAGATAACCACGTCTGTTTTCACTACCCCCTGCCAGCAAGGCAGGAGAGAATCCTGTCTTAGGCAACTCTAAATGAAAGATATCTGTAACTTGTTCAGCGTGAGGAATGTGCAAAAGAATCAACCAACTTTCTTAGAATGTTTTTCATTCTCAAAGTTAGATGCTGTCTTGGTAAATGCTTCTGAAAAGTGTGTACTGCCCAGAGATGAAGGAAAAACGTATGGTTAGAGATCATTCAACAGGTGTTTATGGAGCACCAATTTTTAAACCCCTCTGGATGGGGGAAGAAATGCAAATATGAGGGGATCATGGGCCCTGCTCTCAGAGAGCTTACACCCCCAAACCTAGGAAATAAAATATATAGGAAGGCAAAAGAAGGGGAAAAGTGATTAAGATTGGCAAGCTAGTGGGAAAACGGGTTCTTTTATATACTGCTGACAGGTGTGTAAATTAATATAGCCAACTTGGAGGGCAGTTTGTCACTGTTAAAATTAATAATGTGCACATTCTGTGTGACCCAGCAATTCCATTTCTTGATATGTACCCTAGAGAAACAGGCAGGCGTGTACACAGATTATGTGATTCCCTTCCATGGCAGAGTTTTGGTAATTCTGACATTGTAAACAACCCTAATGGCCATCAATAGAGAATGGCTAAATAAACTCTGGTACATCTTCTGGAAAATCAGGAAGCAGTTAAGAAGAATGAAGTAAGTCTATATATTACTAAGACAGAAAGGTCACCGAGATGCATTATTAATGAAAAAAGCAAATTACCGAACAATATATATTGAATGGTACCATTTTTGTAAAAACAAAATAAAACTATGAATTTCTATAAGTAAAAATGGATAGGAGAGGTGTAGAACAAGACACCCGCTAAAAGAAACAAGAATTAGATGCATCGTGGAGGACTTTAATTATATTAATCATACCCATCCATAACCGTTGTTATAATATTTGAAATTTTACAACTTGGATTAATTTATATGTTGCTTGGATAACTAAACACAATTACTTTACAAGTGATTGATAATGTGTAATAAAAGCCATAATTAAAATGCTATGACAGTTTTTAAAGGAAGAAGAGAATTCTAAGCTGGATGGGAAGGCTTGGGCGAGGCTTCACAGGGAATGTAGCAGGATTTGGAGGGAAAGGGGAAGAGGAGACAAGGCAGGCAGAAGGAAGCCTGATGCAGACACCAGGCTCTAGCTAGCACCTCCTCTTTGCTCAGCACGGTGATGTGCGTTCCCTCGAGTCCTGCCCTGCCCTGCCCAGGTTCAGGCTGGGGAGTGAACTAAATGAACGGGTCACAATTGCTTTCATCACTATGATTCTATGAATATCTTAAGTTAGGTTTAGAAGGAAAAAATGAGGACATGAGTTCTAACAATGGTATCGGATGGTGGCATTTTAAAAAAGAATGTAGTGGAAACATGAGGACGGGGGATTGGTTTTCCCCTAGATGCACAATGGTATGCATATTGGGAATTAGGTTGGGGGAAAAAGTGTTTGAGAAGATAATTCATTCCCCCCCCCCAAATACTACAGAAGGAACTCCAAAGTACTTTCAAAACAAATATTTAAGGTTGGTTTCACTTATTCATTTACTCATTTAAGGAATATTTTTTGAATGTCAAATGTGTACATAATACTATGCTAGGTGCCAGTGGGGATGAAACATACAACAAAGTATAAGAGAAAACAGCCCCAGACCCGGGTTCCAGAAGTGGGGGTGAGGGGACTGGGTCTGGTCTCACCCAGTCCCCATGTAGCCATGGACAAGTCGTTCAATGATCACAACCCCTCACTTTTATTGTGGCTAAAATTGGGCAGGAGTGGTCTAAATGGCTGATCACTCAGGTCCTTTTCAGTCTTAGATTTTGTGAAATCCTGTGGGTCTAACATTGCGATAATTGTGGGTTCCCAGGCAGACGGAAGGTGGGGAATATGGGATTAGAACAAGAGGGGCCCAAAGTGCCCAGCCTTGGGAAAAACAAAAGTATTTGCTGTAGAGTATGTGGCTCTTAGCGTTTTCCCAGGACTATTTCTTTTCCACCCCTTTACATTGCCTCCTAAGACCAATAAGAGAAGCAGAAAGACAACACTGAGTTTTAAGCCTCATGTTATACACAAATCCAGCACTATAGTATTATAAAAGTCACTTTTGAATTAAAATGTTAGCCTGCATTCTGTGAAAACAGTCTCTAAAACTTTCTTTTGTGGAAATAAGTCATAGTAGCTAATGTTTACTAAATGCCTTACTGCTTGCCAGGTACTGTTCCAAGCCCTTCAAAGGTATCAACGCTTATCATTCTTACGACAGCCCTATAGGTAGGCATGGTTGTTATACCCATCTTACAGAAGCGAAGAGACAGGTTAAAATGTGCCCAAGGTCACCTGGTGGGTGGTAGATTTAGGACTCCCGCCCAGGCAGCCTCACTCCACGGCCCCACATCCTCATGTGCATGTGGCGGCACAGGAGGTGCTGGCGTTCCAGTGGTCCTCAGATTATGTTCATTTTAACATTAGTGTGTGCAGATTTTCTTTTTAAACTCCTGTTTGCATCACTATTTTACCAATGTCAATAAAAGATAAAGAGCATCAGATTGAGCCACATCACACTGTACTTTAAACTGTCTTGTCACAAAGTATTAAATAAGATAAATTGGGTGGTTTCTCTGAAGCCTTTATTGTTCATTTATCCATCTCACCATCCATCATACTTTGCCCAATTTATTTTGACTGGCATTGCCAATTTGGACTTGGAATGGAATAAGTCATTCAAGTCAAAATTCCCATGCTTTGACAGAACATGTGTGGAAACAGGCGTACAACCACCAGCCTCGTACAGGGACGTTTATTTCAGCTGATTCTGTGATGCCACAAGAATAAGCTACAGTGACCGTACTGTTTAGGTCAGAATTGCAATACACGGTCTGACCAAAGGTTTGGAGATCGTTTCTGGATATGAGAGGTAGTCCTGATGATATAGTTTCGATGCCTAAATGTGGGTTATTTCCATGACAACAGGACAAAAATGTAATAAAATGAAGTCAAACTTTTCCAGGAAATCCCAGGCCCTGTGTTCACTGGCCTGGCAGCAGTAATGGTTCATACACAGAACTGCGTAACTTGTATTTTTGCTGCCTTCACTGCTCAATAAAACCATTACAGTAAATAGTGGTGGTAGACTATGAAAAGGTAAATTCCAATAGCTCATACCATACACAACATAAACTTTTAGATCAGACAATAATTCACTGGGTTCCCCACCAGAGTGCTAAACTTCCAAATTGACCAGTTTTCCAGAATTTCAATGAGGTGGTCATCATTGCCCCCTTGCTTCTAAACTGGATTTTCACCTCTGCTGTTCTTTAGTAAACAATGTCGATCATTGTCTTGGGGTGGAGAAGAGGTAGGCCATAAACAAAGTAAGCAGCTTTTCAGGCCCACTTTTTCTTTTCTGTTGTTATCATGGGTGATGAAATAGTGACTTTGAAGGAAAGATCACCGGCATGTGATTTAATTCTACCTGATTGTTCCATCTCTATGAACGAAGTAACAGATGGAGGGTCGGGGCTCAGAAGGAGTGACATTTTGAGCATCTTCCTAGAGTAGCAGCAACTTTCAGGTCAGAAGGGACCTCAGAGGTCAGCTGGTGCTATGGTTCTCCAGTGGAGCGCCACAGGGCCCAGAGGCCCAAAGCAGGAAAGGGTGGGGACCAAGCCATCAAGCTTCCCAGGCCTTCCCCACTCCAACCAGCATAACTCCCCCTCCTTCTGTGTGTTATACATATTAGAGCTTCTGAAAGGCTTTGTTTGAGCAAAAGGAAGGTTCTGAAAAGTCAGCTGATTTGCCTAAGGGCCGCAGCTGGTCGATGCAGAACTGTGTCCCCCACTCCTCCGTCCACTGTACCTTCCGTTCTCCCACCATGATGCACCCTACAGAGGCTGGCCGTCGCCCTTACCTGGTGCAGGTGATACAACATGCACCTTCACAGCTCTGACCAGGGAGCAACACTGCCTGTCACCGGCACAGAACACTGCAACTGAAGCAACGGCCCCCCAGCCACTGGTCCCCGCAGTGCAGCCACTGCCTTAGCACTGACAGTACGGAAAACAGGGTGGGGAGGGGCAGGCAGGGGGAGGGATGGAGGAAGAGCGGTTCCGGGGCAGCTGCCTCTGCTCAGCACACAGTCTGCTCTAGCTTTGAGAGCCCACAACTGGCCCAGCAGTCATGGATGTCTCTGGGAGCCCCTGGTGGGTCAGGCAGCACCAGGGGCTGCAGCCCACCCACCGACTGGTACTGGTCCACTCACCCACTGCCAAAGGGAGCTGCCACATCCCCTCGCTCTCCCTGAGCAGCTCATCTTGGTTCAAAGCTAGTCCCCTGCTCAGGGCAGCAAGATAGATCACTGTAAAACAATACACCTCACTATTAAGTTGAAACTATTAGATGTTAAGGAGACAGGATAGCTTGTCCACTGTTCCGATTTGTTAATTCTCAAAAGAGCAAAAAGACGAAAGCCGGCTGGACCCAGTGAACAGTTTTGTTTTTATTATGTTTTCTGTGAATAAATAGATTCAGGAAGGCAAACCGGTTCATTTTCTTCTGGGGTGCGTTGCTAACTCAGAATCAAAGAGAGCTCAAAGTATTTTTATTCATTCATTTATATTCATTTCTCATCCAACTAGTACCATAGGTGGCCAAATATATTTATATTAGAAAATAACATAAGGCTAATAACAAAGGAGCAAAAACAAAGCAAAACAAAACTTAGCTCTGGTTCAACAAAGACAAAACGTCTTAAAAAGTCAGCATGTACTGCAGTAGCAGCAGATATCCTAAATCTACTCCACGTCTGCTGCATCCCGCGCTCTGCTCCCCACGCTTTCTAGAGTGCCCCAGATGGCCACATATCCTCTGACTCTGAATTATAAAGAATGTGCCGGCAGTTGAGTTTCCCACCAGATTATTTCAGGACAGGACTTGAAATGCTTTTTTAAAAGGGAATGATTTGTAATCCAATAGTATAATTTAAATAAATTGAGTTAACGCTTGGTTCTAATGTTCATGGTTGGTTAACTTGATTAATTTGATCCGAGTGTCATTTCAATGAAATTGCATTTGATACAGCTCTTACGTTATAAATTGTTAATGTGCTTTAACATATACGACAATAAGATTATTGACTCTTCTCATTCACTTAAAGGTGGCCATGGAAGAAAATGATTTGGAAAATATTACTTGTGCAATAATGATTTGTCCTTGGAGTTCATAAATAGAAGTGTAATAGAGCAAGTGATTTAGCTGGGACTACTGAAAATGGTTTTCACAGCTACAGAATAATACTAATAAACTTCTATTATTTTAATACAGTATTAAGAGTAACACACCAAAATATGTTAGAATTTTATCAGGTATGAGGCTAAGAGACTTTTTTCATACCCTTTAAAAATATATTTCTAAAAAATATATATATATATATTTCTACATATAGTTAATATAATTATATTGAATTCCCTTATGTCCTACCTAGTTTTATTTCATCTCATTTTATTCTCCCAAAGGATAGTTTTGAACTGACAAAGTAAAGATGCTTCATTGCAGAACTACTTTGTTTTTTCATAAATATTTACAATATAAAATATTCTGAAGCATAATACTACAGATTAGGGAAGTATCATGGGAACTAAAAATGAATAAATTGAATAAATTTCAGCAATTTTAAAACGAATCCATTAGGGGGTGACACTATGAATTTCATGTTTATGAACCTTACAGAAAACGTTTAAAGTTTTTTTAATTCATTTCCATCATTAAAAAGCTATAAGACCTCTCAGTTTTAGATTTAAAATAATGTATATATGAAAGCATTTTGATTTATATACTTCTGAAGGGAATGATCTCAAAAGAGTATATGTATACATATAGCTGATTCTCTTTGTTGTACAGCAGGAACTAACACAACTATGTAAAGCAATTATACTCCAATTAAAAAATAAATAAAATAAGCTGTTTTGAAATTCTAGATCCTTTGTCACGGTGGTTCATCAGCCCAACCAAACTTCACCTGTGATACACTGGCCTATAATTAAATCTCAAGTGTTGACTGCTCTCTCTTTTTAAAAGACACTTTGCAAAAGCTTGGCAGCAGAAAAACTGGTCATTTAAATCAGGATTGCTGGCGGCTGCTAATGGACCATCTTGCCAGTTGGCTACTCTGCCTTGTTCCTCTTCAGTTTGCATATAATAAAAACTTCAAGAAGTTGTTTCAGGCATAAAAAATAGTTTACTCTTTATCAGCTGTTTATGCTTGAGTAAGAACTTATTTAAATTAAAGGAAGATAGTGGTCTAAAGAAACCAGATTATTTTGTCTTTTCATGAAGGCAATCAGTGTATTAAGTTTGCTGTTTCTCACCAAGAGCACTTCATTGAATAAGGGCAAATGCTTAGGATGTTGCCTTTCTTTCTTCTTCTCCCATCTGGGATTACAGTGTAGTTTTAAATATTGTTTATAGGAATCCCATATGCTATAATTATGCAAATACAGACACACTGAGGGTCTGATTTTATTAGTGAGTCTTATACGGTCTCTTGATATGAAATTTTATATTTCTCAATTATCTCAGGACCAGTTAGTTTCCAGTGACTCACCTGGTGATGAAAGTAATCTAAATTTTTCAGTATGACATTCTTACTCAATTACAAAACACCTGAACTTTTCCTTTTACTAGTGTACTTTACTAGGCTAATTCCCAAATGATGTTTTTTAAGATGTTAAATTAAAGTCACACTTTTGGTTTCCAGTTCTAAATGACGGACTCTGAGCACATGAGCTTTCCTTCTCTAGAGCCCACAGAAATAATGGTAAAAACTTAAAAAGAAAATAAACACTTCACAACAAAGGGGCAGGGGCTGGTGACAGTCATCAGCAAATGGGAGATTTTAGCAAATTTCAGCAAATTTCTTTCTATGACTGAAAGTACATAGGAACATGTGGATGGCATCACAGGAAGAGCCACAGCTAAGAATAAAAGCAGGAGGGAGCTGCCCTGAAGGTGGGCAGGATGAAAAATGGGGAGTCATTGAAGGTCTGTCTCCACAACAGCCAAGTGAATTGGCCTCTCTCCCTCCCCTACTCCTAGTAGAGCTTCTGCAAATCTAGCATTTATCCTCCAAACTAATTATCTGAGGTTTCTTCTCTAAAGAAATTGAACAACTACAGGGCAGGTCTAGAATTTGGAGGATGGGTATGGCTCTACCAAGTAAAATTCCCTCATTCTGGCATTTGAGGGCTAAGGTGATGCCTTAGGGACCCTAAGGTGATGCCTGCTAATTGGCATGCCCTGCACATGTACCCAGAGGTCCGAAACAGGAACCATGCCTACCAAACAGTATCTGAGGAAAGATTTTCTATCCCATCTGCCTGTAATAAGCAACCTTGTCTTTCATTCTTAAATATGAACGCATGACCAAAGATCACCAGACATGTAAGAAAAGCCAACATGAAAAAGATGAAAATAAATAAATAGGACAACTGACTGGATAAAATAATTTAGAGAAAGAAGATGATGTAAACACATCCCAACTAGTTTCAGAGAGATTGGAAGACATGGTGCATTCATAAAAGAACAGGATGGTATGAAAAAAAAAACATCAGAGAACAAGAACGTTCGGAAATTAACAATATGATTACCAAAATAAAAATTAAAAAGACTGAGAAATGGAAGGAAAAGATTAAGGGACTTGTAACTTCCCTGGCGGTCCAGTGGTTGAGACTTCGCCTTCCAGTGCAGGGGGTGCGGGTTCGATCCCTGGTCAGGGAGCTAAGATCCCACATGCCTTGCGCCAAAAAAATCAAAACATTAAAAAAACAAACAAACCCGGAAGCAATATTGTAACAGATGCAATAAAGACTTTAAAAATGGTCCATATCAAAAAAATCCTTAAAAAAAAGGGTTAAGAGACTGGGGGGAGCAATCTAGGAGGTCCAAGACCTGGTTTACAGGCATCCCACTAAGAGACAAGTAAAGGGAGAAGTGGGAGAAATAAAGAGATGGGAAGAAATAATCAAATACATGACAGGAAAAAAATTCCAGGAGTTATGAATAGTCTTCAAATTGAACAGGCTTATCATCAAGTGCTGACACCTAGATACATCCTTGTGAAATTTTAGAACATACAGAGAAAATTTTAAAGCTTGGGGGATGGGGGCTACCAAACTTCTCTGTAACACCGGATGCCAAAAATGATGGATCAATGGCTTCAAAACGTTGAAGCAAAATGATTTTGATGCTAGCAATTTTGATGCTAGAAACTCTACCAAATAATAATCCAAAGATCATTCAATAAAGACAATTCCATTTGTGTAAGAAAACAAAATTTACTTCTCAGTACTGTCTCTGAAGAGATACCTGAGGCAGATAAAAGGAAAACAAGGGAGAAAGCCAAGAATGAAGAAGCCAAGGCATCAGGGATGAGCTGGGAAAGATGACCACTGGGTAAAAGAACCGAGGGCTTCAAGAACAAAGTCTCTGGGAAAAAAGTGCCCCCTGCAAAGAGCAGTGTGACTGAGAAGCTGGGTGACTTTTAGAATATGGTAAAGGCACGTTTCTCTTTCGTCAACAAGAACAGAGAAGAAGTACAGTCAACCCTCATTATTCACAGATTCCATATTTGCGAACTTGCCTACTCACTGAAATTTATTTGTAACCCAAAATCAATACTCACGGCGCTTTTGTGGTCTTTCAAAGACAGGCACAGAGCAGAAAAAACCGACTCATCCACTGCACACCTTACCCGCTGAGGTCAAACAAGGCCACACTCTACCTTCCTGTTTCATCTCCCACCCTGCATACGAGGGTCTTTTTCATGGTCTATTTAGTGCCACGTTTTTCACATTTTTGTGCTTTCTGTTAGTGATTTCACTGTATAAAATGGCCTCCAAGTGTAGTCTTGAACTGCTGTCTAGTGTTCCTAATCGCAAGGAGGCTGAGCTGTGCCTTATGTAGAAAATATGTGTGTTAGATAAGCTGTATTCAAGCAAGAGTTATTGTGCTGCTGGCCGTGAGTTCAGTGTTAATGAATCAACAATTCATATTAAATAAGGTGTCGTTAAAAGAAACTTACATCAAACAAGGTTTTGTACTGATCCATTGATGAAAAAGTTGTGATCAGAGGCTGACAGCAACCTAACCCTGTTTCCCCAGGAACAACTGTTCACTACTCACTAATTTAGTGTCCTGCCTACTTTATAGAACAGAACTACTGCACATAACAAGGATCGATTGTAGTTACATGCATACCTCATTTTACTGCACTTCACAGGTATTGCTTTTTTTTTACAAATTGAAGGTTTGTGGCACCCCTGCCTTGAGCAAGTCTACCGGTGCCATTTTCCCAACAGCATTTGCTCACTTCATGTCTCTGTGTCACATTTTGGTAATTCTCACAATATTTCAGACTTTTTCATTATTATATTTGTTATAGTGATCTGTGATCAGTTGGTCTTTGATGTTACTATTTTAGTTGTTTTGGCATTTTTTTTAGCAATAAAGTATTTTTTAATTAAGGTATGTACATTGTTTTTTTAGACACACTGCTATTGCATGCTTAATAGACCACAGTATAGTGAAAACATAACTTTCATATGTGCGGAAAACCAACAAATTGATGTGGCTCACTTTATTGGGGTGTCCTAGAGCTGCACCCACAGTATCCCCGAGGTACGCCCGTAGTAACTTGGGCGCGTGGGGGAGGCTTTACGAGAAGACATGATCCAAATGTGAAGCCAAGTAAAATGTGGAATGACGTTGAACAACATGTTTTCAGAACCAAGAGACTCCACTTCTTGATACTAAGACACAAGGGTCCTAGTGTTGGACCACAGAAATGTGAAGCTAACATCCCACTTGATTCTGAAGGGAACAAGAGTTACAGAGTCTTCATCATATAAATGCTGTTCATTGGCATTTAACTTTCAAAATTATACCTAGGGACAAAACGCAGGAGATTTCGTTATGTGATTACAGAGCAAAATAGAAATGTGATAAATCGGGATAGTGGAAAGTACAGAAGACAGAGGTGGAAGTACGGAGGTAAAGACGGGAGGAGAGGACCAGGGAAAGATTGGGGCCGATACATCCTCATTTTACATGGCAGTGGCTTAGGACACAGTCCCTAAAGTTGGTGGAACTGGAAATGGAGATTGAAGTGTATTATTTAAAGTTTTCGGGAATTCCCTGGCGGTCCAGTGGTTAGGACTCCGTGCTTTCACTGCCGGGGCCCGGGTTCAATCCCTGGTCAGGGAACTAAGATCCCGCAAGCCGTGCAGCATGGCCAAAAATGTATAGATAGATAAATAAATGAATAAAAATACAGTTTTCAAGGCAATCAATGGAGGAAATAAAATAAAGTTCTTTACCCTTTTTGCTTTGTTTTACTGTGTGCAAGTATTAGATTTAAAGATAAATTCAGAATTTTAAATAACTTCTTTAACTTTGTTTTCCTTGCTTTAGGGTGGCCCTGAGCAAGTCATAATTATGTTTCCGCTTGTACAGATTCACAGAGAACTTAGGGTCTCAGCCATTTTTTCACAGAGCCCTTAAGCCAGAAGAAATGCCTTCCATTCCATTTATTAAGTGGTTTGGTCTCAACAACCTAATAAGTATTTCTGTCCTGACAATTTAGTAGCTCTTTGAAAAAATAATAACACATGAATTAGAAAAACAAAGAACATTTGCATCCTGTTCTTAAATAACCACGAATTACAAAGAGGGTGTGTACACCTGTTGGACATTACACGACTTCTCACACCTTGGAATCAGATTGGACACGGCCACTCTCATTTTCTGTTCCACACTGATTTTCACCCAGCACTTGCTTTTAATCACAACAGCCAAAATTTCAGCTTTGCAAAAGATATGGCATCACCAAAAAGAAAATAGCACATACACACACACACACACAAAAGATAGTACAATCTACCCTGAACCTCTGGTGGAACCACAATGAACTAGTAGTTGTGGAGGCCAACAGAGGTTGACTATCACTGTATTTCACTTGAAAGCTTAAACATCAGCTGTTGTGGGACTTCCCTGGTGGCGCAGTGGTTAAGAATCCGCCTACCAGTGCAGGGGACCCAGGTTCGAGCCCTGGTCTGGGAAGATCCCACGTGCCGCGGAGCAACTAAGCCCATGCACCACAACTACTGAGCCTGCGCTCTAGAGCCCGTGGGCCACAACTACTGAAGCCCGCGTGCCACAACTACTGAGCCTGCATGCCTAGAGCCCGTGCTCTACAACAAGAGAAGCCACCGCAACAAGAAGCCCGCACAAGGCAACCAAGAGTAGCCCCCGCTTGCCGCAACTAGAGAAAGCCCGCGCACAGCAACCAAGACCCAACGCAGCCAAAAATTAATTAATTAATTAATTAATTAAAAAAACAAACAAAAAAACCATTAGCTATTGTGTCCCGGGGTCCCTTGGCACACAGTTTGGAACCCATGGCTCTAGCATCTGTTTAAAACCTTATTATAAGCTGTCATGCAAGTTCACTGGAAAACATTTGAGGACAGAGGCCATGTATATTCCACAACATCTAATGTCATTTCTTGTTCAATAATAAATGCTCCATAAATACTGTCTTTCATGGAATCTCTGATGTCACAGATTGCAAGATGCATACTGATTTCTAGAGACAGTCAAATGTTTTTTTAAAAAGGCACATCATAAAATCAATGAAATAACAATAGTTATTTAAATAGGCGAGTGTGAGTTTATCGTCCATGTCTGAGTTAGTGCCGCAATTTAATATTTACCCTTGTGATACCTGTAAAATCTAACTCACTGGTGTTCTTACGGGCTTAAAACCCAAACATAAACACAAATCCTAAAACAACAGAGTCCCATACTTCCCCAGCACACACAAAACCAGTGGTGTTCTACCAACTGCCGTGCTCCTGGAGGTGAAAGGAGTAAGCAGGCAACACTGCATTCTCCTTGCTTCTTCCCTGAGTTTTATTCTCCTGCCCCGCCCCCCAACTTAACATGCTTAAAACTCTTCTGTTCACTTTGAGAGTAATTATGAGACTTTATACTGTGGTCATACCTTGGTCTTTCAGATGTGGAAGGACAGGTATGATGCGGATCTAGGTGGTATCTGGTCTGCTTCCCAGTTCCTCTCACATCCTCCACGTAGTGTGTATAACCACTGGAAGAGCTGCATCCAGCCATATTCTTTCTTCGAACCTATAAACAAACATCATGTACTATAGTCCTTAAGCTCTGCCTAATTAGAACAAAACTTGTTTTCGAGCAGAAGGTAAATAAATGTAAACATTTAAGTATTAGTCTGATGGAAACAGATTTCACATCGCAATAGTCCTCTTTCGAGGAGTGGCCCTCCACTGAGATTCAGATTCACAGGAAGTAGATAAAAACGCATTCAAGTTTTTAAACTCCTGACTTCCCAAGACTGCATAGAGTCAGGGGAGGCCTAGAAAAGAAGGAAGTTAGAGGTTATCACTTCTCACCACTGCAGGCAGAGTCCGGCGCAGGCTGGGGGGCTGGGGGATTTAGAAAGTAGGGTCTTCTCTCTAGTGGGCCAAGGAGGCTCAACACTTCCTTCCATCTGTGGGTTCCGGCAGGTATGACCTGTCAGCTCCTCTCTACTTCCCCTAAGGATTCCTGGAGGTAGTCTGATTCTTACAATGTGCAGAGGCCTCCCAGCCCTCGGGGCCAGGAATTAGGCACCTGGCTGCTTAAACTCAGCGTGATGGCTGAAAATGTTACCAGAGGGGGACCCCTTCCAGGGCCCTAAAAGCGGGTTCGTGTCTAACCCTCAGAAATGAATTGTCCGAGGAGACACACCTACTGACAGAACAAAAGGCGTTATTGGAAAGGGGCGCCTGGGCAGAGAGCAGCAGGGTAAGGGAACCCAGGAGAAATGCTCTGCCACGTGGCTCGCCGTCTCAGGGTTTATGATGGTGGTGGAGTTCGTTTTCTGGGTTGTCTCTGGCCAATCATCTTGTTTTTTTTTGTTTGTTTTTTTTGTTTGTTTTTTTCTTTGCGTTATGCGGGCCTCTCACAGTTGTGGCCTCTCCCATTGCGGAGCACAGGCTCCGGACGCACAGGCTTAGCGGCCCAGCCGCTCCACATGTGGGATCCTCCCGGACTGGGGCACGAACCCGTGTCCCCTGCATCGGCAGGCGGACTCTCAACCACTGCGCCACCAGGGAAGCCCCCAATCATCTTGTTTGTGCCCATACTTGATCTGACTCAGGGTCCTCCCTGGCGGCACTTGCATCTCCCAGCAAAGATGGATTTCAGCGTGAGGGTTCCTGGGAGGCTGGCAGGACATATCGTGCTCCTTCTCAGGACCTTCTGTTATGAGACAACTTATGCAAGCGGTTATTACCATGCCTGGCCAGGGTGAGTGGTTTTGGTTACTGGTTCCCTATCGAAAAGATGGGTCCCCAGACACAAAGAGCTCTCTAGTCCTATTGAAGCACATGCAACGGTCAATCTCACACTTAGATTCAAATGGCGCTGCATCCCCAGCTCTAAGGCCCTAACCTAGAGGAAAGTCTGGAAGCCAAAGAAGGAAATTCTCGTTACAAAGTGCTGTGTTTGGGGTGATCCCTACATTTTATAATAGTCAGCTCGTATGTTTCTATTTGATCTAACCCTGACTTTCCTTTCCTTTCCTATCTTATCTTCATGAATGTGTTAGACATCAATGCCCTGCGGTCCCGTTTCCAGTCCTTATTTCCAAGTTTTAGGGCAATTCGTGACTCCACTTGACTGATACTGGGAAAGTCCCTGGGTGGCTTTATCCTGCACACCTAGTCATTCCCTGTCTGTTTTCATTTGAGAAAAATGTACTGGGGGGTGGGGGGGATGAAGGGGTCCTGCTTTGTGGTGTTTGTGCTCCGTGCATTTTTCTCTCTGTAGGAGAGATTATGACCATCCAGCACATCGTACGGTATCCACAGAGCATGTCCATCCTGTGATGGGCTTTTCAGGTGGTTTCCTCGGCAACCAGACCTACTAATCCTCCCCTCCCCCCACTTATCAGTAACTAATAATCGGTTTAGTGGAGTCACCAATACTAACACATCTTTATGCACCTGCACAGGCTCTTAACTCTTCAGATATCATTTCTTAAAGAGACTGAGCTTCTTTTCCAGAACCATTTGAAAGTGCAGTTCCGAAGACTGGAATGTTTAAGACCAGAGGGGCCTTCAGGATCAATCAGTCACCTCCCTGATTTACAGATGAGGCCACTCAAATGACACACACAGCTCCCATAGCTAGTCATGTAGAAGTGGGACCACACCCAGGGATTCCTGCCTGGTCCCAGGCTCTTTCCACTACACCAAGGGCCACCCCCATTCTGAACGCCACCAGCGCGTAGCCAGCATGTGCCATGTAATTGTCCCTAAGAGCAGGGACTGTTGAACATTGCTCTCGTGTTTCCTGTCCCCTGGGATAGCACTGACTACCAGCAGGTACTCTGTACACTCATCGATGCCTGACCTAAGTTTCTTCAACATGAGTTGATGATTATAATCCTAATATGCAGCTACCTGCTTCGTCACAGAGAGGACAGCTGTAAGTGGATTGATGAGAGTTTGCAGCAGAAGCAGAGAAATGTGGAAGTTCTAAAAAAAGTGATGCTGTCTTATCCGTGTGCCTTACTGGGAAAGAGATAATGTTCTCAGGCTATTTGCTCATCTTTGCTTGTACTTAACTTTGATGAATACCTACATCTCTTGGTGGCAAAACGTCACATAAAATAGGAGGGTAGTAAGTACATATGAGCATACAAAAAGAACGTATGTCAAGTATATAGTAATATGCCTCAAACTCACGTCATTTACCTCAGAGATAAGAGGGTGTTGAGAATGGCATTTGTTGCTAAATTCCACAGTTCTCATATAAAACCCCTCAGTCATACAGAGCTATCGGGTACTTTAGAAAACTGAGCCCTATGTTCAATCTTCCATCCAGATTAAAGAAATCCCAGGTTTGTATCTTTCATATTAGCCATGCATTTATTTAGCACTTTCTTCCATCATATTCTTACCCACTTTCTTAGGCCTTTTCATTGCCATCTTTGCTGTCAGTAAACTAACCGAGCCAAAATTTGAGATGGCTGCCTCAACAGATAGAACCGATTTCGATTTATTTTTGACCTTCTCATTTTCCATCCCCAGAGAAAATGGCAACTGAGAATGATGCTGCCCTTGGGCCAGAGAGCTTTAATTCATTAACATTTTTTCCTGGAAGATTTTTGTTTCCTTTTCTTTGGTTCTGCTTGTTTGTAATTTGCTTTTACTTATTCTGGCTTATGTTCCTTTTTTGGTTACAGTACTCCCTCCACCAACAGGTTTAGCTCCATTACAATTCTCTGAATTAGTTTTAGCCTTACAAAGGCTTTTTCAGAAGTATATAATTATTTTATCTTTGCACAAAAGATAGCTTCCTAAAATAACACAGAATCATATACGTGTCTCTTGGTGCACTGTACTGAAGTCACCTCTTCGTGCTGATTCTGAAGTTTCTCCCCAAAATCAACCTTGATTCCCCATTCTAAGGAGCAAAAGCTTGGGTTGCATTCTGGCTTTTAATTTGCTGTTACTCTACCTTAGCATAGTCAATAAAACTGCCTCTTCTGGCATGTTTCTGTTTTTAAGAATGCTACAGGGGGAAGGGATAAATTGGAAGATTGGGATTGACATATATGCACTACTATCTATCTGATAGATAACTAATAAGGACCTACTGTATAGCACAGGGAACTCAATACTCTGCAATGGCCTATATGGGAAAAAAAATCAAAAAACGAGTGGATATATGTATACGTATAACTGATTCACTTTGCTGTACACCTGAAAGTAACATAACATTGTAAATCAACTATACTCCAATAAAAATTTTTTTAAAAAAAGAATACTACGTTATTAGGGAATTTAGAAAAGTGCTTCCATCTGAGAAGTGTACATCAGCTCTGAGTTGTGGGTCAAAGCTAACCATTATGATAGCCATGGCCATATTAACTTTGTACTGTTTATTAAAAGAGGCAGGAGCAAATCAGGGCAAAGGGGAACCATATTAGTTTTCTTCTTGCTGCTGTAACAAGTTATCCCCCAAATTTAGGGGCTGAAATCAATACAAATTTATTCTCTTACAGTTCTGGACGTTAGAAGTCCAAAATCATTTTCAATGGGCTAAAGTGAAGGTGTCAGCAGGGCTGGTTCCTTCTGGAGGCTAAGAGGGGAGAATCCATTTCCTGCTGTCATCCTGTCACTACTCTCATCTCCTCCCTCCATCTTACAAGGACCCTTGCAATTACATTAGGCCCACCCAGATAATCCAGGATAATCTTCCCCACCGGAGCATCCTTAGCTTAATCACATCTCCAAAGTCTCTTCTGCCATGTAAGTAGCATATTCACAGGTTCTGGGGATGTTGAAGTGGACCTCTTTGGAGGCTGACCACAGGACCATGGCCTCTCTCTCTGGCCTCTCCTACGGAGGCTGGGCTGGATGGGTGGGGTGGGGAGTTGTTCATGGGTGGGCCTGCCGAACCCCCGCTCCCCATCTGCAGCACCCTGCGGTGGCAGCCAGGTCTGGGCTGCCTCCCCGGGGCTATCAGGCATGTCACACGAGCTCTGTGGCCACACCACGGTTCCCAAGCTGCAGGCCAGTCGCCCTTCCTTACCCTGCCACCTTTCCTTTCCAGCATTGAGTTAGTGCCGGGAGGCCACCGTGTCAAGCAAGCTGAGAGCAAAACTAAGGCAAGATGTCGGGCCGGAGCGGGAAGAAGAAAATGTCCAAGCTGTCGCGTTCAGCCAGGGCCGGGGTCATCTTCCCCGTGGGGAGGCTGATGCGGTACCTGAAGAAAGGGACGTTCAAGTACCGGATCAGCGTGGGTGCTCCCGTCTACATGGCCGCGGTCATCGAATACCTGGCAGGTAACGTGAACACGCAGGGCAGGTAACCCGCTCCCAGATCTCACCTTCCCCTCGGCCCCTGCACACAGGCTGGGCAGGGAAGCCTTGATTCGCCCGTGGCTGTCTCAAGGTCGCTGTGCGCGGTAATGGGGTTTCAGTTTGCCTGCTTGGCTAAAACCAACTCCTGCAGGCTTTAGGGGAGGGAAGAGCACATAAGGGCAGAGGATCAACATGGAAGGAAGAGAATCCACAATAAAGTGTCTTTTCTAGACCAGCCCCAAGAAAGGTGTGTCTTGCTGTAGACAAATGTAATACGTAAATTTCTAGGTTCCCACAAAAGACAAACTGTGGGGAAGATAGGGGCTTGCTATTCATTTTGTAACAGGAGTCTTCACTTTTACTTCACGGTCCTCACTAAACCTCAGCTCTCCTGCTGTATTGAACCTAGGGCTCAATGTCCATAAATAATGTTGAGCCCAGCATTGAAAGCATCTTCAGTTGGTTCCATGAAGCCGGCAACGTTTTAATTTTACTCTCCTTTACAGAGGTGGTTCTCTGTCTGCAAATACATAGGAAAGAGTTTCCCATGTTGGTTGTTAAAATTATTTTTTTTACTGAAAGATGGCATTTTTGTTGTGTGTGTTCTTTACCTATCTGAGTAACTTTACATTTAGCTTTTTTTGTTGTTGCTCTGGAGGCTGGAGAGAAGGACTGGAGGGCTCTGAAAGTGAAACCAATCAAGTGTGATAGAGCATTGCTTTTCAAAGTGGGGATCACTCCAGGGATCTTGTTGACAAGGTCAAGGGTAGGATCCTGTTGGCCAGTCTCAGGGCACCAGGGTAGCACCTGACACTCTGCATTTCTAACACACTGCTGTGATGTGATGCTTATGCTGCTGGTCCAGAGCCCACTCAGAGGAGCAAGATTTCAGCCAGTCTTTCAGCAGCAGGTCTAAAGGCCTGGCGAACGCTTTTTTAAAATGCAGGTTCCTGGCTGCATTTTAAACCCAGGAATCTGATGGGAGAAAAATCTCCTGGCTGGGAGGGAGAGGAAGGACTTTGAAAATGGTGACTGAAGCTTTAAAACAACCTTTAGATCTATACCACCCACTGATGCTGGAAGACCCTGAGTAACCCAGAGATTCCACAGCCTCCAAGCGGGGAGCCAGGATACCCTGACGTCCTTCAACCCTAAGCTGTGCACTTTCTGCTTCACTACACTGCCCCATTATAATGTTTGTATAATCAAAATAATAGTAGTTCCTGTGCCTCCACTTGGCAAAAGTCTAAACTGTGCATAATACAATAGAACAAAATTTGGCCTTTTCAGATTTTGTTGACTGGTGACTCTGTTCTTTGGTTCAGAAGTGTTTGATGAAAAAGCTTATGTTTTCCTTTTCATTCATTCAATAAATATTTGTCGAGCATCTACCTGTCAGTGCACACAGTAAGTCCTTAGACTCTTCCCTGCTAATAGCACTGGGCCATTTATATGATTTTTCATCTATCTTCAGTTAGAGCCACCAGACCTCATAGCTATGCATACTATAGCCTGAATGTCACACTCTGGACTTCGAGCCAGCACATCCGTAAAGATCGATAGTGTCTCAAAGTAGAATGTCACCCATTTTCTCATAGTCTTTCATTCACTCAACAAACATTTATTGAACACCTACTATGTGCCACGTGTTATTCTAGGTGCTGAGGATACAGCAGAGACCAAGACAGACAGGAGTCTCTGCCTTCAAGCAGAATGCATTCTGAAGGGAGAAACAGCAAACAAATGAGTGAAGTGTATGTGGTCCAGCAGATGGTGTTAAGTGCTCGGGGATGAATAAAGCAGGAAAGGAGTTAGGCTTGGGCTAATTCCAGGAAGTGGGGAGCTGAGGGGAGGCCCCACTGAGGGGCTGGCATCTGAAGGAGGCCAGTGGGTGGGCATGTGGGTGTCTGGGGGGGCCCTCGGGACAGAGGGAAGCAGGTGCTGGGGGTGTCCAAGGAGCAGCAATGGGGACAGAGGGCTGGGGCTGAGGGAGGGAACTTGGACTGTAAATGAGGCCTGAGGGAGAGTGGCTGGTGGGGGCCGAAGAGCTTGTCACGGGAGCTCTGGAGGGTTTTGAGCAGATGTGCAAGACCCTGCCTGTGGGGAGGGGGGTACAAGGCGGGGTCAGGGAAAGCAGCAGGAAGGCAGTTGCAGAGATCCAGGTGAGAGACGTGAGGTTGGGGAGTAGGCAGTGGAGCCTCCGAGGAGTGGTCAGAGTACTGAGATATCTTGAAGGCTAAGTCAGCAGGATCCGCTGACGGTTTGGACATGAAGTGTGAGAGAAGAGAGGAGGAGCAGCTGGAAGGATGCTGTTGCCAATAACACTCCTTCCCCAGTGCCAATAACACTCCTTCCCCAGCTGCCAGCACCGTCCTGGGTCAAATGGAGAAGATGAAGCGGGTCTTCTGAGGCCCAGAACTGTCTTCCCGGTGTCCTTTCCTTCCCTTCCTTTTGTGCTTTTTTCTCCCCTCCAAACTCAGGTTGGAGTTGACAGTAGGGGCTTAGATGTCAGCTTAAATCTGATTTATCAATTTGCCAGCTCTGTTACCTTGGGCTAATTTCCTTAACCTCTCTGAGCTTTGGGTGTTTCCAGAGCTAATCTCATTTAACTCCATTAATGAGCCAATGTATGCAAAATGTCTGGTGCACAGGATGCACCCAATAAATGGTAATTCTTCTCCTCTCTCTTCTATTAAGAGCTGATGAAATCATTCAGGGCAAAGTGTAATGAGCAACTCTGTTAAGGTGGTATATTTGGGGGCTGTATTGCATTTTAATGAGACAAGGAGTTTAAGCCAAAGGAATGAATCATTATTGCAGGGCATTGCTTAGTAAGTAAAAAGAGGATTTTTGTTAGTTGTTTTGTTTTGGAAGGGGGCATGAATTGATTTTGTTTAGGGAAGAGAGTTCAAAGTGTGAAAGCCTCCTGTCACCCTTGAAATGACCTTTAACATTCACGACAACAATATTGACTGAGTTTCTCCTTTGCATCAGGCCTTAAACATACAACGGAAAACAGACAGATGTGGTCCTGCCTTCCCTGGGTTTACATTCTAGCAGAGTTGACTAGCATTAAAAACAACACAATAAGATGACATTCATGTGGACAGGGAAGCCAGAGGAGCTTTGGGAAGCAGGGGGAGGCTGCCTAATATAAAGCAAGGGTTGTTAAGACCTAACCAGGGGTGTAAAGCAATTATACTCCAATAAAGATGTTAAAAATAAATAAATAAAAACAAATTAAAAAGCCCTAACCAGGGGGACTTCCCTGGTGGTCCAGTGGCTAAGAATCTGCCTTCCAATGCAGGGGACTCAGGTTCAATCCCTGGTCAGGGAACTAAGATTCCACATGCCATGGGGCAACTAAGCCCATGGGCCACAACTAGAAAGCCTGCGTGCCGCAACTACAGAACCCACGTGCTCTGAAGCCCGCACGCTGTATCGAAACATCCCGGGTGCCATAACTAAGACCCGACACGGCCAGAAATAAATATTTTTAAAAATTGGAAACCGGGGCTTCCCTGGTGGCGCAGTGGTTGAGAGTCCGCCTGCCAATGCAGGGGACACGGGTTCAAGCCCTGGTCCAGGAAGATCCCACATGCCGTGGAGCAACTAAGCCCGTGTGCCACAACTACTGAGCCTGCGTTCTAGAGCCCACGAGCCACAACTACTGAGTCTGCCCTGCACAGCCCATGAGCCACAACTACTGAGCCCATGCACCGCATCTACTGAAGCCTGTGCTCTAGAGCCCATGCTCCACAACAAGATAAGCCACTGCAATGAGAAGCCCACACACCACAATGAGTAGCCCCCGCTCGCTGCAACTAGAGAAAGCCCGCGCACAGCAACAAAGACCCAACACAGCCAAAAATAGTAAATAAAAATAAAATAAATTAAAAAAAAAAAGACCTAACCAGGTTCTCAATCCTGCTTTTTAACAAATTGATTGATTTAAAATCCTGATACCTGGGTCTTAACCCCAGAGATTCTGGGATACTTCTGGGCATCAGGAGTTTTTAAAGCTTCCCCAAAAGATTCTGATGGGCAGCCAGGGTGGGAAATTGGTAGGAGTTGGCTAGATTCAGATGGGTTGATTATCAGTTTGGGGAGAAACAAGGGTGAAGATCTAAAGTTTAGAGGAAGTATGTGGCCCCTTCCAGAAACTGGAGGCATTTCTGTGTACCTGGAGCAGAGCTGGGAAATGGGAAGGGTGAGAGATGAGATGGGGGAGCAGGGGTCAGGTCCTTGAGGGCCACATGAGAGTGTGCACATTTTGCACACACATGCCAGGGGAGGCATCGAAGGGAGGAGGTGGCATTCTGGGGGCCTCACATGGGCTTTAGGTGGAGAACAGTTGGTGGGAAGCAAGATCAGAGTCCAGGAAACCAGTGGGGGCTGTTTTAAAGTCACTTTTGAGAATTGACAGGGGCCAGGACTAGGGTTCTCAGTGGAGACGATGAGAAGAAATGGGCACATGTGGGAGCTGTCTGGAGGGGAGAATCAGCTCTGCTCAATAATGGGTGGGATAAGGGGGGAGGCCAATTTACTTCTCCTCTCAGATTCATGTCTATGGTCTCTGAAGTTCCCCTCTCCCACTCACTGCCTCCGAGAGGGGACCTGGGGCCACAGGAAAAGCCAAGTAAGAAAAAGCTGGGTGCCAAGACATAGAAACAACCTAAATATCCATTGACAGATGAATGGATAAAGAAGATGTGGTACATATATACAATGGAATGTTACTCAGCCATAAAAAAGAACAAGTAATGCCATTTGCAGCAACATGGATGAAACTAGAGATTATCATACTAAGTGAAGTAAGTCAGACAGAGAAAGACAAATATCATATGACATTGCTAATATGTGGAATCTAAAATATGACACAAATGAACCTATCTATGAAACAGAAACACAATCAGGGACATATAGAATAGACTGGTGGTTGCCATGGAGGATGGGGGTGGGAGAGGGATGGAGTGGGAGGTTGGGATTAGCAGATGCAAACTGGTATATATAGAATGCATAAACAACAAGGTCCTACTGTACAGCACAGGGAATTATATTCAATATCCTGTGAAAAGCCATAATGGAAAAGAATATGAAAAGAATGTATATATATATATATATATATACACACACACACACACACACACACATATATAACTGAGTCACTTTGCTGTACAGCAGTAATTAACACAACATTGTAAATCAACTATACTTCAATATAAAATTTCTAATAAAAAAGAAAAAAGTTTTAAAAATAGCATGTAAAAATGCAAAGTCATATTTCACAAATGTTTGAAATTCATGAACCATTCTTACTTTCTATTAAGTAAAACTATACCAAGAAATTATCCATATTTTAAAGCCCATTTTAATTCTTCCTAGAGCAGATCCCCAAATTTAATAAAATCTATTAAAAATTTAAAGATTTTATAAATACAAAAATAAAATCTACACCAAATGCAGAAAGAAAGGAAGGAAGGGAGTGAGGGAGGGAGGGAAGAAGGAAGGAAGGAAGAAAGAAAAGGCTGGGTGCTACTTAGCCAAAAAGAAAGTTGCACGAATTTTCAGGAACTTGGGGAGAAATAGCAGTCAGCCTTGCCTGATTTCTCTGGACTGGCTGCCTGACCAACCCCAGGTTCACACATCATCATGATGTTACAGCTATATGGCATTTCTGGTCCCAACCTGTTGGGGGAGGTTGCACGCTCCGGCAACGAATGCATGCTGGACTGCTCATCTAGAAGGTCCCTTCCACCTGAGACCTCCACCAGCCTCCCAGAATGCACATCACATTCATACTTCAGTTTATCAATCTGTAAATGCTGGCCCAGTTTACATCTCCAATGTAAGTGAGGAAAAAATGGACTGAAAAAGCAAGCCCCAGATTCTGGAAAAGAATTTTGTATTCATCAACAATAGATACAATATAAATGTAAGATATTGAGAATGAGTAATTTATAATCGTTTTATGGTGAGAAAATGTTCTGTAATATATTTTTAATTGATAGGACAAATAGGCCTTAAAACAGCATTGAATTTCAGGGCACTTCATGAAATCATTATGTAACAAAGAAACCTATCATTTCCAGACAACTGGGTCTATCCATTTAACACCAAGCATTTTTTTAATATAATGATTTTTCAGTTTTTACATTTGTGTTTTGAAAAGATCACTTTGGCAGCCAGGACCACGTGTGTGGTTGTGCAGGTTGTACACTGCACAAGGACACACATTGAAGGGAGAATCATTCACATCATAGACCTCAAAGAACTGTGACTAATTATGAGCATTTCCAGCAGATGGCAGTAAAGGTTCTTGTTCTAACAAAATTAGGGAAGTCAGGTGTCTTGAGGAAGGCGCATCTTTTTCTAATTTGCACAATTAGAAGGCCAGTGGTGGCCTTGTTAGCATGGATCTGGAGGAAGACAGAACTGGGGGCAGGAAAACCACTACGATTATCTGGGCTGGAAAAGAAGACAGTCTTAGCTCGGGTAATGGCGATAAACTTGAAGAAGAGGGGCAAAGTTATTTAAGATTTATGAGGCTGGGGGCTTCCCTGGTGGCGCAGTGGTTGAGAGTCCGCCTGCCGATGCAGGGGACACGGGTTCGCACCCCAGTTCAGGAGGATCCCACATGCCAAGGAGCGCCTGGGCCCGTGAGCCATGGCCGCTGAGCCTGCGCTTCCGGAGCCTGTGCTCCGCAACGGGAGAGGCCACAACAGGGAGAGGCCCGCGTACAATCAATCAATCAATCAATCAATAAACAAACAAACAAACTATAGGGGCTTCCCTGGTGGCGCAGTGGTTGAGAGTCGATCCGGGAAGATCCCACATGCCGCGGAGCACCTGGGCCCGTGAGCCATGGCCGCTGAGCCTGCACTTCCGGAGCCTGTGCTCCGCAACGGACGTAGGCCACAACAGTGAGAGGCCCGCGTACCGCAAAAAATAAAAATAAAAATAAGTAAATAAATAAACCTTAGGGGCTTCCCTGGTGGCGCAGTGGTTGAGAGTCCGCCTGCCAATGCAGGGGACACGGGTTCGTGCCCCGGTCCGGGAAGCTCCCACATGCCGCGGAGCACCTGGGCCCGTGAGCCATGGCCGCTGAGCCTGCACTTCCGGAGCCTGTGCTCCACAACGGGCGAGGCCACAACACTAAGAGGCCCGCGTACGGCAAAAAAAAAGAAAAAGAAAGATTCACGAGGCTGGGAAGAGAGGGAGAAGGAGAGGGAAGGAGAGGGAATGACTCCCAGGTCTGTCTGGATGGAGCTGCCAGTCCCAAGGGTGATGGGAGGAGCCTGTTTCGAGGAATCTTGGATTTGGGGATGTGGTGAGCTTGATTTACCTGTGGCACGCCGAGGTGGCACCATGGCAGGGCTGGAAGTGCAGATCTGGTAACATGGGAAGGAAGGTGGAAGCAGGCGCTGTGAGTAGATGGCGTTTCCTCGGAAGACTGCAACGCCCGAGCAGAGCAGAGCGCCCAGTCGGAGCCCAGAGACACCGCCACCTAGCGGGCAGGTGGACAAGCGAGCGGAGTCCAGGGAAGGAGACAGTCATGCGTTCTGTCCCAAGCCTACACTTGCTGTGGTATTTCCCATCTCCTGTGGTCTGGGCTATCCAGTGTTGGTTTAGATTGTATCCAAAATGAGCGGACACGAGCTCTTCCAAAATAATGTGCATGATGAGCTTTCCAACCTCCTTTTTGGCTCCAGAAATCATTCTTTTTACTATCAGATACTCAGCTGTATCCCAGATGGTTACTATTGCTGGAAGTGTGACTTGCGAGAAGTGAGAGGTTTGCTGTAGAAGTCTCCAGACCTCCGTGGAAATCTCCACCACTTCACAAATTATGATCTTCCAACAAAATTTGCAGTGAAACAAATGTGTGACATTAAATTCAGTTTTCCTATTGATTGCCAGTTGACACACAAGGATACCTGTGTTCCCAAAATCAATAAAATCACTCAAGAATGTAGCAAACTTTTATAGTTCATGTGAATATATTTGTCATAACATTTGAAAATATTAATAATGATTCATGTTATTTCAAACATTTAAATGGTGGAGTCTGGCCCAAGGAATGTTCAGACTAAACATCCAACATAGAAAAGAACTCCTTGGTCTAGATTTTCTGCTATGTATTCTTAAGTATTTTTCTCTTTAAATAAAAAAAGTTCTGCCTCTGCTTTTGCACTTGAGCACACGATCAAGGTTTTCTTTCTTATAAATTATTTCGGAAGAGTTAGTCCGAGAGCCCAGCCGCACTCGGGCAGAGCCTCACCTGTGTGCCTGCATTGTGCTGCCTGACGAATCGCTGCCTTTAGCCTCTTCCCGTGGCGGCATTCGATGACAGATTTTCCGTCTGAGAATCCGGTGTCTGTGCATCTGGCTGTCAAGCTGAAAATAACCTGACCTTCAGGGGCTTCCTGAAGGTTGGGAACGTGTAGGGCTTCCCATTAGCCATGCCTCTCATGCTGACAGTTAATTTGATGAACCCCAAGAAGATGCTTAACTGCTTCCTCTAAATGCAGGAGACAGAGGGAGGACAGTGATGGTCCAAGATGCTAAATGAAATTCAACTTCTCAGAAGCTTAAAACTCGGAGGCTCCTTGACCCCGTTTCCGCCCATTTGGAAAAAGGGTTGAGCGGAGTTCTCCTTCCTCCCAGGTGTGGGCCCCTAGCAGCAGCCCCTAGCAGGTGCAGGAAAGTCCTTTTATTGTGCTCAATGGGGAGAGTACATTTTAACCTAGAGCCATAAAGCAAGCCTGTTTGTGAAGACTTTATAACTACACCTCTTTTTGATGGGTACCCGTTTTAAACGAAAGAAAAGCTGGGCAGAAATCTGAAGGCAGCAAACCAGATATCTAATACAGCGTTCATTTCAAATACTCTGTCCTCCAGTCCCAACAAGCCTGCTCATATTTCTCAAACTACAGTGCCCCAATCTTTGATTCAGAAAATGCGGTGCCTTGTAAATGAATTGTTAGTAAACACAATATTCCTTGCTTAATAACCCAAAAAAGATGTTGTGAGAATGAATTTGCAGTGATTTAGCGCTTTTCATTATGGAAATGCCATATAAATATTTAACTCTAATGCTTATTTTATTCTAATTTTTTGTTAATCACATTTGCTTAGTTAATACGGCATACTTATGCCAAGTTTTTATTTTATTGCCATAGATTTTACGAATGACGGCAATTGCATGCGGTGTTTTATTTGAAATTAGGTTGATTGCAAAAATTCATGCAGAATCGCCTATTAATTTTAGGGTTTAGTATCTATGCCATTGTACCAGCAAATCCCCCCAACACACACACATACACACATACCTGCACACATACATACACACAACACATTCATGCACACATGCCCATACAATTTTCCACCCGCATATAACACACTGGCACATTGCCTCTTTCTTTAGGGAAAGAACTCTCTCTAGGGGAAGGATTTTTCTTTAAAGGCTCATTCATGCTCTTGAAAGCAGACAAATTTGATTTAGCAGAGCATCCTTCCAAAATTGAGAAAGAAAGAAAAAATAAAGGACGAAGTGGAAAGCATTCAGGGGTATAAACCAATTCCATAGTTTTGTTTTGTTTTGTTTTTGACTCAAAAACTGATAGTATGTGAAATAGAATTCACTTTTCAGGTTAAGTGGTACCTCACCCCTTAGTATAAATCAGTTCTTCCTATCCACTTTCCTTTAGGACAAGAGGGACAAGGGGCATCAAGTGAAGTGGAAAAGGAGATTCTGAAAGGGGTCTCAGCTCTCCTCAGAGATGGCTGCACACTGAAAGAAACTCGGCTTCAATGTTAGGGTTCTGTTTTGGTCAGGATTAACTTCTGCCGACAGTGGCTTAAACAAGAGAGTTTCTTTTTCTCTCATACAAAAGATGTCTATAGAAGACAGTCCAGGTTGGTAAGGAGGCTCCACAGTCATAAGAGATTCTGGTTCCTATCTTATTGCTCTATCATCCACAACTTCTTACCCTTGGTCAAAGATGGCTGCTCAAATTCCAGCCATCATGTCCTCAGTCTGCCAGTAAAAAGGGAAGAAAGGCACTGTCCCTTCATTAATGGATACTTCCCAGAAGTACCATACAACACAACTGCTTGCTTTTCATCGGCCAGAACTTAGTCACACTATCACACCTAACAAAAAGGGTGGCTGGGAAATACTGTCTTCATTCCTGTGATTTGGGGCTCTGCAGAAAATCAGAGGTCCATCTACTAAGGAAGATGGGGGAGAATTAATGTCAAGGGACAACTAGAAGGCTTTACCCACAGGATCGTATATCAGGTCTTGCTAAAATATCTTACTTGTCTGTGACCTGAGTTCTTTTCAGTTTTCTGGATTTCTTTCCAGGCCCAGACATAAAAATCACAAATAAATAAAAGTGATCTAACTCCAAGGCCATTTCCAAAGGAACGCTTTGGAAAGCTCAGACCCCATTCTATGATTGCCTATTAACCCTCCCTTGAAATTTCAGCGGAAATTCTAGAATTGGCTGGGAATGCAGCGAGGGACAACAAGAAGGCCCGGATAGCCCCAAGACACATCCTGCTGGCAGTTGCCAATGACGAGGAACTCAATCAGGTACGTCTGAAGCATTGACACCAGCCACGGAATGGGTTTGCCAAACGCGCTACTGCATGTGGACCTGGCTGGCTAGAAATCCTTCCTGCTACAGTACCCAGTCACATTCACACTAAAAGAGTCAGATCATATGGGAGAAGAACAAATTCTGCTAGCCATATTATTTAGATTCAAACTAAAATTGTCTCTGGAATAGATCCCATTATATATTCTGAGACTTGCCAGAATTTCTTTTCCTCTTTGAAAGCAAGCTCTGTGTGTTGCCGAGGGAAGTGCAGTGCACATATGTTATTCTCTGTACAGTTTCTTCCCCCAAACTTTGTTGACGATTTATTCTGATGAGGGCAGAAGCGTCCTTCTTCATATATCAAAACTAACGCTTTATATTTTAGAGCTGACTCCAAAATCGAGTGAATTCCCACCCCCATGCCCCCCGCCAAAGATGTGCAAGGTAGCAGGTAAATAGTATGAGAATTTTAATTTATGTGTATTTTATAATGTTAACTGTCTGTGGTTAAGAATCAGTTCTTATTTCCAATCCAACATGGGCTGATAATTTCCAAAAATACAATAAAAAATAATTACTAGAAAAATTAAACAAACTACCAGCTACAATTTTTTGTTACTAGATCCAATAGGTATACAAAAACTCTGTCAACTTACTAGACCCTTCCTCATGATTTCTGTACTCTCTTTGTCACAGACAGGTAACTAATAGCTTGTGGACCAGCCTTGGTTGCAGACCACATTTGGAGTAGCGCTGCTATAGAATGTGCAGAATGTATTAGTGTGGTAGTTCATGTTGATTAGTTAAAGTAAACACATATCAGTTGGGAGGTGTGTGGTCACACATATTTTACTGATGGAATGCATGATCAAAGGAGTGGGGCCTGTTGTTAACTGGGTCTAGCCCTTGCATTAACCTTTGTACCTCATTTTGTCAAGCTGTGCTCCCACGTCTGAAGCTCTTTATCCTCGGTTATGTCTGGAATCTCCAAGCTCTGGGCAACATCCCTGATTTCAGCCTCTATACGCTTTCATTTTGCTTTGCTTGTTTTGCTTTCTGTACAAGATCTCGGGATGCCTTGTTACCTACAGAGAAAAGTCCTACCCGTGAGGCAGGGACAACCAGTTAAATCGTGTATTATGCAGTTTCTTTGGAAAGCAGAGACCAGATTTAACGCTTGTTTTGCCAACAGTTAGAACCGTATTAAAGCCAGAACCAACGAGCTCTTTGCTGTCTGAGCTCACGCCTTCTCTCTCTCTTCAGCTGCTAAAAGGAGTGACCATCGCCAGCGGAGGCGTCCTGCCCAGAATTCACCCTGAACTGCTGGCCAAAAAACGAGGGACCAAAGGCAAGTCAGAAACTATCCTCTCCCCTCCCCCAGAGAAAAGAGGAAGGAAGGCCACGTCGGGCAAGAAGGGGGGCAAGAAATCGAAGGCTGCCAAACCACGGACGTCCAAAAAGGTGAGCCCAGTGGCGTCTGTGAGCTCAGGACTCACAGAACGGGAGGAAAGTTGAACCATCCAAAGAGAAGGGCGTGGCCAGCATCCCCAAAGGACTGGGGACCCGCCTCAGCTTGGTGCTGGGAGAAAATGATAGGAATGTGTGTGAAAAAGAGTAAAGGGCTGGGCTTCCCTGGTGGCGCAGTGGTTGAGAGTCCGCCTACCAATGCAGGGGACGCGGGTTCGTGCCCCGGTCCCGGAAGATTCGCGGCTGGGCCCCTGAGCCATGGCCGCTGGGCCTGCGCGTCCGGAGCCTGTGCTCCGCGACAGAGAGAGGCCACAACAGTGAGAGGCCCGCGTACCGCAAAAAAAAAAAAAGGCCTTTGAGAGGAGCTCAGATCATCACGCAGGGTCTATTAGAGTTTTCCAAACCCCACATATGGGTGGTTTTCATGTTTCCAGATCCCCTCCACGGACCTCACCAAAATCTCAAGTGAGAGAGCTGATCTGGAACTCTACTTTCCACCTCTCCCCATGTGGCATACTGACACACCTTTAGCTTCCCACAGAGTCGCCTGAGCTCAGCCAATGGCATTTCAGGTGTTTTGGATGAGTAGCTATAGCTCAGAGGCGCCATTTGTGGAGTAATACTTTCATATGCTGCCCAGTACGGCAACTGCTAGCCACGTGTGGCTATTTAAATTTGAATTTAAATTACTGAAAATGAAATCAAATTCAGTTCCTTGGTTGCACCAGCCACATTTCACGTGCTCAACAACGCGGAGCAGCACAAAGATAGAACGTGTCCACGAGGGAATGAAGTTCTGTTGGACAGCGCTGCTTTGGGGGTTGTCAACTTTTCATTCCCCAGACCTCCGTGATGGCAAAAAAGATGGTATAAGAGTTCATTTCTCGGCCGCTGTGCCCCAGGGGAATCCTGGAGAGAAGGGATTCCCCTGGGGCAAATGACCCCACTGGCTTATTATCAGAAGTTGTAGGCGTTGGAAAGAACATACCTGTGTCCAGGTTTGAGCAAAGACTATGGGTACATGCGAACCCCTTAATACACTTGATTTTTGCAGTATCCTTTTGTTTTCCCCATATTGCTGTCCCTTGCTTCCCTCTGTTGAAAACAACAGAACCTAACATCTGACCACTTCCGTTCACATCCAACTTGGTGGTAACCATGGGAAAGATTTCAAAGCCACTTTGGGCTTTTTCTGGATTATTTCTGATGTGTCCTTCTGATTTCTACCAACAGTCCAAACCAAAGGACAGCGATAAAGAAGGAACTTCAAATTCCACCTCTGAAGATGGGCCCGGGGATGGATTCACCATCCTGTCTTCTAAAAGCCTTGTTCTAGGGCAGAAGGTAATAAAGAGAATTGTAATGTGCTGTCATAAAACACTATTGCATTTTTATAACCTACTGTTTACAAGCAGTGAAGCCTCCTTCATCCCTTCCTTCCCTAATATGACTTTCACTCTGGTCTTGAATTATTCATTTTTAAACTAAAAAGCTATGGCAATGTCTGCATTGTGAGGATAAACAAGCTCTTTAGTGCTGAGAATTGTTCATGCTGACACGGGTCAGCCAGAGGTACCCAGAGTGGATCTTTCTGGTCTCCATGCCCCAGATATCTCTTGCTCACCAAAAAAAATCCATAGCTAACTTTCTCAACCAGGCTTTGGGAGGCCTGCTTTACATGGTGTGATGTAATTTATCAAAGAAGGAAAATACAAAGATATGTTCCCTGAATAGCGCTGGTGTTAGAAATGAATTATTTGCTAATAATTCAGTCTGCTTGCCTTTCTAGGCTGCAGAAAGAAAACAAACAAGGTTATACATTTGAAAAGTCTTCAGCAGCACAACAGCAGCCCAGCCAGACATGCAAATAATTCATTCCCATAAGCATAACAGACAATTTATCTACCAAGTCAACTGGGGCTGCAATGTGATACCCGCGGAAACAGTCAGTTAATCATATCGGGTAGCGAATGTTTGCAGCCTGACAGTAGTACGAACCTCTGTTGAAGCAATTGGGAAGAGCATGTTTTGAGAAGAGCATAAACGTGGCGGGTTCCTAATTCATCACTGATGAAAGCAGGGAAGAAAAGAGGTGGAATTTATGTCCACTCCAGGGGCTATCTGTGGTTACGTGATGAATCGCTTTCTCTCCCTTATCTACGGGAGCAAGAAGTTCTAGGTCACATGGGGAGACAATGGAAAATGACTTCCATTCTGCTCAGCTCTGGGCACATGGGGCAGCGTTTCACAAGCATAGCCCCAAGAGGGTGGTCCCAAAAGTCAAGTGTGCAAGACGTAGAGGTCAGAATCCCAGAGCCCCTCACTTCTCTCCAGCAAAGTGGTTGGCTTTACATCCCTGCCTCCACAGGTCTGTGCTGCTCTGGAGAGAATGCAGGGAACCGAGTAGCTTCTTTCAGGAGCTACTCAGAGAATTACGATATCGAACACCAAGGCCACCCGGATGGGAAACAAAGGCATAAGCTATAGGGAAAAGAAAAGGAGGGGAGGTCCCGGTCCTGCCCCCAAAAGGGGAGGCAGATTTGCTGCTAGCCTGAGGGTGAACATCAAATCCACTGAGCTCCAAAGAGCCTGTTGAAAACCACACACCTTGGAAACGTCAGATGGTCGCTCCACGCACAGCCCTTCCTGTTGACACAAGCAATTGAGAGAATGAACAG
This sequence comes from Pseudorca crassidens, assembly GCF_039906515.1. NCBI lineage: Eukaryota > Metazoa > Chordata > Mammalia > Artiodactyla > Delphinidae > Pseudorca > Pseudorca crassidens. Next base: position 62,173,600 of record NC_090311.1, on the reverse strand, counting down.
ATGTGAGTAAAACATGAAGATTTTCCATAGGCCTTGATCTCGCCCACCCTCTGCATCTTCTCTTCCCAATGCAGCTGTCCTTGACCCAGAGTGACATCAGCCATATTGGCTCCATGAGAGTGGAGGGCATCGTCCACCCAACCACAGCTGAAATTGACCTCAAGGAAGATATAGGTAAGGTTCTGAGATTTCGGGAGAGGTGCCCTAGAATAGCTGCGGTTCTGGCAAGTTCTCGTGAAGTCGGTCATTGTCAGCTGGATGGCCCCTGCTTGGCGGACCGTGTCGGTCAAGCTCCGCCTTCATGTGTAATTGAACAGCATTACTAGAGAAAAACTAATTTTGTTTGAGGTCTGCAGATATTTTTGACATTTTTATTGAAGTATTATACACAGACAGATCATTAATGCACAGCTTGATGAATTTTTCTCCAAGCGAACAAAACTGGGACCAGCACCTTGATCATGAAACAGAACCTTACCAGCACCCCACAAGGCCTCTCATCCCTCGTCCCGGTCACCATTCTCTCCGAGGGTAACCACTATCCTGTCTTCTGTTTTTTAAATTTTTGGCTGCGCCTCGAGGCATGTGGGATCTTAGTTCCCTGACCAGGGATCGAACCTGTGCCCCCTGCAGTGGAAGCACCGAGTCTTAACCACTGGACCACCAGGGAAGTCCCCACCACTATCCTGTCTTCTAACAGCATAGAGGGGTATCATCTGTTTCTGATTTTATATAAATGAAATCATGCAGTATGTCTCCTTTTGTGTCTGTCTCCTTTTGCTTAACTTTGTGAAATCAACCCATGTTGTTGAGTGTGGTTGTAGTTCATTTTCTTTACTGTACAGTATTCCACTGTAGGAATATAACACAGTTTGTTGATCCATTGTACCATTGATGGCACTGGGGCAGTTTCCAACTTGGGCTGTAATGAGTGGTGTTACTCTAAATATTGTTGTACATGTTTTGGGTAAACCTCTACATATATTTTAAGCTGAAATACTGAGAACACCATTGGTAAAAAGGAAATGGACATCTGGAAAAAGTTAGGTGGTCTGTAAGGCTATACACTGAGTTCTTTCACCAGTGGATTGCCACCTGTCCTGCGAGTGGTGGAGGGATCTGTTACTAGGCTAGGTGGAGGAACCTGGAGGCTAAGCTTCCAGGCACTAGAAATAATAATAAGACCATTTAGTCACCATCTCACCGATTTTTACAAAACAGAAATGGGCAAAGAAAGGGTTTTGTCCCTGGGATACAGGGCTTGCTTCTGAGGTAGGTGATTTGGGGCCAATGCTAGCAGCTCAGCTCTGGATGGTAGCTGCCAGGCTCACCTGTGTTTCCCCCTTGGCATCAGAGGCCACTTGCTTTGCTGAAGAGGAAATAAGATAGCATCGGGTGGGGGAAAACAAAAACAACAAACAAACAAACAAACAAAAAACAGTATTACAGAGAAAGAGGATTTCTCTGGGACACAAACAGATGGTGAAAATTCTTCTACTCTTCAAACCCAGCCCAGGCCCTACCAACTGCCCTCAACTCCCTCTGTGTGGAAAGACTCCCCCTCGTGCCCTTAATCTTGAGCTCTGTTTTGAAGTGTGTTCTAGCTTCTCTCAAACAAAACAAGTTTATCTTTTAAAGCTTTACCTTCTTTATCATTTCTATAGTATTTGCATTTTTATATCAGGAAAACTATAAAGATATTTCTGTTTTTTAAAGGGTGGGTGATGATAGGATAAGAAAAACACTGGCATTGAAGTAAAAACTCGAGGTCAGATCCCAGCCTCAGTGGAGGTTCTGGAGCCAGTGTGGGTCTATGCCCTGGATTTAGCTGTGTGACTATAGGCAGTTTTCCTAACCTCTCTGAACCTCAGTTTCCTCACGTGTGAGGATAACAATAGTACGTGTCTCATAGAGGTGCTATGAAGATTAAATAAGATAATACAAAGAGGGAGCTTAGCACAGTGCCAGGCTCATAGGCATTTGATAAATGATGGTCTCCTTCATGGTTGCAGAGTTGTTAGAAGGGGTCCCTCCCATCATGATTCCGTTCTCCACTACTGTCGCCCAAACCAATCTCCCCATGCAGATAAGGCCCTGATTTATTTTTTTAAGACATTATAAGTTATTACAGAAAAGTTCAAGCCTACACAAAAATAGCAGAAGAGTGTGATGAAACCCTACACACCCCATTGCAATCATCATCTACCCATGACCAAGTTCGTTTCAGCTCTACCCCCGCCCACATTCCCCCCACACATATTACCTTACCTGTGAATATTTCAGAATGACAAGGGCTATTTTTTTTACAACATACCATTATCACAAGACCACTATCACAACTAAAAAAAAATTAAATTAATATCTTCAAATATCCAGTGTTCAAATTCCAACTGCATCATAAATGTCAATTATTTTAAATTTGTTTATTTGATTCAGGCTCCAATAAGTTCACACGTTACAATTGGTTGATAAGTCGCTTATAATCCATTGGATCTCCCTTTGTCTCTCTCTTTTTTTCTTAGCAATTTATTTGTTGAAGAAGCTGGGCCGTTTGTCCTGTAGGGTTTCCCACAGTCTGGATTTTGTTGATTCCATCCTCCTAGTGTCATTAAACATGTTTCTTCTCTGCTTTTCTTATAAGTTGGTAGTTGGATCCAGAGGCTTAATTAGATTCAGGTTCAAATACTTTTAGCAAGACTACTTGGGCAGTGATGGAACGTTCTCCCATCAGGAGGAGCCCCACTCTCTCACGATGCTCCTTCTCTAGTTTTGTCCATTCGTTAGGGGTCGCAAAGGGGAGATATTCTAATCCTAGATATTCTAATTCCTTCTTCACTTCTTCACTGGAGGCTTCCACACAGGGGAAGTCCCCTCATCAACTCTACAGGCTACTTTATCCCTAAATGTCTTCAGGGAAGAGGGTGGGCTCACCTTGATTTTTACATGGTCCCATTTGACCTCTGAAAGCAGAGCACAGCAGCCTAGACCTGTTTCCCCTGCTTCTCACAGTGAACTTGGCTACCAGCTTCAGCTACTTGGCCTTCTCCAGGCTTCTGTGACCCAGCAGATCGAAACTGGCCAGGGGTCTGAGGGGCAGAAAGGAGACTTAGAGGCACTTGCCATAGCCTGCGATCACCATAACCAAATTGTGTCACTGAAACCCAAGCACATTAATGGAGAAACCCCTCCACCCCGGCCTCAGTGGAGAGCGATTGCTGGAATCAGTATTTTTCCTAAGTGATCTGCACATCGTACTGTGCCCCTCCAAATATACTTCAGTGTCTGAGTGTGGAGTGGGGAAGCTCCCTCACTCAGCCTCTAGGGAAGCCTCTGAACTGAATAATAATAATAACAATAATCATCATCATCATCTGAATAATTATAACAACTAATAATAATAACCACAAAGAGAAAGAGAGCTGAGACTTGCCCCAGACATCCAGTTCACCAAAGTCATTTGAAGATGAAAATGCATGAGGGGAAATACCTCATCTCCCACCCAAGAGCAGCAGTCATCCTGGTCTGGACAAAACACCCACATGTCATCTCAGGGGCATGAGGATCCCCTGGTGCACATAAGTGGGGCTCCTGCTGTTCTGGAGGTGGAGTCCTGCCATCTCCTGGGGGTTCCACTTGGCCTCTCTAGAAGCACAACCCTGAAATATGGCGTAGAGAATTGTCCTACCATCAAAACCTCGAGGGATTTCCCAGCAGAAATGTCCTTAGAGATTAGCCTTGCAAAGCTCTGCATCTTCCACTGGAAACCAAGGCCCAAGTTGGGGGAACAACATTCCAGGCTGCCCCGGGTCTGTGTCTGTCCTTTGGCCCCAGGGACTTATAACGCATAGGTGGTGGTGAGATGGGGACAGAACCCCAGAGCTCTCCACTCAGAGGTTCCTGCTAAGCCACCTGTCACCTGGGGCCTGCTCCCCACCCCGCAGCAACAAGGTGGTGGCTGCATCCCCAAGGGTGGCTCTGGGACCCGGCTTAGGAGCTGGTGACAAGAGGCAGGCTGCAGAGTCTGTGAGATCCCCCCCCAGTGTGGAGTGCTGCCATCAAATCAAGACACTGAATTTAATCAGTACTACACGGGTACCGAACCCAGAATCAGAACACCGGAGCCTCAATTTTTTGAAAAGATCACTTTAGGGTTCGTGTCATGAGACTGCCTTATGGCCAAATCAACCCCTAAAAGGGTCCTTTAACGAGTTTCCATGGAATATGTCAATTGCCAACAATATAACTAGCACTGCTGATGGACTTTGATAGTACTCACAATGGTATAACCTCTTCTCCCATTTTATGCCTCTCCTTATGTTTTTTCTTATGCTTCCTTTTTGCTTTCAAGAGGGATCCATCTTTTATATCTCCAGTATCATTTTCCTCTTCAGTAGAGACTTCTAATTCTAAATTAAATATCAAGTTAAGAAATAAAGACATAAGTTAAGGAAAATGAAAATCTTATTTATCTAACCCTAACCTTAAAGTTATAAATACCTTTGCTTTCTTGGCAAACTTTTTTTTTTTTTTGGCCATGCTGTGCGGCTTGTAGGATCTTAGTTCCCCGACCTGGGATTGAATCCAGGCCCTGGCAGTGAAAGCGCCAAGTCCTAACAACCGGACTGCCAGGGAATTCCCTCTTTGCAAACTTCTGAAGCTTCTTTTTTACTGTTGTCTTTTTGGGTCATATTTTTCTAAATAGATCTTTATTGGAGTATAATTGCTTCACAATACTGTGTTAGTTTCTGTTGCACAACAAAGCGAATCAGCCATATGCATACACATGTCCCCATAACCCCTCCCTCTTAACCCTCCCTCCCACCCTCCCTATCCCACCCCTCTAGGTCATCACAAAGCACAAAGCCGATCTCCCTGTGCTATGCTGCTGCTTCCCACCAGCCAACTATTTTACATTCGGTAGTGTAGTCGATGCTACTCTCACTTCGCCTCAGCTTCGCCCTCCCACCCCATGTCATCAAGTCCATTCTCTATGTCTACCTCTTTATTCCTGCCCTGCAACTAGGTTCATCAGTACCTTTTTTTTTTTTAGATTCCATATATATGCATTAGCATACAGTATTTGTTTTTCTCTTTCTGACTTACTTCACTCTGTATGACAAACTCTAGGTCCATCCACCTCACTACAAATAACTCAATTTCATTTCCTTTTGTGGCTCAGTAATATTCCATTGTATATATGTGCCACATCTTCTTTAGCCATTCTTCTGTCAATGGACATTTAGGTTGCTTCCATGTCCTTGCTATTGTAAATAGTGCTGCAATGAACCTGTGGTACATGACTCTTTTTCGATTATGGTTTTCTCAGGGTATATGCCCAGTAGTGAGATTGCTGGGTCATATGGTAGTTCTATTTTTAGTTTTTTAAGGAACCTCCATACTGTTCTCCGTAGTGGCTGTATCAATTTACATTCCCACCAACAGTGCAGGAGGGTTCCCTTTTCACCACACCCTTTCCAGCATTTATTGTTTCTAGATTTTTTGATAATGGCCATTCTGACCGGCGAGAGGTGATACCTCATTGTGGTTTTGATTTGCATTTCTCTAATAATTAGTGATGTTGAGCATCTTTTCATGTGCCTCTTGGCCATTTGTATGTCCTCCTTGGTGAAATGTCTATTTAGGTCTTCCACCCATTTTTTAACTGGATTATTTGTTTTTCTGATATTGAGCTCCATGAGCTATTTATATATTTTGGAGATTAATCCTTTGTCTGTTGTTTCATTTGCAAATATTTTCTCCCATTCTGAGGGTTGTCTTTTTGTCTTGCTTATGGTTTCCTTTGCTGTGCAAAAGCTTTTAAGTTTAATTAAGTCCCATTTGTTTATTTTTGTTTTCATTTCCATTACTCTAGGGGGTGGGTCAAAAAAGATCTTGCTGTGGTTTATGTCAAAGAGTGTTTTTCCTATGTTTTTCTCTAAGAGTTTTATAGTGTCTGGTCTTACATTTAAATCTTTAATCCATTTGGAGTTTATTTTTGTGATGTTAGGTAGTGTTCTAATTTCATTCTTTTACATGTAGCTGTCCAGTTTTCCCAACACCATTTATTGAAGAGGCTGTCTTTTCTTCATTGTATGTCCTTGCCTCCTTTGTCATAAATTAGGTGCCCATACGTGCATGAGTTTATCTCTGGGCATTCTATCCTGTACCATTGATCTCTATGTCTGTTTTTGTGCCAGTACCATATTGTCTTGATTACTGTAGCTTTGTGGCATAGTTTGAAGTCGGGGAGCCTGATTCCTCCAACTCTGTTTTTCTTTCTCAAGATTGCTTTGGCTATTCGGGGTCTTTTGTGTTTCCATAAGAATTGTAGGGCTCCCCTGGTGGCACAGTGGTTGAGAGTCCGCCTGCCGATGCAGGGGACACAGGTTCGTTCCCCAGTCTGGGAAGATCCCACATGCCGCGGAGCAGCTGGGCCTGTGAGCCATGGCCACTGAGCCTGCGCGTCCAGAGCCTGTGCTCCGCAATGGGAGAGGCCACAACAGTGAGAGGCCACAACAGTGAGAGGCCCGCGTACCGCAAAAAAAAAAAAAGAATTGTAAAATTTTTTGTTCTGATTCTGTGAAGAATGCATTGGTAGTTTGATAGGGATTGCATTGAATCTGTAGATTGCTTTGGGTAGTATAGTCATTTTCACAATGTGGATTTTCCCAATCCAAGAACATGGTATATTTTCTCCATCTGTTTATGTCATCTTTGATTTCTTTCATCAGTGTTTTACAGTTTTCTGAGTACAAGTCTTTCGCCTCCTTATGCAGGTTTATTCCTAGGTATTTTATTCTTTTTGTTGCAATGGTAAATGTGAGTGTTTCCTTAATTTCTCTTTCTGATTTTTCATTGGTGGTGTATAGGAATGCCAGAGATTTCTGTGCATTAATTTTGTATCCTGCAACCTTACCAAATTCCTTGATTAGTTCTAGTAGTTTTCTGGTGTCATCTTTAGGATTTTCTATGTATAGTGTCATGTCATCGGCCAACAGTGACAGTTTTACTTCTTCTTTTCCAATTTGTATTCCTTTTATTTCTTTTTCTTCTCTGATTGCTGTGGCTAGGACTTCCAGACTATGTTAAATAAGAGTGGAGAGAGTGGACATCCTTGTCTTGTTCCTGATCTTAGTGGACAAGCTTTCAGTTTTTCACCCTTGAGTATGATGCTTGCTGTTGGGTTTGTCATATACATTTATATGTTGAGTTAGGTTCCCTCTATGCCCATTTTCTGGAAAGTTTTTATCATAAGTGGGTGTTGAATTTTGTCAAAAGCTTTTTCTGCATCTATTGAGATGATCATATGGTTTTTATTCCTTAATCTGTTATTGTGGTGTATCACATTGATTGATTTGCGTATATTGAAGAATCCTTGCATCCCTGGGATAAATCCCATTTGATCATGGTATATGATCCTTTTAATGTGCTGTTGGATTCTGTTTGCTAGTATTTTGTTCAGGATTTTTGCATCTATGTTCATCAGTGATATTGGTCTATAATTTTCTTTTTTGTGTGATATCTTTTTCTGGTTTGGGTATCAGGGTGATGGTGGCTTCATAGTATGAATTTGGGAGTGTTTCTCCCTCTGCAATTTTTTGGTAGTGTGAGAAGGATCAGTGTTAGCTCTTCTCTAAATGTTTGATAGAATTTGCTTGTGAAGCCATCTGGTCCTAGACTTGTTTGTTGGAAGATTTTTAATTATGGTTTCAATTTCGCTACTTGTGATAGGTCTGTTTATATTTTCTAATTCTTCCTGGTTCAGTCTTAGAAAATTGTACCTTTCAAAGAATTTGTCCATTTCTTCATGGTTGTCCATTTTATTGGCATCTAGTTGTTTGTAGTAGTCTCTTATAATCCTTTGTATTTCTGCAGTGTCAGTTGTGATCTCTCCTTTTTCATTTCTAAATTTATTGATTTGCGTCCTCTCCCTTTTATTCTTGATGAGTCTGGCTAAGTGTTTATCAATTTTGTTTATCTTCTCAAAGAACCAGCTTTTAGTTTTATTGATCTTTGCTATTGTTTTCTTTGTTTCTATCTCATTTATTTCTGCTCTGACCTTTATGATTTCTTTCCTTCTACTGACTTTGGGTTTTCTTTGTTCTTCTTTCTCTAGTTGCTTTAGGTGTAAGGTTAGACTGTTTATTTGAGATTTTTCTTGTTTCTTGAGGTGAGATTGAATGGCTATAAACTTCCCTCTTAGAACTGCTTTTGCTGTGTCCCATAGGTTTTATGTTGTCACGCTTTCATTGTCATTTGTTTCTATGTATTTTGTTATTTTTTCTTTGATTTCTTTAGTGATCTCTTGGTTTTTTAGTAGTGCACTATTTAGCCTCCATGTATTTGTGTTTTTTACATTTTTTTTTTCCTGTAATTGATTTCCATTGTGGTCAGAAAAGATGCTTGATACGATTTCAATTTTTTTTAATTTTCCAAGGCTTGATTTGTGACCCAAGATGTGATCTATCCTGGAGAATGTTCCATGTGCACTTGAGAAGACAGTGTATTCTGCCACTTTTGGGTGGAATATTCTATAAATATCAATTAAATCTATCTGGTCTGTTGTGTCAGTTAAAGCTTCTGTTTCTTTATTTTCTGTTTGGATGCTCTGTACATCGGTATAAGTGGGGTATTAAAGTTCCCTACTATTACTGTTTTACTGTTGATTTCTCCTTTCATGGTTGTTAGCATTTGCCTTATGTATTGAGGTGCTCCTGTGTTGGGTGCATAAACATTTATAATTGTTATATCTTCTTCTTGGATTGATCCTTTGATCATTATGTAGTGTCCCTCCGTATCTCTTGTGACAGTCTTTATTTTAAAGTCTATTTTATCTGATACTAGTATTGCTAGTATCAGATACTAGCAATATCAATCCAGCTGTGATTAACATTTTGGGGAAGTAACTCCTATGATACATTAGAAGCAATATAAAATAAAACAAAATATTAAATAATTCTTTAAAACAAAAGAGTTTGCTAAAATCGAAGTCCCACTGGACAGAAGCCCAGGGACCCCTGTCACCAGTGACCACTGGCAAACAGGATTTCAATTGCAAGGTTTGACTCCTACTTTCTAAGCAATTTTTTTAAGGCCTAGTAAAACTCTGTCAGTGTAATTAATGACTGAAAAGAGCAACCACAATGGATTTCCATTGTTTCCTTCACAGGTAAGGCCTTGGAAAAGGCTGGGGGGAAAGAGTTCTTGGAAACAGTAAAGGAGCTTCGCAAGTCCCAGGGCCCTTTGGAAGTAGCTGAAGGTAAGTGTGGAATCAGGCCATGTTCCCTGCACAGCCTCACCACCTTCCCCTCCAGCATAACATGCTTCACGCACATTCAGTTTGCAGAGCAAAAGAGGCCATAACCAATCAGGAAGCTATTTTAGCATCTCTCAGATAATTTGAGCAGGCCTGCGTAGATCATTTCGTACACTTTGGGGACTATAAAGTGTCTGGATAGTTCAAGCCAATTTGCATCCCAGCTCACCCCAAAATGGTCTAGAGCAATTGGGTAACTTTGTGTGTGTGTGGAAAATACACATGACAAAATTTACCATTGTAACCTTCAAACATTGTACAATGTGGTGGCGTTGAGTACACTCAGTGCTCTTCTCCATCACCACTATCTAGTCCCAGAACTTTTTATCACCTTCTGTGGAAACCCCACACCCATCAAGTAGTCACATCGTCCCTCCCCCAACCCCTGGCAGCCACCAGTCCGCCTTCTGTTTTGATGGATTTGCCTCTTCTGGATGTTTCATGTAAGTGGAATCATATAAATATGTGATCTTCTGTGTCTGGCTTCTTTCACTTAAAATGTTTTCAAGGTTCATCCATGTTGTACTGTGCATCAGCACGTCATTCCTTTCTATGACTGAATACTATTCCATTTGTTTATCCATTCATCATTTGGGTTGTTTCCACCTTTGGCTCTTGTGAATAGAGCTGCTCTGAACATTTGTGCACAGGTTTTTGTTTGAACGCTTATTTTCAAGAATATTGGGTAACTTTTTGACAGGCGGGCCCAACTTCAGATCCGTGTACCCGCCGACCTCCAGGGACCATCTAGTCAGTGCCAAGTGCTGCCCTGGTGCTGGGGCTCCAAAGAAATAAAACCCACTCCTGCCCTCAAGCACTGGACAGTCGAGGAGGAGAAACAGACACATAAGTGGGGCACAGAGAGGGAGCCATGCTCTCTGCTTGGGGGAGTTGGGGAGGCGCCAGGGAGGATATAAGACCTGTATGTGAGAAGGCTCAGTCAGGAGCAGCAGGGAGAAAGAGAGGAATGGCGGTCAGAGATGAGCCTTGCCCTTGGGCTGTGCTAAGGGTCTGGATTTGACCCTATACAGATGAGAGTAGGAGCTGGGGAATGTGATGATCAGATTTGATAGTTAGAAAAGTAATGGGGCTTCCGGTCAAGACAGAACATGAGTCTGCACTTTACAGTCTGCGCATACCACTCCCCATTCGATGATAGATAGAATTTCCTTTTTAAAATTTTAAGACAGAGCCACACTGAAATATAAAATAAATATCCAGGACTTCCCTGGCGGTCCAGTGGTTAAGATTCCACACTCCCAATGCAGGGAGCACGGGTTTGGTCCCGGGTCAAGGAACTAAAATCCCATGTGCCGCACGGCGTGGCAAAATAAATAAATAAATAAATAAACATCCATGTGGACAGAGAAGAGCTGCAGGCAGCAGCAGCAGGGGGACGTGGAAGCCGCGGGCTGGGCTCCAGGTCTGGTAACATGCAGAGCCATCAGGAGGTCAACTCTTACCTGCTGATGGGAACGGAGTCACCTCACGCTTGGAGGGGACCAGAGCCAGGCTCGCTGCTCAAAGCAAGGGCTGGATGCAACTCCCAAGCTCTTATAGGAAGCCAAGGCTCTGACCGCCACCCAGGGCTATGGCTTGTGTGAACTCTGTTTTCTAGAGTAGCAGAAGGGAGCAGAGAGCCCCTCGCCCAGGCCCAGGGCCACGTGGCCCACTGGCTCAGTGTCTGGATCTACCGCCTCCCCTATATGACCATGAGACAGAGCCCTGAATCATCCTTGTAGGACAGGATCCTAACTGCGGGGGTCTTGCAAACTGCCTGATGGGGTGGGAAGGAGAGAAAAATAGCTTCTCTACATAGAGTGAGAGCCTCCAACACGCTTCTAAACAGTTCCAGAGGCAGAAAATAGGAGGTAGAGAGGCAATATGTGAAAAGATGAAGAGATACAAACTACTATGTGTGAAATAAATAAGCTACAAGGATATATTGTACAACACAGGGAATACAGCCAATGTAGCCAATATTTTATAATAACTTTAAATGAAGTGTAATCTATAAAAATTTTGAAGCGCACCAGAAACTAACATGTTGTAAATCAACTATCCCTCAATTTAAAAACAACAACAAAAAAGATCATGGCTGAGAATTTTCCAGAATTAAACCCACGAGTCCTCAGGTTGAAAACACTGAGTACATGAAATCAAAATAAATCCAAATCCTGGCCCATCAGGAATTCCCTGGTAGTCCAGTGGTTAGGACTCCACGCTTTCACTGCTGAGGGCCCGAGCTCAATCCTGAGAAAGATCCTGAAAGCCACATGGTGTGGCTAAACCAAAAACAAACCCAAAAAAACCAAACAAAACCTGGCCCATCGTGGTGACATCTCTAAAGTTGAAAAATCAAGAGAAACCTGAAAAGCAACCCAACGAACCCAACTGGTTCTCCTGACAGCCGACTTCTCATCAGCAACAAAGGATGCTTGGAGACAGAAAAGAAGTATCTTCAAAGCACTGAGGGGAAAAACTGTCAACTAAGAAGTCCATGTATTACTTTGTTATTATTCAACAGGGAGGGTGAAAGATGCAGAATTACAGACATGCAAAAATTGAGAGTCAGAAGCCCTCAGACTCTTGCTGAAAGGACCACAGAGGCCTCACTGGGAGAAACAGAAGTGAATCCAGAAGGAAGGAGAGGGCTGTAGGAAACAAGCAGGAGCTAAGAAATCGGGGCATATCTGTCAGCTCTAAGTATCCATGGCCCTGGGGCCAAACAGTGGTAGCTCCCTGGGAAGAAGGGATTGGTGAGGGTGAATCTGGAAAAGGGGAGACAGTTCATCAGGGTCTAACACCATATTTCATTTAATTTCAAAACACCATCCGTTGTAAGATATGCCCTTATTGTAAGAAAGAATAAATTTCCAAGATGGAGTGTCCAGTAGGAGACCCCATACAAAGCCAGGACACATTCAGTTTAAGAGCTAGCAAGACATGAACTACCATGCAGAAAGGGCAGCAAGTACCTTTTTTTTTTTCTTAATACATTTATTTACTTATTTTTGGCTGTTTACTTATTTTAGGTCTTCATTGCTGGGCGCAGGCTTTCTCTAGTTGTGGCGAGCAGGAGCTACTCTTCCTTGCTGTGCGCAGGCTTCTCATTGCGGTGGCTTCTCTTGTTGCAAAGCATGGGCTCTAGGCACGCGGGCTTCAGTAGTTGTGGCTCGCGTGCTCTAGAGCGCAGGCTCAGTAGCTGTGGCGCACGGGCTTAGTTGCTCCGTGGCACGTGGGATCTTCCTGGACCAGGGCTTGAACCCATGTCCCCTGCATTGGCAGGTGGATTCTTAACCACTGTGCCACCAGGGAAGCCCCAAGTACCTGTCTTGACCTTGGCATTGGGTGGACAGAGGGGGACAAAAAACCTCACTAGGGAACTTGAACCACAAGCTGGTACTCCTGTGGATTTGCCGCTGAATCCACTGCGGCCCCAAAACTTCAATCAGGGAAGTTAGTGGGACATGACCTGGGTATGGTAGGGTCCCCAGGTGACACAGAAGTAAATGCAACTTCCCTCTGGAAGAACTCATCTCAGTCCAAGCCCACAGCCATTGTAAAATGCATCCTGATTCCAGCCAGGAAGGTGGATGGGACAGGGGTGGGAGGTGTGGTAGAAATGAAGCAGATGGGCCTGGAATGAGACAAGTCAGAGGAAACCGACAGGTGGTGCCGGCGACAGAGATGGAGAAAGGGGAATCAGGCTTTGGGAATGAATGATGATTTTCTTGGGCACAGGTTGGACCTAGGGCACCAGCAATGTCACTGGTAAGCAGGGGGTGAAAACTGAGGACGAAAATGGTTTGCAGATGGCTGTTTAAAAGCCAGGGCCAAGCACGTCGGGCAGCAGAGAGAAGAGCACCGCGCCTCGGCGGGCAGGGGGAAGAGGGGCTGTTGCAGGAACCTGAGACAGGAGGAAAAGCACAGTGTCGCGGAGACCAAGGATTAGCAGCAGCAGCTTCCCAGCCAGACAAGGGGCCACCCTGCAGCCCCCTTCGCTGTGGTGACCCTGAGAAGGTGGGCTCGCCTGAGGAAAGGTTCTGGAGGCCCTTTGCAGCTGCACTGCCATCCTCAGAGCATGGTCCTCACCAGGTGACATCACATCACATAAAGAGTATTAGCAGATGCTTCTACCAAATATCAGTGTCCCAAGCCCCGAGATCACTTGACCTTGACCTTGGCACCTGTAAAGAACACTATAAATTCTTACAACTACAAGCCAAGGTTTCCATTTCCAGTTGCCATGGAAATACTTTGTTTTAGGCTGATGTGCTATCATGGACTACCTTCAAAATCTAGTGTAAATAGCGGGCGTCAGAAGGATGAGAAGGCGTGCCATTTTTTTCCTGATTAAATGTTTGACTTAACATTGCCGTTAGTGGTATATTCCTCTTATTTAAAATGACTTTAGGGCTTCCCTGGTGGCGCAGTGGTTAAGAATCTGCCTGCCAATACAGGGGACACAGGTTCAAGCCCTGGTCCAGGAAGATCCCACATGCCACGAAGCAACTAAGCCCATGCGCCACAACTACTGAGCCTGCCCTCTAGAGTCCGTGAGCCACAGCTACTGAGCCCGCATGCCACAACTCCTGAAGCCTGTGCGCCTAGAGCCTGTGCTCTGCAACAAGAGAAGCCACTTCAATGAGAAGCCTGCGCACGGCAAGGAAGAGTAGCCCCTGCTCACCGCAACTAGAGAAAGCCCACATGCAGCAATGAAGACCCAATGCAGCCAAAAATAAAATAAATAAATTTATTTAAAAAAATAAACTGACTTTAACATTAAAAAGAATACCATTCAAGGGCTTCCCTGGTGGTCCAGTAGGTAGGACTCCACACTCCCAATGCATGGGTTCCGGGTTCGATCCCTGGTCAGGGAACTAGATCCCACGTGCCACAACTAAGACCCGGCACAGCCAAATAAACAAATAAATATTAAAAAAAAAAAAAAAGAATACCATTCAGCTGGTAACATGATCATTACCCGGTGTGTAAAGAGCTGGAATCTCTCCAGCACATGAGAGCAGTAAGGGCCTCAGGGAATTTGCCCCAAGCAGGAAGGGCCAATCCCCAGGGTACTGGGTTCCCTTGGACTACAAGGCCGACAGGGACGTTCCGTTTGTGGTGTGCAAATGTACAAGGTCATAGAGTCAACCAGTCATGCCCACTGCCTCCTCAGTATTTATATTGACTGATTCCTTCACTCACTCATTCACTAATCAGATGGTTGGCGCCAGCTGGGCACTGGGAAGGCGAGGCGTTCACAGCTGTAGCTGACAGGCGGGGGACGCCCCTTGCATCTGTCTCCACCAGCCCTGGCATGTGCAGTCACAGCCTCTCCAGCACTGTGGGCGTCACTAGGAAACACGGCTCACATGCTGGGCGGGCATCATATATTTCAAATAAGTCTTTCAAACCAACCCCACACACTGCCCTAAAACAGACACACATACATTTGTTACAAACACAGCCCGTAGCGGCCACAGCCTGCCTGAACTCCCGCAGACTCCCAGAGCCTGGCCACTGCGGGAGGGTTGGGGACCTTTGCTACACCCGGCTCCTTGAGTGGCACAGAGCCCCAGCTCCACAAGGTGGGCAGCTTAGGGGCAAGCAGCATGTGGGGTCAGAGTGGCCAGTGGATCAGGCCCAGCCCCTTCTCCAGGGATCAACGGCCACAGGGACTTCCCGGGTGTTCCTCGTTATCAGCTCTGTCACTGATGGGAAACAGGTTTGGGGGTGGGGTGAAAAATAAAAGTAGGGAGTATGAACTGAAATTATGAGACAAGGCAGGCATAATCCAATTTCACAACCCGCTGTGAACACTTGCTCCCTGTAGGCTCCTCAGGTATGTAGAGATGATCGAAAGGGCAGTCCCTGTCTGAGGATGCGTACAACCCAGTAGATCGGTTCTAAATTTATGGAGGGTCCTCAAATCACCAAGCGCAAGGCCTGCATCAGACCTACCAAGTCAGGATCTCAGACGGGGCAAGAAGGGAGGGCTTGTCCATTTTTAAAAAGCCGTTGCATTCGTTTCCAATCGCTGCTCTAACAAATTAGCACAAACTTGGTAGCAACAAACAACACAAGTGTACTGTGTTAGCGTTCTGGAGTCAGAAGTCCACAATGAGTCTTTTTTTTTTTTATAACCTTTATTTTTTTAGGCAGTTTTCTTGTCTGTTTGTTTTGGCCACGCTGCGCAGCTTGCAGGACCTTAGTTCCCCGACCAGGGATTGAACCCACGCCCTCGGCGCAGTCCTAACCACTGGACCGCTAGGGAATTCCCCACAATGAGTCTTAAGAAGCCAAAATCGAGGTGCTGGCAGGGCTGGTTCCTTCTCAGAGCAGCCGTCCCTTGCCTGTTCCGGCTTCTAGGCTCCTGCATTCCTTGGCTCCTGGACGCATCACTCCAACTCCTGTTCCTTCATCACAGCGCCTTCTCCTACCTTTGACTTCCCTGCCTCCCTCTTATTAGGACCTGTGTGATTACACTTAGGTCTCAACTGGAGAGTCCAGGGTAAACTTCTCATCTCACAATCCTTCACTTAATCACACCAGCAAAGACCCTTTTGCCATGTAAGGAAACATTCACAATTTCCAGGGATCAGAGACGATTCCACTGTGTACCTTTGATTAGGAGTCACCTAACCTGTGGCCAGGAGGCAGACCATGTGAGAGTGTGTGACATGCTGTCACATCAGCTTTCAGTGTGTTTACCCAAAGCTTGTGCCAACTGTCAAAAGCAATTCTGATACGGCTCCTACTCTCCTAAGAGTGACACAGGCGATTGAGCCTAACCCCCTGGCTTAAGGTGAAGACGTAGGAAATAACCTGCGGCATTTCTCTGTCGTGTCCCAGCCGCCGTCAGCCAGTCCAGCGGACTTGCAGCCAAATTCGTCATCCACTGTCACATCCCTCAGTGGGGCTCCGACAAATGTGAAGAACAGCTTGAAGAGACCATCAAAAACTGCCTGTCGGCAGCAGAGGACAAGAAGCTGAAGTCGGTGGCGTTCCCGCCCTTCCCCAGCGGCAGGTAAGATGTTCTCCTCCAGGGGGGTGGCAAGGGTGCTGGGTCCGCTTGTCCAGCCTTCTCGCTGGGGACCAGCTGCTCCCCGACTTGGTCACATCCAGTCTGGCCATCCCAGAGGACGTGACCAAGGGCTGCCAGCACAGCCAAGCACATTGACCAGGCGATAGAGCAAGAGACGCAGTTTCCATCCAAAATGCAGGGAGAGGGCTTCCCTGGTGGCGCAGTGGTTGAGAGTCCGCCTGCTGATGCAGGGGACACAGGTTTGTGCCCCGGTCCGGGAAGATTCCACATGCCGCGGAGCGGCTGGGCCCGTGAGCCATGGCCGCTGAGCCTGTGCGTCCGGAGCCTGTGCTCCGCAATGGGAGAGGCCACAACAGTGAGAGGCCCGTGTACCGCAAAAAAAAAAAAAAAAAAAATGCAGGGAGAAAGCCCATTCTGGGAGGAGCAGGAGGCAGAGTTCTCTTCTGAGAGCCTTCTGAGAGCCACGTTCCTGCCAGCTATCCCAGTCTAGAGCACTGGATCCGAAACACCAGGCTCAAAGGCACTTGCTCCTCCAAATGTGGTCCACAGACCAGCAGCGGAGAGCCCACGGGGTTAGGATGCCAATCGCAGAATCCCCAGGGGATTCCGGTGCTGCTCTGGGGCTGGGAGAGCCTCGAGGCTGAGGCTGGAGAAGTGAAAGGCTCTCAGCAAGGGCTTGCTTTTAGGGATTGGAGAAATGATTGCTCTAATTGCCACAGACCCCGACTGGGCATGGGAGCAGTATTTCAGGTAAATAATGAGGCTGTCTGCCCTCACGTGTAGCAGGGCCTCTCCCCTCACGCTCACAGCCAGTGTGAGTTATTGCTTTAATTTTGAACACCCCTTCTCCTGAGAAGCCCCTCTGTAGCGCAGATATGATTTACACTCTGAAGACATTCTGTTACAGCCGAGTCACAGGAAGGCGAAGAAGGAAGGAATGAGGCCTAGCTTCCTGCCATAATCCTATCTCAACCTGAGCAGGCAGCGCTGGGTCTCCACAGCCTGGCCTGGAGGCACTGCGGGTTGAATTCTTTGCATAGCTGGGCCCACGTGCCGAGATGTTCTGGGCTTGGGACGGGGCAGCCGAGTGAGAAGAATTCTTATTAGGCGGGCCAATCCTGGACCCGCCCAAGGGGCTTGGTGGCTGACCCCAAATGACCAGGGGTGTCACAATGGCTGCGTCCCTAGCGCAGAGCTCCACCATGGCATCCTGGGGCTTTTGGGGCCCTGCCCAGAATCGTCACTGCTCAAATTACATTGGCACGTCCACACAGGTTAGCGAGAGGAACACGAAATGCATGAAACAGGAATTAATGAAGATGTACTTTTGAGCATACATTATTGCCCTTTAATAAACAATCTGTTCAGCATGTAAACCAGTTTTGAGGGAACTAATAAAACCTATATTGCCTTTTTTTTTTTTTTTTTTTGCTGTGCTGCGAAGCTTATGGGATCTTAGTTCCCTGACCAGGGATTGAACCCACACCCTCCGCAGTGAAAGTATGCAGTCCTAACCACTGGAACGCCAGCGAATTCCCTATATTGGCTTTTTTTTCTTTTTCCTTCCTTTTTGCGGTACGCGGGCCTCTCACTGCTGTGGCCTCTCCCATTGCGGAGCACAGGCTCTGGACGCGCAGGCTCAGCGGCCATGGCTCACAGGCCCAGCCGCTCCGCGGCATGTGGGATCTTCCCGGACCGGGGCACGAACCCGTGTCCTCTGCATCGGCAGGCGGACTCTCAACCACTGCGCAACCAGGGAAGCCCTATATTGGCTTTTTAAAATGCTGAGTTGGTAGGGGTTTTTTGTTTGTTTGTTTTTAACTTTTATTTTATATTGGAGTATAGTTGATTAACAATGTTGTGTTAGTTGAGTTGGTAGTTTTTAAAGCTCAGCTGGACTTGAGTCAGGCCACATAGATTCAAACACAGGCCACCGCTCACCAGCCAGCCCTAAAACCATTGTGCCACTCTGAGTCAGTGTGGCATATGTGAAGTGGGGACAGTGTGCCCTGTCTGTCCCCCTTCTGGGCTGTCCCTCTTCTGAGGTGAAAGGGGATCATGCGTGGACCAGCCTACACACGGTGAGACCCCGAGTGATAGGAACAAGGACCTGGTGCCAAGATGAGAAGGAACCACATTGCCCCTACCCTGGGCTGAGGGCAGAGTTACTCCATGGGTCCCAGGACCAAAGTGACGTCAGCTCTTCTCTTCCTTTGGCACAGAAACTGCTTCCCCAAACAGACGGCAGCCCAGGTGACCCTCAAAGCCATCTCGGCCCACTTCGACGACTCGAGCGCATCCTCACTGAAGAACGTCTACTTCCTGCTCTTCGACAGCGAGAGCATCGGCATCTATGTGCAGGAGATGGCCAAGCTTGATGCCAAGTAGCCGCCCCGCGCCCACTGGTGGCCACCGCGCTCACCATCCGGAATCAGGAGGATCAAAGTCACAGGAGCTGGGTTTTATCTTTTAAAAGGAGAGAGGAAGGGTGACGGCAGGGGAGCGGAGGGCAGCTGAAAGGGAAGTGGGTGGCAGAGGCTGCGGGAGCAGGTCCTGCCCACGGGAAGAGCCCTCTGCATTTTATATTCTCGTTAAAAAGAGCCTCAGTCTGTAATTAACCAGGCCTCCACCAGGGGTTTCTTTCCATGTGTTTTCTTCCTGTTGTTTTAGAACTTTTTTAAAAAAACAGACTTCGTTTTAGATTTATAGCATTGACTTTTACACACATACACAAAATCCTTTCAAAATTCTTAAAATCTTCTGTTTCTCCTTTTTTGCAAGGGAAGAGGGCAAAGAAGTGACTTGGGCTTTGTTGGCTGTCTGTATTCAGTGATGGAGAGAAGAAAATTAGAAAGGCATCTTACTGGTGCTTTTCTTCTGTTATAGTGCCCCTACCCTTACCCCTATAATATCTGTAACTACTCCTAGAAAGATTTTGCTTCAGGCTTTTGTTTTGTTTTGTTTTTTTTAAAGAAAAAGAAAATGAAAGGAAAAAAAATAAAAGATCCAGTGTCTTTCTTACAACATACTCTTTTATTGTAACATCTTGCTCAGTCTGGAGAACTGTGTCCCTATGGGTGGAAACTTAAGAATGTTGTAAATAGAACCAGGCCTATCACTATGGAGCTGAGACTCCCACCATGCTAGGCCCCAGGTCAGATGGCACGGAATGGCTTGTGTTTCTCAGGCAACAGGTCCCACTTCCAGAAGGGGAGCCTGGTTGGCTGTGGTCCACGGGAATGGAGGACTGGGTGAAGCCTCCCTGGGGTGGCCATCCTTTGGGACAAAGGCACAGTCTCACTTAGGCCTGGGCAACAAAATGGAAGAGACCTGGGCCACAGCCCAGACAGGACAGACCAAGAACCCTCGTGAGGGTGGTATCCTAAGAATTCTGGCCAAGTACCCAGAGGTTACCATTAAAAGTGGGCAGGGGGCTTCCCTGGTGGCGCAGTGGTTGAGAGTCTGCCTGCTGATGCAGGGGACATGGGTTCGTGCCCCGGTCTGGGAAGATCCCACATGCCGCGGAGCGGCTGGGCCCGTGAGCCATGGCCGCTGAGCCTGCGCATCCGGAGCCTGTGCTCCGCAACGAGAGAGGCCACCACAGTGAGAGGCCCGCATACTGCAAAAAAAAAAAAAAAAAAAGTGGGCAGGGAGAGGTAGGGTGGGCTGGGGCAGGGCCTGAATTTATTCAGATGAACTCATCAACAACTTCTGCCTTAGAGATCTTGCCCATGTGGTCCAAAATAGGTTTATCCTGATTAGAAGTCCTCTCCCAAACAGAGGAGTCATTTTTATACCTTAACATAGTTGGTGGCAGGCATTATTGCCACATGGCTACACCTCCAGATAAGTGACATTGGGGCTGACCAAGAAACAAGCAGCACAGAACTACAAAGGTTCCCACAGGGTACCCCTGCCCCAGCATTGGCTGGAGTTTTGTCACTTACAAATTTGCCTAAGACAGTAGCCTGGAAGCATGCAGGGGTTCACCTACTGAAACCTCCTCTGCTCCCTGAATGTTAGCAGGATGGCGACCCACCCGACGGTCACGCTAGCTTGGCTGTCTTTCTTTAAACACCCCCAGCAGCTGGCAGGCCAGGTTTCTGTCTTAACCCGTTAGCTTTGTAAAAAAACTCACTCTCCATTAGGATGGACTCACCAGGAGGGAAATTTTATCTAACGCTTCTTAAATACAACCTATGGTATATAATCAGGATCTAAAAATAGAAATATAGAAAGATTCATGAAGATTAAAGACGGTAGGGACTAACAGTTTAAAATTAAGCTCCTATTAACAACCTGAGTGCTGCAGGATGTTATAGGCTTCCTCACCTCCTAATGTGATGGGAGAGGTTGGGATGTAGGCCATCTCTCCACCAAAGTCCCCCTTCCTTAGCTGGTCTCCTTGTGCAGGCCCTCCTTCCTGCCCTTACAGACAGGGAGACCCTTCCTGCCACCAGGATACTGAGCTCTCGCCCATACTCTGAGAGCTCTGAATGCCACATACCATGTGCACGCGTGCGCGCGCACACACACACACACACACACACACAAACACACACACACACACACACACCCCCAAGAGGAGGCTGGGGTAGAGAAGGTGGGCTGTGCCCTCCCCAGGACCAAGTGAACCATTCAGCCAGCAGACCTTTGAAACAGAAAGACTCCTTTAAGGGTGTCTTTTTCTTTTAACACCAATATCCCTCTCTCTCTCTCCCAGTTTTTGGTTTTGTCTAAGTTGTGTTTCTGGTCAGTACATCACTGACATCTTACTCCAGGAAAAGAGCTTTTGCCCTTTGGCATTTGTCAAGCGGGTACCATTTGTCAAGAAATCTGATCGCCGGGCGGTGACAGTACCTATCTCCCACCCAGCCTCCCCATCAGGGTGGAGACTGCCGCATGGTTTTCCAGCTCGTGGAGACCAACAGGTCCCGGCACTTGGCCAGCCGAACCATAAGCCGCCCCACGTAGAAGCCACTGATCTGGCCCACGCCGTCATTTCTCCCCATGGCCAGGAGGAACGTCAGCGAACCTGTGAAGCAGAGTCGTGCGCTAATCTAGAATCCTGCTCACCATCCATGGGCCTGCAACTCCCAGGGCACAGACCCTTCCCGGGGCCTTCAGTGTCAGGGCAGGGAAATGCGTAAGGCCTTCAGGAACGTGCGCAAGTCCCTGACATACTTTCCTAGAGCTCTGGGCGAGGTTTCTGTCCCCAGCTTTGAGAGTGTGTTCTAGCGGTCAGGCATCGTAAAGCCCACAAAGGCTTCACCGTTTCTAACCCTGACTCTCTTAAAACTGTGCCGCGTGGGGAGCTTCC
The DNA here is from genome assembly GCF_039906515.1 of Pseudorca crassidens. Lineage (NCBI taxonomy): Eukaryota > Metazoa > Chordata > Mammalia > Artiodactyla > Delphinidae > Pseudorca > Pseudorca crassidens. Next base: position 62,151,913 of record NC_090311.1, on the reverse strand, counting down.
TGACCTGGCTTGTAGGCTTTGAGGGGCCTCTGTTTCATGGAGTTGACGATGTTGGCCACGGCGACACTGGCGTGGAGGCTGGCGTGATAGGCCATCTTGGGCTCCCTCACATCGGCGCAGTCACCGATGGCGTAGATGTGGCTGTAGCCCTCCACCTGGAGGTACTCGTTCACTCTCAGAGCGCCGTCGCTGGCCAGCTGATCACCTGCGAGAAAACCAGCCCGAAACCAAGATCCTGAGCTGCCTCAAGAAGTGGCCACCGGAACACAGAGAGGATGGGCTGTGGTGCCGGTCCAGCTACCCTCCAAAGGCACATCCTCAAGAGGCAAACCTCCTGTCTGGTTTACTTCTGCCTTAAGTCCCCCCCTCAGAACTCTTCCTGCAAAGGCGAGGTTACTATTTTGGGGTGGAAACTGGTCAGAAAGACCAGCAAGTGTCATTTCATATAACGCACATGACTCTTTGTAAGTTACCACGACTGACAATGACTCACTTACGATGATTAAGTTACACCCTAGCCCAGTCTTGGATTTCCTTTTGAATGTGGATCAGATTTTTTTAAATAAATGCAGGGCTTTAATAGATGATAAACTTTTCTTTTTAAGGAACTTAAAAGAATTTACCTTTGAAAATATACCATTAGGACCATTAGGTGTTAAGTCCTGGGATCTCTGTATATTATAAGTCCTCGATCCCAGCCCCACACATGGCCTGGACTAGCTTCCTTCTGGGATTGGATAATTCTTTCCTGCCAGACACACAGCAGGAGCTTCTTGTCCAGGAAAGGTATCTGGGAGTAAATGATGGGGACCTGGGGACATGGCCACCTCGGGGCCTGAGAAGGAGCCACTGAGCCTCCAGCTCACAGATGGAGCCATGGGTCTAGCTGCCCCCACCTCCAGTTAGCTCAATAGGTCAATATTCAGCTTTACGCACGGAGGTCTCATTACCCCCCTCTCCCCATGATCGTTTCCAAGCTCAAGTGGCAAACGTCTGGGTCAGGGTTTGGGGACCTGTGAACAGAGAAAGGCCTGACCCTGGAATTTCCTCTGCATTGGTGTTCCAAGGAAAGTAACAGAAAAATAGATCTTTTTCTTCCTTCTAAAACCTGTTCCCATCTCTCACCACTAGGGGGTGGGCTCTGATTTTGGAAGATTCTGGTCACTTTGGCCACCCTGGCCTCAATCACCATCAACACAGCTGAGGAAAGCCCAGCAAGAGTGGCCCTGAACCTAAATTTAAAGTCTGAAGAGACCAAATGAGCTGTTGAGACTGGGGCTGGGGGTGGGAGGGTGGAGTGCCAGTTCCTCGGGGGAGAGGCCTGCAGGGCCTTCCCGGGGGCTGGAGCGGGAGGAGGCAGCCTGGGGAGGAGTCACGGCCCGGCCTCCCACTTACCAAACGCGCTGCGGTAGGCCGAACTGTTGATCTTGATACCACTGCAGGCGATCACCAGGTTGGCGGCCACCTCCGTGCCTTTGTCCGTCTGCACCGTGATGTGCTCGCGATGCTTGTTGAGAGGCAGCGCCTCCAGGTTGCTCACCCGCTCACCTGTCAGGGGAGGCCCGTGACCAGGAGGCTGGCAGAGGGCAGGCACGCCACCGAGGCGGGGTCCCAAGCCAGGGCTGGCCTGGGGGCTGGAGACCGGTCCGCTCCGCCACCCCAAGAAGCACAATCTGGACATTTGGCCCCAAGGGATCCGATGGAAAGCAAGTTCCAAGAAGCAATTTGGGGAAGTGAGGCTGAGTTTCCCAAGAGGTTCTGGGAAAAGCTATTTGAGGAAGACCTCAACCACGCCTCCCTGAATGTCCACTCCTAACCAGGAAAGATGAGCCCTCTGGGCTCACCACCGACAGGGGTAAGCAAGGGAAGTCCAGGGCCGGCCCACTCTCCTCACTGCCTGGAAGTGCAGGCGGGCAGAGGGCTGCACAGCCACCTCTGCAGAGCCCAGGAGCCGGGAGGGCTCTCAGAGAGCAGACACCTCGCCCGCCCTGCAAAAGGTGAGAGTGTCGGGCCCGTGAACTGGGGGGCGGGGGTCACACCCCCGGGAGAGAGCCCCACTCTAACATGCTGGGTAGGTCTCTTCCCTTCTGCTCTGGACAGAAGCCACGCTCTCCACCAGCCTCAAAATACAAACCCAAAACACCTATTCTCTCCACTAAAGAGATATCATAATTCAGGTCAAATCTTTTATATGATTTTTTTTTTTTTTTTTTGGCCTCACCACACAGCATGTAGAATCTCAGTTCCCTGATCAGGAATCGAACTCGCGCCCCCTGCGTTGGAAGCACAGAGTCTTAACCACTGGACCGCCAGGGAAGTCCCTTTTATATGACTTTTTAAACCATTCAACAAATGGGTACCACCTGTACTGTATCCAAAGCAACAGCCAGGACAGTGCTGCCTTCATTGACAGGAAAATCCCATAAGTACCGGGGCCTCTGCCCTGCCTGGGGACGGACACACCTCCAGCTGGACGACAAGGCTAAACAGGCTCTGCAGCCCCACCTCAGGACACAGAGAGCCTGGGGTTGAGCACGGCCACGCTCAGGCTGTGAGCAGGGACCAAGCCGCAGCCAAGTCTCACCAGGCCAGGGAGAGGGGCAGGGCAGGAGGGGCCTGACACATACTCAGCAGCAGCTGCACGCCTTTCCGGAGCAGGATCTCCTTCACTTCCTGCCGGACACAGGGCAGGAGCTCCTTGTCTGCGAGGGCCATTCGGGAGTGAATGAGAGTGACCTGGGGACAAACAACCACAGGGCAGAGAGGGAGCCACTGAGTCTCCTGCTCACACAAAGAGGCTTGAAAACACATCAGCCTGTCTCTCCCACCTCCTCCCCAACTTCCAGTTTACAGGTGAGGAAACGGAGGGCCCAGAGAAGTACTCTGCCCACTGCTAGAACCAGTTAATGGTGAGCTGGGCTGGAGCCCACATCTCCCAGGGTAGGATTTTTTCCGACGTGCCAATGCTTCACAGCACACACCTCACCGAGGACCACGTGGAAAATTATTCTCAAGCATCCTTGGGCACTTATACAGTCTATATATAAGCCATCGACACTCTAACTGTAAATCAGGCTGACATTTACATTAAGGCTGGTTCTAAAACTGGTGCTTCCAGGCACATCTACTTGCTGTCTGGGTCAGCAGTGAAGTGCAAGGGAGCCCGCAGTGATGTTCCAAGCTTGAGCTGTGAAATCAGACTGCCTGGGTTGAAATCCCATCTCAGATACCCACTCAGTCACCTCCTGAAGACCCAGTAAGATGGATCACAGTCCTACTCGGGAATATTGTAATGATGAAACGAGAAAGTAAGTGTAAAGCACGTAACTCAGCACAGAGTGACTCTTTAATAAAGGGTGGCTACTGTTACTCTTATTTGTCTATTAGTTACAAACATTTGGGAATTATACTGAGTTATTTACTACTTCAGACCAGTCCTTACCCCATAAATCAAAATTAATAAACTTCTGCATGAACCACCCATAATAATTTCCAATTAATTTGTCAGAGAATAGCCATATAATTAAATTAGCCCATATTTATCTTACTTTTCAAAACCAACCTGCCTTTCCCTAGGGAAAAAGAACCAGACACAGGCTCCACGTGGCTCCCAGAAGCTGATCTGGCATCAGCGGCAGGCAAGCCGTTGCCTCACGGACCCATAACTGCCCATCGTCACTGAGCCCCAGGCTGAGCCTTCACAGCCTGCTTCCTTCCCCTCCAGGATGCCGGCAGGGTCTCCATCCCTTTATCACTAAAAAGAGGCAGTGCTGGCCAGTCCTTCCCCAGCATGGGCTGTGAGGTGTACACTTTGGGGTCCCCCTACGTGCTGTCTAGGGCAAGGGCTACTGTCTCTTAAAGACCAAAAGGCTGTGCTTGCTCCAGACAAGACACCGATGAGGGTGCCTTTGATCAAGCTGGTTGTTAGCAAAAAGAGGTCATCAAAAGTCTATGTTTCTATTGCAAAGGCCACATTACTGCAGGGGACGTGGGAGTTAACCTTTCATAATGTATCCCCCCAGGGCATGGTCCTCCGGGTTGGCCCAGAGGGCAGAACCCTTCACTGAACTAGGATGAACCCTGGCTCTCCAGGTAAAATTCCCAGCAGAATGGGACTTTAGGGGGTCCCCCAGTGCAGACAGCAGGAGACAGGAAACACACGCTCCCGCTTTATGGTAACGGGGCTCCCCTCCCAGGCCCTGAGCAAATTCTGATGTTCGTCAGACAGAAAAGAAGCCCGCCTCCGAGAGTTCAAGGCCAAGGCCACTGGCCCACCTCTTTCTCAGGGTATTCTGTTTTAATCTCTGCTGCCATCTCCACTCCCGCAGAGCCTCCTCCGATCACCACGATGGACTGTGCGCACTGGACCTGGAGGAGGAGGAAATGTTAAGGTGCGCCCTCAAATCTGCCCTGCCTCGGGGTCCGCCTGGGGAGTGGGTTCCTTGGCCAAAGGAGCGTAGAGAACCTTTTCCAAGTTCAGGGTCCAAATGTGCTGCCTCGGGGCCAGCTCTTGCTGGGTGTCTCCCTGCATTTCTCACTCAACTCTCACTACCTGCCCAGCTTGCAGGTGACCCGGATCTGCCTGAGTTCCAGGCCGGGTTCCTAACCTCCACTCTTACGTCTGCTCATGACTGTGCCAGAGGTTCCCCAGGCCTCTCAGCAGCTGTGCAGAGAGGGAAAGATCTGGCCTTGGTCACACAGCTGTAGGACCTTCTCTGGGTCCCCACACCTCATCTGTTCAGTGGGGCTACAGACCCATTCCACCCACCTCTCCAGATCCCCGTGAGAAGTGACTGACAGCATGGATCCAAGCCCGCTCTATAATATAAACACAAGCCCCATGCAAACAGGCGCCAATCGCTACATGAGCAGGTCCAAAGGTCTCCTCCCAGGAGCCTCTTCCTGGTAACTCTCCATCTCTACAGCGCCACTGCAGCCCCGGGGGCTCCTTGCTGCAGCCCCGGGCATCCCCACAGCTGTCCCACTCTCCCAGGGCCCCCCACCCCCGGCTCTGCCCTCACTGTCCTGCCGCCAGGCAGCAGGCAGCTCACCTGCGTCACCATGTCCTCATAGGCCTGGATGGCCATCTGCTGGCTGGACACCTGGTTAAACTTGCCTGGGAAGAGCCCAGTGCTGCCCGTGGCCAGGATGAGATATGTGAAGGACAGGGCCTGGGAGGGGCAAGGGAAAGAATGGTGAGGGCAGACCTGGGCTCCTGCCTCCAACCCCAGGCTCCACCAGGCAAGCAGCGCCAAGGGGGAGAGGCCTCCTGCGGGGGAGCAAAACCATCACTGGTTAGACCAAGGGATGGTGCTAGAACCCAGGAAATACCCAAGGAGGCAGAGCTTACCGCCTGCTGGACCGCCCACCATCAAACAGGACGGGAGGGGAGAGCTCCCCACAGCAGCGGGGCAGGTGAGCAGGCAACAGGAAACGGCTCGTGGGGAAGAAGCAGGATTCCAGCTTCCAGTGTGGAGTTAGTTTAGAATCTCCCTATTATTACCATTATTTTAGAAAAAATTTCCCCTTATCCTGGCCAACAAAAACAAAGTGGGGGGGGGGAGCGGATATCCTGTTTGGAGCCTAAATATATAAAACTGACAAACCCAGAGCTGCTCTGATGGAAGGGGGACTGGAGGGTCTGTATCCCACTCAGACCCCACTACTCCCGTGGAGGCCCGAGATGCCCTCATGGACCCAAAGCCACAGGATAAGGACGTTCTCAGTAATCTTGCCAACTGGAGATTCTACAGCCTCAAAATTGATTCCAGGAAGATTGATTTATTCACACTAAACCACACTCACTGAGGACAGGAATTGGAGCCCCTTTGTACAGTCCCCCCTTAGCTCTGACTAGAGTAGAGGGCCAGGCTGGAGGGTACCCTCAGCATGGCGGGTGGGCTGCTGGCAGCTTGCTGACGGAGCTCTGGTCCCACAAGGATACAACAGGCACCGTGCTTACCCCAGGGCTGAGGGACACAAACTTCGGGAAGAAAACCTCTGCCCCCCGGGGTGATGTGGGATTGTGGTGCCTACCCTTGGATTCCAGACAGTGAGGGGGCCCCTGGGCTGGGACCCTGGCTTTCAGAGTGAGGGCTCTGGGGCAAAGCTGCCTGGGTCCAAATCCTGGCTGAGTCTCTCCAGCTGTGGGGTCTTGGGCAAGCCTCTTAACCTCTGGGTGCACCGAGGCTACTCCACCTCCCTCACAGGGTCACAGTGGGCGTTAAAGGAGATCACATGAGGCTTAAAACAGTGCCCGGCATACAGGGAAGGCTCTGCACCGCTCTCCTGTGGCTGCTGGGGCCCAGCCTTTGCTCAGGAGGCATCTGCTATCTGCCAGGCACCAGGAGGGCATGGGGGGCCCTTGCCCCTAAGGAGACGGGCCCAGGTGTCCTCCCACCAGCAGCCACATCCCAGGGGCCCCCTGAAGCCAGCTGAGGATGGCCAGCCCCCGCTGGGTTCACCTCGCCGTCCTCCAGCAGCACCGTCTGATTCTTCAGGTCTATCTCAACCACCAGGCCCTGCCGGAAGTTTTCCTTGAAGGTCACCGAGTAGGAAATGAATGTCTTTTTGGCAAACCCTGGGGAACGGACAGAGAGGAGGTCACGGTGTAAAACTGGGCTGCCCACAGGAGGCCAGAATAACTCAGAACATTTCCAGAGCTGCATGCCAACAGGGGCCCCTTGGTTAAACAGCCCCTGCGTACCCACTACCCCGTAAAGCGCCAGTCTGGGCCCCAGGTCCTCGGAGAAGCTCTCGCTCTGACTTCTGGGGCCTTGGTATGGTAGCTGCTTAAGGCCAGGGACCTTAAGATTCCCCGGAATTTGTCTAATGGTGGAATTTAGGCACCTTGCCCTAAAGGGAGAAAACCACCCTGTGATCCACAGTGGTGACAAGACCACGGTCACAAAGAAAGCCCCAGAGAAGAGACCATTACCACTCTCCACGGAGGCCCGGAGGGCTGCCACGTTGTGGTGGAAGGAGTCCTTCATGTCCACCAGCACGAAGGGGATGTTCAGCACCTGCAGTTGGCTGGCGGCCGCGATGCCGCCAAAGCCCCCGCCCACGATCACCACATGCACGGCTCCCACGTCCATCGAGACCTGGGACCCCATCTCGGACCAGGTGCTGCTGGGGTAGGAGGAGAGACCACATCAGATTCAGGGGGCTCGAGGGCTGGGTGGGCAGAGGTGGGTCCATATCAAGAATGGCCTCAAATGCCAAGACTTGATCTTTTAAAAGTATGTAATCATCTTTTATGAAATTCCATTTTTTGTAAAATTTGAATTAAATTCCAAAGGAATAAGGAGTATCCTAATTCCATCTCATCCCCTCAACCACCCAGTTCCCTTCTCCAAGGCATCTACTGTTACCAAGTTTACATGAATCCTTCCAGAGATATTCTGTGCACCTACAATCATGATTATTGTTTTTGCACACGTTAAACAACTGTTTTTGCACTCTTTTTCACTCGTAAATATATCTGTCCACTCAACAGTATAAATTAATGGACCTCCTGCTCTTTGACATGTTCTGTGCTATGGATGCCGTGGTCAGAGAGACAGACAGACAGATATGGTCTCAGCCCTTGTAAAGGCAGGGTTTCGGACTCAAAGGGCCAGATGGATGATGTAGCTGTGGGAAGCTGGGCAGGTGCACAGTAACCAGAAACGGTGGGTACACCTCTGGGGAATTGGTAAGCACAGGCCACATTAAAAGAACTAAACAAAATTATTTAAGCACACCGCTAGGCAAACACTGAGACCAGATTCCACCCAGCTCACACGTCACCAGCTTCAGCCCCAGGTCTGAGGAGATCACTTAGCCAGTTATGACAATCAGCCTGCAAAACAGGATGCAATGGGACTAAGGCCATGACAGTGCGGTGGGGAGGAGGGGCCTGCTGTGGGCAGGTGGTCCCCTGAGCATTCCTGGAACAGAGGACATACACTGCGACCGGTGGGTGACACTCCCCAGGAGGAAGCGGGCAGGGAGAAATCTCTGCTGGGAGAAGGAACAGTGCTGGTTAAGGACCAAAAGGGAAGTCTGCTGGTGAGAAACAGGATGGAGAAGCGCTCATCACGTGGGCTCCAGTGAGAGGGGCAGGGGGTGCAAGGTCCTGCTTGATGTCGAGGAAAGGGAACCTGCAATCGAAGAGAGTACCTCCAGAGGATGGAGGGCCAAGTGTGCACCAGGCTCACACTCACATGTGAGCACGGCAAGGAGGGAGGAAGTGGACAGACAGCAAGCTGTCAAAAAGCTCAATGGGGAAGAACATTCCAGCCCACCTCTCGGACAGCATTGCAGGCAGCTGGAAGGTCACCACTCTGTCCTCCATCAGGTGTGTAGTCTGGGGCACAACCCCTCCCCTCTCTGGGCCTCCATTTACCCCCTGTAATGGGAGGAGACAGCCTAAAATGTCCTTGCACAATAGGTTTCCAAGACATGGTGACCCCCAAGATGGTCCCCAGATCTTCCCACACTTATGGGGGTGGCTTACGGTTGGACCTCCAGACACTGTTGTCATTGGTATTCAAATGCACACAGTCTAACTTCTCCTCTGGGGAAGTGAAAACCTGGGCGGGTGAGGGTAGATCTGGCATAGGAGATTGGAGGGGATTTAACTTTGTTTCTCATTGGTCCCCAATGCATTGAGGCTTGTGCATCCTAGGGCTGGGACCAAAACAAGTCCCCCAGCAGGCAGTGTCACCTTCACTGTTCCAGGCCCTCAGCAGGTGGTCCAGAGCTGGCCCCGTGAACGTTCATCAGGCTGAATCTGCCACCAAGGCCAGGACCCAAGAGGGGCCCGGGGACCAGCCAGGGACAGGAGCGGACACCAGGAGCTGAGCAGGGCCTGGGAATGTGGCAGGCAGCCAGGCAAGCTATGGAAGGGGTGCATTTCACCTGCCCCTTCAACACGGCCCCCTCTGTGCCAGTTTGCCCTTGGGGCCAGCAGCCAGCGAAGAGGTCAGAGAAACACCCAGAGAGCTCTGCTTCCAAGCTGGCGGGGCACAGGCCTGAGAGAGGCTACCCAGCTTGTTGGGGAGAGGGGTCCACCATGGACCACCCAGGGAAGCTCAAGGTGGAGCCCTGAAAAACAGCTGGGGCCAGGGGCCTTCTTCACAGAGGGAATAGCTTAGGCCAAGAAGTCCAGTGGCAGGAAGGGAGGGGGTGGGAGGGGTTCAGGGAACAAGGTGGGGCAGCCAGGAGGGCAGGGGACAGGGGACAGCACACACAGAGGGCCTGTCATGCTAGGGCAGTGTCTGGGCCTACATGCTGCCCTGGGGCCCTCGCAGGGAAGAAAGCCCAGCGAGCCCAGCACAGGCCTGATGGGCAGTGGGTTAGCCAAAGAAGTTAAACCCCTGCTCCCTCAGCCCCCCAGGATCATTAACTGGCTTCCCCAAAGGACAAACCCTGGCCTCACCCAACTAGGCACAGCCCTCAGTAAAGATGAATTGATTCTTTAGAGTTCCGGTGCAGAGTCTGGGGCCTGAGGGCACACCCAGGCCCAGGAGGGGCTGCCATCGCTGGGCCAGGGAGGGGAGGCGCTTTTACACCACAAGCCAACTGAGGCCTCTCCTGAAATCTGTTCTCTCTCCTCCACTAACCTCTGACACACCCACTTGGGGAACGGGGGGCCTGGTGACGCTCCAGCCCATTCCACCGTTTCTTCCCGGCAGCCTCCCTTGCCCAACACTCTTGGACACCCGCCTCTCCCTTGGCTCTTCCAATGCCAATTCTCACCTGGACCCGAGGACAGCTAGACTCCCCTCTGCTCAGCCATGACCTACTTCACCAGACACCTAAATCATCGGCTTAAGCCATGGACCAGCACTCCTAGCCACACACCCTGCAGGTGCTCAAAAAGCAAGCGGGCAACTGATGATACTGAATTATATGTTCTAATGTAGCAGCAGTGCTGGGCAAACAGCCTCAATCAGTGGGCGACTCCATCAGTCAATGGAAACCTCCACCAACGGGGGATTAGAGGACACACTATTACACACCCGTACAATGGAATATTCTGGAGACATTCAATTTTACAGTGGAAGATTTTTTACATGAAAAGTTTGTCCACAATTCATCCGCACCCACAGACTGTACAAGACCAAGAGGGAAACATAATGTAAGCTATGGTCTGTGGGGGATTATGTCAACGTAGGTTCAGTAACAAACACACCACTCTGGTGAGTGATGTCGATAATGGAAGAGGCTATGCACGTGTCAGGGCAGGAGGCATATGGGAAATTTCTGTGCCTTCCACTCAATTTTGCTGTGAACCTAAGACTACTCTAAAAACATAAAGTCTTAGGAAAAAAAAAAAAAGCTTGTCCATCAAAAAGTCAGATAATAGAAAGTCATGTAGAGCCTAATCTCCATTGTGGGCCATCAGACCCAGGCACCCAGCTACATATGCACACATACAAGTGATGATGACAACAGTGGGCATCCACTGCGCTTTTATCGACGTCTTTGCGTTGAACAGGTGGGGTTTCCTCCTCATTTTGGAAAGAATCTCAGTAACCTGCCCCAGTTCCATCCTCAACGGTCTGGCCAGATCTGCACTCTAAACCAAAATGCTAATAGTGGTTGCCAGATGATGTTTTTACTTTCTTCTTTGAGCTTTTCTCCCCCTTTTTTGTACTGTTTGAATGTTTTTAAATGAAATAATAAAGCTTTAAAGACAGAGCTGGCTTCCTACAATCTAATGTTTTTAATTGAGATATTTTTTCATATATTATAAAATTCACTATCTCAGAGTGTACAACTCAGTGGTTTCTAGTACACTCATAAAGTCGTGCAACCATCACCACAATCTAATACCAGAACATTTTCATCACCCCCTCCCCCAAAAAACCCCACATCCATTAGCATTCATTCCTCATTCCCTCCTCCCTCCAGGTCCTGACAACCACTAATCTTTCTGTCGCTATAGATTTGCCTATTCCATACCTTTTGTGTCTGGCTTCTTTCACTTAGTGCAATATTTTCAAGATGCATTCAAGCTGTAACTTATAACAGTATTTCATTCCTTTTTATGGCTGAGTAATATTCCATTGTATGGAGATACCACATTTTGTTTATCCATTTGTCAGTTGATGGACATTTGGGTTGTTCCCACCTTTTGGCTGATATGAATAAGGCTGCTATGAATATCTGTGTACAACTTTTTGTGTGAACAAAAAATTCTCTTAAGTTTATACCTGGGAGTGAAATTGCTGGGTCCTATGGTAACTCTAGATTTTGCTTTTTGAGGAACTGCAAACCTACCATCTGATTTTACTGACCATCAAGGCAAGAGGATGAGCACAGAGAATCTTAACTGAATCTTCCCAGATGCAGGAATGTTAGCATAAAAGCAGGTCCAAGGGGACTTTCCTGGTGGTGCAGTGGTTAAGAATCCGCCTGCCAATGCAGGTGACACAGGTTCGAGCCCTGGTCCCAGAAGATCCCACATGCCGTGGGTCAACTAAGCCCGTGCACCACAAGTACTGAGCCTGTGCTCTACAGCCCGCGAGCCACAACTACTGAGCCTGCATGCCACAACTACTGAAGCCCGCGCGCCTAGAGCCTGTGCTCCACAACAAGAGAAGCCACCGCAGTGAGAAGCCCGCGCACTGCTGCGAAGAGTAGCCCCCACTTGCCACAACTAGAGGAAGCCTGTGCACAGCAACGAAGACACAACGCAGCCAAAAATTAATTAATTTATTAAAAAAAAAAAAGCAGGTCCAAGAAAACAATTCCTAACTGTCCAGCAACTCCTAAGTAATTTTGCCTTTGCCCCTCCCCCAACACATACACAGTATGGTCTACACTCAAATTTTCTCAGTAAATCCTGTTTTCTCTGCCAAGGACACCCAGCCTGATCCCAGGGGGATTCTTCTCTAATAAAACAGACAAAGGGCTTTTAGGAATCTACTGAAAAACAAGGAAGTTATATTTAGGCCAAAGCTGTGGGGAGGTTATGCCTCAGAAGACACACAGCGGACCCATGTGGGCTCTGATCAAAGCAAAGATGTCGTCCCAGAATTGTTTCATAGAGATTACAAATAAAACACCCAGCTTTTGAGCGCTCACCAGTTACCCCCAAGGTAGATTTCCACAGCCGTGTCCAGAGTGGCCGTCCTGGATGAGAGGGCCTACAGTGTGACTTGAAGCACCATGAATATATCTCTCCAACCCGGCGAAGGCAGAGGGGTGGGCAGCCTCCCTCACTGGACCCCAGGGACCAGGCTGAGAGTGGGCACTCCATGGCCAGTCCCCCAGGGAACACATGGTGAACAAAACCCAAAAAGACCGATTTCTGAAAGAGGCTCAAAGTCTGAAGAGGGCTGTCCTTTCACGCCCTCAGGAGAGGGCACTTCTGGGCAGACGGGCTCATGCGGGTGTCATACAGGCTCCGGTGCTGAAGCCTAGGCCGCACAACTTGTACAGTCTCCTGGGAGCCAGTCACTTTGTGGTTCCCTTAACATCCCCATGATCTGTGCCTGGACCCTGGCTTCCTCTTTTCACCACCAGACACAAAGATCAGGCTGGCCCTGGCGCACACCCCCTCTACCCAGCTCCTCCCTAACTGCTGGGTAGTCCCGAGCAAGGCCCCGCCCAGCTGGGCCTCAGTCTTCTCCTGTGAAATGGACCTTCCAGATGCAGGGTTACACACGGCCTTCCTTGGAGGGCTCTGAAAGCTTGAGGCACATACACACACCCAAGCAGGCCTCCTTGATAATTTATATATTTATATATTTTACATGTTGGCCTTTGAACACAAGGTGCAGAGCCGGGACACCTAGAAGCCCCTTCACAAACTTGGAAGCCCCTTCACAAACTATGTCTGACCCTCTGCCCTGTGCCTGTCCTCCGGTGGGACAGTCAGCTCCTAAGCACCTCTCCCCTCCCCACCCTCATGGTACAACCAAGGATCAAAGGGAGTCTAATCAGAGGGGAAAGGCAGGGTGTGTTTAGTGGGTGCTGTTGAAAGAAAAGTGCCCAACATCAGGCACTAAAAGCAGCTCCCGGTGGATCAGGAGTCCTGGGCTTCCCCCCAACCTCCGGCCCCATCAGAGTTAGTTGGGCCACCTCTGGCCTTAGTGCCCCCGCGGAAGCTGGGGCTCCGTGGAGAAGCAGGACCTCCCAGTACACCCTGGAGCCTATGGGCACTGGGTAACACCGGGCGTTTTCCTCCTGGACACTGAGGCTTTCCTCCTGCCTGTGACACGGGCTTCCGTCCACCCCGCAGCAACTTCCACCGCCCAGCGGCGACCCTCGGAGCCCTCCCGGGATTTGGGGGGGGGGGGTGACGGGGGTCTTTGTCTTACTTAGGAAGACTTAGCAGGGATTTGGGGGGCGGGGGGCGGGGAGCGGACGCGGAGGAGGCGAGTTTGCTCCGTCCTCACTGGGAGCAAAGCTCCGCGTTGAGTTTTGAGGGACCTGGGTTGGTGCAGGCCTGAGTCCCTCATCCTAGACCAGGGGTTGGGGGCGCGGACCTATACCAGTCCTCGGCCTGTTAGGAACCGGGCCGCACAGCAGGAGGTGAGCGGCGGGCGAGCGAGCTAGCAAAGCTTCATCTGCCGCTCTGCATCCCCCCTATCGCTCGCATTACCGCCTGAACCGTTCCCCCCCCACCCACACCCCGCCCCCGGCGTCCGTGGAAAAGTTTTTTTCCACAAAACCGGTCCCTCGTGCCAAAAAGGTTCGGGACCACTGTCCTAGACGACCGCCCTCTCCTCCCCGGCCCCGGACGCTGTTTCGGCTTCTTGGGGCCCTGCAGGCGCGGGGGTCCCGCAGAGCTCGCCCGACGCGCTCCTCACCTGCCAGCGGCCTCCCGCCGTTCCGGCTCCCGTTCCGGCTCCCGCTCCTGTCAGCAGCTCCCGTGGTCGCCGCCGGGCTCGAGGCCCCTCCCTTGCCGGCGTGACTCGGCGCGTCTGCTCTCCAGCCTCGGCGCGTCTGCCCTCCAGCCTCGGCTATGCCCCCGGCGGCGCCCCGGGGAACTGCAGCCTCCGGCCCGCCCGCGCCGCCGGCCCGGGGAAGCCAATCGCCCCAACCGTGAGCACTCGACCGCTACTGTCAAGGACGCCCGCGCTGCCCCGGCCCCTCGGACTCTGCTCAAAGTTCGGTCCGGCTCCCTTGCCGGACGCCTTTCCAGCCTTTAGAGCGCGGGCCCCAGCACTGGCTGTGCGATCTCGGACGGGTCACCAGCCTCCTGCCTTCACACATATAAACAAAAATACAAACCCAGTTGAGCACCTACTCCACGCCTGGCATTGTGCTGGGTGTGAGGGGTGGGAGTGAGGGGTTGTAAAATGTAGAACAATGCAGGCATGCTTTCTGCTTTCCTCCAGGTAATAGTCTAGGGAAAAATACTAAACAACAATAAAACATATGTAACACTAATTGCAGTAAGAAAGACGGGGGCAAAAGAAGGGTGCCAAGGCCTCTCTCCAAGGATGAGAAGTTAGCCCTGGGCGGAGAGAAAGCAAGTATGCTCTGGGTGTGCAAAGACCAAGGCAGGATAAATAGCTGAGAGCAGGGGCATTGCAGAAGTGGTCGGGGACAGAGTGGCCCAACGTGGCAGGGTGGCACAAGCCTCCAGGTCCTGGTAAAGACTGCCCGTGTGATCCCAAGGGCAACGGGATGCCACTGATGGGTTTTAAGCTGAAGAGTGAGGTCTGAGTTATGTTGGAGGGTGAAAAGACAGGGCAATGGGAGGGCTGCCTGAAATTGGGTAAACTGGGCAGGGAGTCCAGGGAGAAGAAGAAAGCACTCGGATCTGTCAGGAAATGTACTGCTGCAAGCTACAAACTGGAGGTAGGACCAAGCCAGTTTGGTGACAGATAATCCATCTTCACCTATTTAATGCAAATATTAGCACCTACCCGAATCACTGCAGAAAAGATTCAACGAGATCTTTTTTTTTTTTTTTTTGCGGTACGCAGGCCTCTCACTGTTGTGGCCTCTCCCGTTGCCGAGCACAGGCTCCGGACGCGCAGGCTCAGCGGCCATGGCTCACGGGCCTAGCCGCTCCGTGGCATGTGGGATCTTCCCGGACCGGGGCACAAACCTGTGTCCCCTGCATCGGCAGGCGGACTCTCAACCACTGCGCCACCAGGGAAGCCCCCAGAGGTCTCTTTTAAGGGATGCCTCTACTCCCACCAGCGGCAGGGGATAGGCTGCAGAGAAGGCCAGGTAGAAGGTTCTTATAGGCCAGGCCTGGAAGTGGCACACCTCCTTTCTGCCCTTTGCAACTCACGGACACACCTGACCGTGAGGGTGGCCAGGAGATGCAGTCTAGTGTATGGCCACAAAGAGAGGAAAACAGATTCTGGTGTCTGACCTGCTGACCTAGGTCTTAGCCTCCCCGGTTTTCTTCCTGTGCCTCTGCTTGTCTCTTCTCAGCCCCCTTGCAGGCTCCGGCTCTACCTCTGTCAAAAAATGAAGTAAAAAAAATCATGAGGCAGGCTTGTGCGGAGCAGTAATGGTGACCCGTATAAGAGCAGCATCAGAGCAGAGTGGCAGGGGCAGCCTGATAGGGTCAGAAGACTAGCCACATGCAAGGGATGGAGCAAACAAGTTAATATATTGAGGATAATGTAGCTGTGTTTCTCACTGACAGGAGGGAGGTACCAATATGAAAAGGGGAGAGCTAGAATGAACCTTGTGGTATTGAACTTGTGGTATCAAATTGGAACTATCAGTGTTAACGCGTGGCATGGCCTGCAACATATAGAGATAGAAATAAATATAGATGTAAGGTCTGTCTACCGAGAGGGCCTGGGAGCAGCAACACCTCAGAGTAAGAAGCACACCTCGTACCTAGATCTTTGCTTCTAAATACCGTTCTCTAGTAAAGAGGACACTGGAGAAGTGGCTGATTCCAGGGAAAGTACAAAGTAAGTCTACAACATTTTGTTTTGAAGGAAGTGCTCAAAGAATGATGGGGAGATGTCAAAAGAACACAGAAGCTAGTTTGAAGGAGCTCTCACTGGCCAATATAGACAATTGAAGCATCAAAATAATGATAACAATAGATTATAATCCATTGAATAAACTATGAATCCATGGTTCCACACAGATATAATTAAACAGAGAGGAGGGAAAGCTTTTACTTACAATAGAAAGCCAGTGAATAAATGTAGGAGGAAAAATGAAAATAAAAATTTTCCATTGGGCAAACATTAAAGTTATTCAGCCAAGGGACATCAGTGGGTGCTAAGCATAGTAGATGGAAGTGGGATAGGGATATGTACATAGTCTCCAAATACTGCCACACAAATACTTATTAATTACAAAGAAAAAAAGGAACTTTACAGTGGAGAAACCCAGCAGGCACCATCTTACTCAAATGTTCAAGGTTATCATCTATAATCTGACAAATAAAGGTCATGCACCACCCAGTAGAACATGATGATAAGGCAACATCACTAATGTTATATCCCAAAGATGTGTATCCCAGATCTAATCATGAGGAAGTGTGGACAAACCCAAGCTAAGGCACATTCTGCAAAATGACTGCCCTGTTTTCTGCAGGAAGGTCAAGGGCAGCAAACTCAAGGAAAGCCTTAGGAGCTGCTCCAAGTCAAAGGGGAGAGAGCCATGGCAGGTGGGTAGAACTCATGATCCCAAATGAGGTCACTTTGTTACAGAGAACATCACTGGGGCATATGGCACAAATGGTAGGGGATGTCTGGGGGAAGGGCGTGTGGGGATTCTTGCTACTTTTCTGTAAGTTTAAAACTGCTTCAAAATAAAATCATTTTTTTAAAAAGCAGCAGCAATGTCTTCTCCTCTCTCTTTTCCCCCATCCACCATCCAGGTACAGAAGACCTGGCAGAGGATCTGAGGTCCCAGACCCAGTGATAGAGCCGCAAGAAGGAAGGAGCTCGGTCCCTCAACCAGAACTGCACAGGAGCCACAATCCCCCACTTCCTGGTCAGGTGCACGACTTTGGACTTTACATGAGCAATAAACAAACTTCTATTGTCTTAAGGCACTGAGATGGGGGAGAGGGGACCTTTTATTGCGTTATCCTAACTCATCCACTTAACAGCCTGCTGTGCCTCTCTACTTGAGATCCCACGGACACCCAAGGAAACATCTCGTCCCTAAACTTGTCAGCCACTCATCACTATCCTGGCTAGAGACCCAGCACCATTTGACCCTTCTCTCTCTCTGCATTGCCCCACATCCAGTCAGGTCCACCTCCCGTGTCATGCTTGATCTCTATGCCCACCAGGCCTGCTGTGGCCATCTTCCCCGTCACCAGGGCCATTGTCACTGGTTCCCCAGCCTCCATTCCAATCCCTTCTCCACTTAGCATGGCCAGACACACAAATGTAGTTTCACACTTCCTTGTCCCAGCTCCCACTGCCCTCAATCTGGACACCCTCCCTGTTTCCTGTTTCCGTCTGGTAAACACCTACTCTCCCCTCAGGGTTCAGCTGCATGAATCCTTGCCTGACCCTCCCTGCTCTGGGCCCCTGGACGTGGTCTTCCACCTGAACAGGACAGAGACGCCCTGCTCATTCCACTAACGGGGTGACACACCAGTCTCCCCGGAATAGCCTGAGCTCCTTGGTACCCACACATGCTGGAATAAATCCTCCCCTTCCCACTTGCAGCCAGGTCAGAACTCGGCTCTCCCTCCCCACCTCCATAAATTCACTACAGGATTTCTCTCAAGCTAACTTTGCCCTCTGGCCCCATTCCTAATCCACACAGAGGGGAACAACTGTCTCAGGGGTGTTCTGTGGTTGCCCAGAGCTGGTGCTCAGCAAACAGATGTTAGAAACAAAGTACTCCCAGCAATTCTCTCTGCTTAGATTAGCCCCCTCTCCCCCAGTCATTCCCCAATGGCATTCAACCTGTCAGTGATTTAACAATCATTTCTTGACAGCCTGCACAGGCAGGGCCCTGGGCACACAGTGCGTGTTCCTGACTCCCAGGGTTGGTCTTAGTTCCTAGGGCCTGCCTTGGCCTCATTCACCTTTGAACTCCCCAACCCCCATCCATTCCAGGACCTGGCACAGGCCTGGGTCCATCCAGGCAGCCTGTAAACAGCTGCTGCCAGGCCAAGGCCACCACCGTCTGGGATCTGCAAGCCCCGCCCAGTGCTAACTGGCACCACGGCCAGCTACCAGGACTAGTCTGGCGCAAGAGTGTCCCGTGAGATCAAACCCCCGAGAAAGCAGGATGGAAAGGTATATTTCTGTGCCTGGTGCTTTCCTATTCCCCATTCAACTCTCAAAACAAAGAAGGAAAAGAAAGAAGCTGATATATAGAAGTAGGTCCTGTCCCTCGTAGGTCCTGTTTATTCCCAAACCCCAACTAGACACATTCTACCCCTCCCCCCCCCACGTTCCCACCCCCGACCCCTGAGAGCCACTTTGCGGGCCGGAAAATTAAGGCACTGTGTCAGCGTGCCCCTGTAGGTCAGGGCACCCGACACACGAAGAGCCGGGAGTCCTGGCTTTCGGGGACGCCACCGCTGGTCCAGCGGAACAGGAAGATGCTCTTTCCCTTCCGCCTCTGGTCTTCAGAGCAGGGCCTCTCTGCTGAGGTTTTCTGAGGAAGCCCCAGTGCTGTCAGCCCCATTCTGACCGAGAGCAGAGAGGAGTCCAGGCCCCAAGGAAGCCGCCGCTGCAGGCGCCCAGTGACCCTCAGGAGACAGGGAACCGTGGCTGGGCCTGCCTTCCAGTAACATCTGTCTGTGAGGACCAGGTCTGTCTGTTGTACGGTTGTACTGCGCTCCCCAGAAGGGGAAAGAACAGAGCTGAGCCTAGTGTCGGGGGAAGAGAGAGGTGGCGGCTCGAGAAAGCACCCCAAAACGGGCTGCCAGGTAAGAGATCCGTGGGGGCTAAAGAGAAGTTTGGTCCAGACTCCAGAGCTGAGCAAGGTGGGTGGTGATGGGGATGCAGCCTGGCTGGGGTGTGCCGTGTCAGGGTCCTCAGGCCACCAGCCTCAGCGCTCCCCACGGCATCAGATGGTTGCTCTTCTCTCTAGAGGGGTGCCACAGCTTCAGAGCTTGCTCCGCGGGGCCTCTGCCAGGGGTCGCTGCAGCCGCCACACCACCCTCACTGGCTCAGGGGCGCGGTCCAGCTGGCGGAGGCCGCCCAGGTCGCCTGCCTGGCTGTACCGCTGCAGGGCCGGCTGGAGCACTGTGATGGGAATGCTGAAGTTCAGGTGGGGGTAGGTGGCCCCCGTGTTATTGTCCCGGGTGTTGCTGGCGATGATGCCTGTTCAGGAGCCAGAGAGGAAAAGAGGGTGTGAGCCAGGGGACAGGGGAGGGAGGCTCACCTCCAGCCTGGAGGCCCTAGACCTGCCTGAAGCCCCCTCGTAGTGACAGGCACCAGGCTTCATTCATGGACACGGGCTCCTCGTGCCTCAGTCCTCCTTCCTGGCTTTACTTTCTCCCCAACACTATCAGTATCTAATACCCCATGTTTCACTTGTTTTGTTATCCCTCTCTCCAACTTCTGTTATCTTTCAGCTCCATGAGGGCAGGACTGCTGTGTTCTGTCCATGCAGTCTCCCCAGTACCTGGAACAGTGCCTGGCAAAGGACGACCTCAACAAATACTAGCTGAGTGACTGAATAAATGAATCAGACCCACACAGAACTTTTGTTTGGCCTGCTCAGTACATGTGTATGAATTTTTTGAAGACAATTTTAGACTTAACAGAAGTCTTGCCAAAATAGTACAGGATTCCTGTATACCCTTCACCCAGCTTTTCCTTATGTCACCATACAGCATTCATCAAAACCAAGAAATTAACCTTGGCGAAATGCTATTAACTAAAGTACAGAACTCACTTGGATGTACCAGTATTTGCACTAATGCTTTTTCTGATCCAGGATCCCACATGGCATTTAGTCGTCATGTCTCCTAGGTCTCCTCCCATCTGGGTCACTTCCACGGTCTCTCCTTATCTTTCATGGCCTTGACACTTTGAAGAGTACAGGTCAGTTATTCTGTAGAATGTCCCTCAATTTGGGTTTACCTGATGTTTTCTCATGATAAGATTGAGGTTAAACATCACTGAGAAGAAAACCATAGAAGCAATGTGTCCTTTTCAGTGCATGCTATCAGGAGATGTGTGCTGACTATAAGCACTGCTTGCGATGTTAACCTTCATTACTTGGGTGGTATCTGCCAGGTTTCTCCGCTGTAGACTTACTATCACCCCCTTGGTAAGTACGAAATATTTTAGGATTACGCAGTTGTCTTGTTTCTACTTAAACTTTTGCCTACTGATTCTGGCATTCATCGATGGATCCTGTCGGCAGCAGTTCCTGCCGGGGTGTCCTAATAGTGATTTTCTATTTCCCTCATTTCTTCTACATTCATCAATGGGAATTCTTCTGAAAACCAAAACCGCTACCATTTGTTTTGCTGCTGAAGCTGTCCCAGCGGGAGCTCCTTCATGTCAGCTCCTGGTTCTTTCAACACCTGACGTGCCCATCATTTTGCTGCTGCTGTTATTGCTACCCCCCCTCCTTTCCAGCACCACAAGGCAGCCCTAGAGAATGACTCTTAGAAACCAAGATCTGAACTCTCGCTGTGTTCATTACACATGGATGTCACTGCTTCTAGCCCCTCTCAGCAGACTGAGCTAGGAGTCACATATATCTACACACACACACACTAAGTCATGCATACACACATCTGTATTTATTTCTGTGTCCACTTATCGGTATATATCTTTTAAAAGGTCAACCAGTATATGGGAGAAAAATGGAATGCAGACTAGGACAAATGTACCTAACTCTATTTCAAATGAATCACATAACTATACTGAAGGGGAAGGGGAAGGAGCTAATCTAAGAAACTTTGGAAAAGAGCGTTTTGACTGGACACTTTAAGGCTAAAGATAAAAAGAACTGTATGTGCTCAAACACTGTTCTCTAGCTGGTAAATTCGTTTCTCACGGGGGTGTGGTTAGGAATTCTGAAAAAAAAAAAAAAGGTTCACAGCTTCTTGTGAAAAATTGGAAAGTCAGCCAGCGTTAGGCCCACATATCTTTGTAATGAGGCAACAATGTACTAGAGCTGAGTGGTGTTCACCCCAGTTCCCCCTTGCCCTCCACTCACTGCTGTCTTCACTCACTCACTCACTCACTCATTCATTCACTTTAACAGCCCAGCCTCTGTAGGCTTTCGAGTTTGTGACCCTTGGACTAATCCAACTCCTGAGTCTCACAGATCAAATGACATTAAGTGACTTACCCAAGGTTGTGCAGTGGCTCAGTGGCAGAGAAGCGACCAGAACTCAGATCTCTTCCCTCCAAGCTCAGCTTCTGTCCCTCTCCACCCTCAGAAGCACAAGAGCCTGAAAACCTTGGCTAACTACCTCTGCGCATAAGGCCCACCATCTTTCCAGACAGAGGGTGGCTCCCAGGGCTGGAAACCAAGCACTCCCAGGATGGGACTGAGGCTCTGGCAAGGGGAAGGCTGGGAGAGGACCAAGGAGCTGGTTACCCAGGAGGTCCCCGGAGCAGGTGGAGAAGAGAGGTCCCCCACTGGAGCCACCATGCACAGCACACGTGGTCTGAAGCATCACTGGTGTGTCATCCACCTGCACCACAGCTGACAGGATGCCTGAGGTCACCGAGGGCCCGCAGGCCTGGCCAAAGACACCGAAGCCCACCACACTGACAGCCTCGCCTGCCAGGGAGGGAAGAAGGGTTAAGCTGGGGAGCCTCCTCTGTCTGGCAGGACTCACACATTCCCCAACCCCCTCCCTGGCCACTCCAAATTTCCAAACCCTCTCTGCCCTTTGAGTTTCTGCTCAGATACTCTTGCCTCCATGAGAACTTTCCCCAGGCCCCCCACAGGAACAGGCCGGGACCTCCACTGAGCTCCCAGCACTGTATCTGCTCAAACACTTCTCTTCAGCATCAGGCTGTTCTCCAGCCCTCATTCCCCTGCTGGACTGGGTAGTCACTTTTTAGGATTCCCAGCACCTAGCCAGGGGCTCAATAAATGTTTGTGAAATTAACACCCACCTCCTGAGACTAAGAAGTCTCAAAGCGGGCACCACCTTCTTTCACCAAGTGCTTTACAGACAATATCTCACCCATTCCTCACAAGGCCCAGGAGTAGGGAGCATTATCCCCATTTTACAGATGTGGAAACTGAGGCAGAGTTCACTAAGTTGCCTAAGGACACGGGGCTAATAAGTGGCAGAAGATGCGAAAGCAGAGAGCTTGTAATCCTTGTTATTATGTTATAGCATACGACATCCACAAAGCGAGACCTCTGGTACTTCTGTGGCAGCATCACAAAGCCTTTTACTCAAATCATGCCATTGGAGCCTCAAAAGTACACATCTCTCAGACCAGCCTGCAGTGTTATAAGGAGACCCCAAGGCTCAACACACTACACTGCTGTGGGGCCTCAGGAAAAAGGCGTGCCTTACCCTTCGCTGGGAATTCCACATGCCCCCCAGGACGTTAGGCATGCTGGGCGTGAGCAGGGAGGCCTCCAAGAGCAACTCCGGCCAAAGCACTGTAACCAGGATGTAACAAGGTGCCAGCCTGACTCATTACTCCAGCAGGGGTGGGGAAGGGAGCTGACCTGTGGGACTGGCCCCTGATCTGCAGGGTTAGAGCGCCCAACACTGACTTTCCTTCCTGAGGTTCACCCCAGACCAGAGAACCCCTCTGTCCTTTACCTTCATGGAAATGCTCAGCGGGCACAGGTACAGGGACACCATCTAGATCCTCCTCCAGGCTCACCACTGCTATATCATAGGGAGATGTCTCCTGGGTGGCAAATACCACATGTCCCCAGATTACGGCGCTCCTGGGAACAAGGAAAACAAAATGACAGGCTAGCTTTCCAAACGCTCAGCACGGGGAGGAAGCAAAATAATGAGAGTGACAGTAAAAGTCATGAACTTGGGACTCAAAAGATTTGGTGTCAGCCCTGAAACATACCAGCATGCAACTCTGGGCACATCCACAGTGGAACTTCCAAACATGCTCTACCAACTGCAGGGTACTGCTGTGTAAAGCTTCCGGTGCCTCACCGTCATCACAAACACCTGACACCTAGGGGGCACTGTGGGCCAGGCCTGGTGTTAATGTTCCATGGACATCATTTCATTTAGTCCTCACAGCTGCCCTATGAACTAGGCACTGGTATTATCTCCATTTTGGATGGTGCATTTGAGGCCCAGAGAGGTTGAGTAATTTCTCAAGGTCACATAGTTAGTGGCAGGAGCCAGGGCAAACATTCTCAGCATTTTCCTTTACTGCCTCATTTGATACCAACAATCCTGTCAGGTGGGGGGGCAGACATGATACGATTTCATCCCTCTGGGTCCCTGTTTACATAAATGCCAGCACTTCTATAACTCTTACTACGTGGCAGGCTGTTCCAAGACTTTACATGTCATGGGAAAGCAGCTTAGACAGATTCAGCAAATTGCCCAAGATTACACAGGGGCTTCCTACTACACACTCTGCAGGGGTAGCTTCCAGCAGACCTGTTGCGTTCCCTAGAACCAAGAGTATGTGGGGGTAGGTGGAGGGGTGAGGAATTGGGGACCACACACAGAGGAAAATTCTCATCATCAGTCTTCCCTATAAAGTCATGGCTGTCCGGGTGGCTGCCAAAGGGGACTCTATGGCAAAGCCGGGGTGGATTAACCTCAGGAGTTCAATAGAGGCATTTGGAAAGGTCTGGGCTGAGAGGCTGAGCCAGGGACAGAACAACAGGCATTAACACCAAGGAGCATTAACACCAAGGCGCAAACACCAAGTGTTTGCTTTGGCCTAAGTCAAGCACCTTGGACTACAGAAGAAACAGAACATGTATTAGAAAACCAAGCCAGGAAGCCAAGGCTGCTGTCTCCACTGTCACAGCAAGTCAAAGTAAAGGAGGGTAAGAGTGCTCACCCTGCAGAGAGGGAACAAATGACTGTCTGAAGTCCCAACCTGGCTGCCAAGAGCACTCAATGATTGTTCAAAATATACTTGCCTGGCCCCCACTCCCACATTCTAATTAGGTGGAACCACGTATCTGTTCATTTTGATCCAGAAGGGAAGTTCTGGTTAAGATCTAAGAGATAAATCAAGTAAGAGTAACAGGCTCCTCTCCTAACCCAGGAGGGTAGCATCCTGGGCCCCTGGGGCTTCACTACGGCATTCAGGGGAAAGAGGGCAGGATTAGGAAGACTCTGTTCAAAGGCCTCTGGTGTGTGGGTGCAAGGATGAGACAGAGAAGTTGCCCAGAAGGAGTTCAGACTGGGAGGGGGAGCTCAAAGATGCCTAGCCAGGGATGCTGGACCACCCCACAGTTCCCCAGAGTTGCTTGTCATCTTGCCCAAGCCCCATTCACCCCTTGCCAGGAGGTCCAGAACCCCCTACTCTGGGGTTCTGGGTGCCAAGGATGAGGGGAGGGTCCCAGGTCTCTAACCACACTGCATCACCAAGCATTGAGCCTGAGACCAGAAGGCCTCCATAATCCTCAGGATTATGACCTGAGACCTGGGATCCAGATATGACAGCTGGTGAGGGAGTGGAGTGGGGGCAACCTTGTGGGCCTTACTTGGGGGTGGTGGAGCGCACCAGGACCTTGGCCGCCTCCCGAGGGGCCACATGCCGACAGGTCACCACGAGGCGGGGTGCCACGGCCACTCCGGAGCCCCAAACGGAACCGCACTCCACCAGCACGGCCGCAGCTGCCCAGGGGGGTCCGGGGTCTCGGAGGGGCAGGCCCCACGGGGAGCCCATCTCATGTGGTAGGAAGGCGGCCAGGGCGGCGGCGCCGGGGTGCAGGCGGCAGAGGGCCGCTCGGGCGGCGCAGAGGAGAGGGGCGGCGGCGCAGAGCAGCGTGAGGCCCACCCACTCGCGGGCCTTCCAGCAGAGGGGCGCCGCCACCAGCGCCACCAGCGCCCCCGCAGGTCGCGCCTCGAACACGCCGCCACCCTCGGTGCCTGGCAGGCAGCGCGCGTCGGTGAGCAGCAGAGGGCCGGCCGAGTTGCTGAGGACGCCGCAGCTGAGCGTGTTGAGAAAGATGTCGGGGCAGAAGGCCCCGAACGGGGAGCCGCAGGCCACCAGCGGCTCACCCTTGGGCACAGCCCCGAGAGGCGCCACGGCCAATACCGGCCCGCGCTCCTCCGCCTCCGCCTCCTTCTCCGGGTCCGGCCGCACGCGCAGCAGAGCGAACCAGCCCAGCGCTCTCAGCTGGTCTTCCTCCTCCTCCTCCGACACCTCGTCGTCCGGTGCGGCGCTCGCGAAGCTCCACTGCTTGGCCGCCTCGCCGCCGAAGAGGCGCGCGAAGTGGCCCCGGAAGGCCGGGCAGCTCAACAGCAGCAGCAGCTCGGCGGGGCGGGGGGGCTGCAGCGGCCGTCCGCGGAACCGGGCGGGCGGGCCGGGCTCCAGGCCGGCGCACTGGGGCGTGCACAGCCCCGGGCGGCCCCTCTCCGCGCGGCCTGCCGGACTCGCGGCCGTTGGGCCCCACTGCACGTGCAGGCGCAGGTCGTCGCCGCAACTGTCGCCGGGCAGGAAGACGGCGCCGGCCGCGGTCAGCGCCCCGCTGCCGGCCCTCAGGAAGGGGGTGAAGATGCCCCCGTGGCACAGCACCAGGCCCAGGCGGCGGCTCAGGATCACCCCGCTGCAGCTCCACGAGCCCGCCTCGGGCTGCCCAGCCCGGGTGGCGCTCACCACGCAGCCCGCCTGCTCGGCCGCCCTCATGGCTGGCCCCCACTGCCGCCCCATGGCCTCGGGGACGGCACACCAGGGGCTTCCCGGGGAACAAGCGAGCGAGCAAGGACCGCGGCCGGCACCAGCTGACCCCACGTAGCGCCACCCAAAGCTGGCAGCGAGAAGCGCAGGCACTATCCCAGGTCTTCCTCTTCCGGCCGGATTGGCTAAGCCCCAACTGGCCCGGCCCGATTGGCTGGGCTAGGGGCCGAGCCCTGATTGGCTGCCGAGGCTGACCCCGCCTTTCCGCGCCCTAGATGGTTCAGGTCACCTGTGCGACGTTGAGGGCGAAGCGGGACTGGAGGAAGAGATACGGGAGGGTGACAGGAATATGGCTTTACTGGGAGATAGGGGCGTTCTGGTCCCTCGGAGCCTAGTCTCGTCTCTGTTCGCTGAGCTTCAGGAAACGGAACAGAAATGCGCCCTGAGGTGGCTAGACTTGCCCAGGCCTTGCCAGGACCTGTCAGTATCTGCCCAGGTGTAGGAGACATCCGACCTCTGATCCCTGGGATAAGACGGGCAAAGAAGCCGTTCAGGGGATTTCCCTGGTGTCGCAGAGGTTAAGAATCTACCTGCCAATGCAGGGGACACGGGTTCGAGCCGTGGTCCGGGAAGATCCCACCTGCCGCGGAGCAACTATGCCTGTGCGCCATAACTACTGAGCCTGCGCTCTGGAGCCTGCGAGCCACAACTACTCAGCCCACGTGCCACAACTACTGAGCCCGCTCTCCTAGAGCCCGTGCTCCGCAACAAGAGAAGCCACCGCAATGAGAAGCCCGCGCACCGCAACGAAGGGTAGCCCCTGCTCGCAGCAACTCAAGAAAGCCCGCGTGCAGCAACAAAGACCCAACACTGCCAATAATTAATTAATTAATAATTATAAAAAAGCTGTTCAGTATTTTGAAACTTTGTAAGTAAACCGTACAGTAATCCACTAGGGGGGATAATGGAGCTCGTAAGATTACACCTCTGGTCTTCTGATGCCAAAGCCACACCCTACATAGCTCATGGAAACTGGATTTGCTCCAAAAATTGCATTTTAAAACTATGATAAACAGTAGCTGAAGTCAAAGTTTTAAATTACACAACCTTATAGTTTGCATTATGCACATTTCATATAATGATTTATAACCATCAGCCAGGATTTATCTAGATCAGGGGTCACTTTTTCTGTAGAAGGCCAGAGTGTAAATAAATAGCTGAGGTTTTGTGGGCCATACCTTCTTTGTCCTAAATACTCAGCTCTGCTGTTGTAGCATGCAAAAGCTAAAGAAATGCGGTGGCTGTGTTCCAATAAAATTTTACTTATGGGCCCTGAAATTTGAATTTTATATAATTGTGGCACGTCACAAAATTTCATTCTTTTTTTTTTATTTTTCTCACAGGCCATACAGAAACAGGCAGCAGGCCAGATCTGGACCATGAGCTGTAGTTTGCCATCCCTGCTCTACCCTGACATAAAACATCCTTACTTTTCCAGTGAAGTCACACTGAGGACAGAGGAACATGAACAAGTATGTTTTGGGGGGCTGCAGGATATCCCTGAAGCAGTCACCACAAGCTAGACATTTTATGAAGGTCTATCACAATGTCAACTAAAGTAATTTTAATAAGATTATTTTAATACGTATTTATGTCAGCATTAATGAAAATATTCAATTACTACTTAAATTACATAGCCTTTCTGCCTCAAAATTTTGAATAAACTAACACTGCTTGGTGTATCCCAAGCACAACACAAGGTAATGCTCAATGCTCCCAGTGACACAAACCTGTTTGAGAAAGGAGAATGATGATCCATTATAGCATGAGGCAGGACTGAAATCAGCAGTCTTCCTATAGCAGGTACTGTCTTCTTTTGGTTCTGACATAGAAGATGGCTTGATCGCAGTAAAACCTATTAACTATCCAACTTCCTAGCAATTGCTTCTCTCTCTCTGGAGTCCAGTGATTCTCCCTTAATGACGCCCAAGCCTCCAGCATGAACTGTTTGCATGTTTTTCTGTTTACGGCACATCACAGTGGAGTCCCAAGTCACAGTCAACAGCCAAGGTGAGACCCCCTAGTGCTGGGCTCATTGACTCAGCCTTTAATTTTCATGTACTGCTCTGACTCAAATGACACAAACCCATATAAGCGTAAAACCCATGGCATCATTCCACTGTGTTAGTTTCAATCTCGATGCCTCCAGTAATTTAATACTCAGTCAAAAAGAACCTGGTGCATTTTGCTTCCCATTCTGTTTTATTCCAGTACTTTAGTTTTAGAACCTCATTTGGGTTTTTTAAAAGCAAAGCTTCCTACAAGCCTAGTAAATGCACAAGCACAGGTTTCATTACTTCTATTTTGTCAAATGTAGCATTCAACCGGATTCTCTCCAATTTTGTATCAAATGATGAAACACAGCTAAACTGGACCCAGTCCTTGCTAGCATGTTAACAGATTTTGTTCAAAAGTCTGCCATGTCCTTCCTGTTGCATAAATGATCACCAGTCCTGGGACCACTGCATGTTCCAAGGCTCTCAAACGGTACTAAATTTATTACTTCCAGTGGAATGTGTAAATTGGCCTGGCCTTTCCACCCATACCCCATGCCCCCCCGTAGCAAAGTCTGTCTCTCATACCCGTTGTAAATATTTCTTCCCGTAAGTATGGAAGAACTTTTGCCACACCCCCCACAACAAATGTCATGCTATGTTCATACTCAGAACAAACCAATGCCAAAAAAAGGAGCAAGATACCAAATTTGTTTTAACTTTTTATTAAAACGCTTAGGATACAGATTGACTTTCTTTTGTAAATGACTGTTTTACTTTTCCTGAAATAGGACATATATGCACTCTGATAAAACAGAATGAAAAGTCTCAATTCATGGGAGTTCCAGTACAAAGCTCTGACCCTAACTGTCGAGCCAAGTTCCTCACAGCGGCTTCTTTCCTCTATATTATTTCTGTGGGACAAGAAATAGACTGCTGCCACTTGATTTTTCAATCCCGACTCTTTCTCCAGTGGCCAAAATAAACCACCTTCACAAAGAGCTGCCCTGTGTAGAATCCAGTTTTCTAGCTTGCTAAAAAGTGATTAGGGACAAATATAAAAAAAAAAAACCAAAAACCAGAAAACTAACACTGAAGCAATCATACCTCTCGTATCTCTGGAGAGAGAAGTATGGGTTACCTTTAGCCAAAGAAAATTAGAAGTATGCAAGTTAACTACCCAGTTCATTCACTGTTAGCTAGATTTGTTCACTTAAGGCTTTAACCCCTTTCCAAACCAGCTATGCTTGCTAATAAATGAAAGGCATGCTCTTCCCAGCTTTATACTTCACTGAGCCTCTGCATTTGGTACCTAGCAGTGAAAAAGCATGCTTTCCCAACAGGTGAGTACTGAAGAATGGGAAACATTCTTCAGTACTCACCTGGGAAATCCAACTAAAGAACGATACTCTCTCACCCCAGGAATACATTATCCACACCTTCCCCGCCCTCATATTAGAAGCAACAATCCACTGAATTTAGTTCAGGCCTCTGCAAATACAACTCAGAATTACAATTTTCAGTTTTGAGGAAAATACCTCTTATCTTTCATTAAAGGAAAAATGAATGAAGATATCCTCCCACATGGAGACCATCTCCTATCCCTTCATCCTTTATTACAAGGGTAAAATATTGGTTAAGATCATGATAATCCAATTTCACACGTGGCATTAGGAAAATGGAATGCTATAAAAATAATCCTCATCACACTACTGGGGATGCTGAGGCTTTTATACCAGGTGCTTACTGACAAGTGATGCTGGCCCAAAAGAACAGCTCAACACAAAGTTCTTGGCTTAGAGTTTCCCCAGATTATTTCTGGACTGGAGAAAGGCAATTTCCTAACACCCCCCCACCCCACCCCAAAAAATCTGGAAAAGCTACAGATGTTAACCTTTAACATCAAAAATAAGTTGATAACCAATTTAAAAAAATAGAGCTCATGAAGAGTCCAATAAAGAAACCAAATTCTGCAAGTGGAAATTTTAAAGCCCAATGAATGAATCTTTCCTAGATTCAAACAAATGCTACAATACCAGATTTTTAAGTTCTCAACTCACAGAATTAAGAGCCCTTAAGCTGTTAACTTCATCCTGTGTGACTCTCCTATTCAGAAAAATTTCCCCTAGAATCTGCAAAAATGGCTGAGACACACCTGCAGTGTGTGACAACAAGGGATGTGTTCTCAAGTCTTTCATGAGGCAAAAGTCACTTTTACGACTGAAAATGAAAAAGGTGCTACAGAGGGAAATGAAATTTCACAACTACATAAAAGTAAAGACTGGCTAAAATTTGTAACTTTATGAGTAAAAATAATAACAACCCACTCTACAATTAACTCCTCCGCAGTGAACAATCTGCTATGCATGCTGGGATGAGGAATGACGGTAGCCTGAGACTGTGGGAACTGGCCTTAACTGCACGGCCGGGGTTCTGCCCTTTCCTAGTGCTCTGTGCACAAGGTGGTGCCACCTACTACAAGGCAGTTAGTGAGAGGGGAGCCTCTCTCACCAGCCTGCTGTTCATTTGACTGAGCTCTGGCCTCCAACGTGTATCTGTGCATAATTTTATGAAGTATCTAAATGCCATTCACTAGTTAAAAAAAAAAAAAAGCAAACTCTGGACCAAGTAAATTGTGAACTCAAAAAGTTATTAGGAGGGTCACCAATTACACTAATAACACTTTCTTTAAAAAATAGAATCACTTTCTTTTGAAATCAACCACAGTGGTGAGACGTGTTTTTCTTTCCAGGTGCTCCATGATGGCACACAGCTCTACCTGGCAAATCCTGCCACTTCCAAGTCCCGGGGTGCTGACCTGCACCAGCACGTGGGGCAGCGTTACCTCCCAACAGTGTGGAGAAGAGCACATGTCACCACTGGGCGATGAGAGAGCTGACAGAGACTCTTGGCTTCTCAACGCCAGACATGGTTGGAGAGCTTTCCTTGTTCTATTAGAAAAGTTCATGAGGAAGCTGTGAATAGGACCAGTCCAGAGAAGTAAAACTCTTTTATTTTCACTGTCCAAACATCAGTCAATATACTGGGAGAGCCAACGGAAGCCCTCGCCATAGCCTTGCCTCTTGAGCACGCTGCACATGAACACTTCCATAGGGCGGGCATTCAGCTCCTTCAGGGTCACATTCCCCTAGGGGAGGCAAAATCAAGAAAGGTCCATTAGCGTCTCCAGGTGGAAAAGCTTGAAAGGGTGACAACAAAAATCACTTTCTCTTTCCCTCAAAAGCAAATCTGAGTAGGGATTAATTACAGAAATGTGGTCAAGGCCATTGGGGTTTGTGCTTTCAGGACAGATAAGCAGCCCAGTCCTATTACCAGGTTCTCCCTCTCATTGTGAAGAGCCTTTGCTTTGAACACACCAACATGCATCTGGAAAGCTATGGCAGCAAACCAAGAAAAAGGCCACTGGGACCCACAGAACCAGCAGGCTCTTTCATGGACAAAAGAAATCCAGGACTCCTTAGACATAAGGACATCCTCATTAACACAAGCATTCAGAAATATATACTAATGACAGGTTACATTAAGAAAATTAAAAATGCATGTGCCTGTAAGAGGGAAAACTTAATTAATTAAAGGAAGCATTTCTAGAAAGAACTAGATAACCAAGAAGAAGCAAGACTAAGGAGCCATGCAAAAAAGTCAGGAAGTTAAAGATCCCAGAAAAGGACATTTAAAAAAATTAAATATGCCAAAACCCCAAGCCCAAAAGACCAGGCTTCCTGTAATTATGGCTGTTCTAGATTTTTCTCTCCCAAGCATACTTTTCTGCAACAGCGTTCTCCTTCCTACTGGAAACAGCATAACCTACTGACCTGGAAGACTTGGGTTCTATTCCTGATTCCATCACTGACTTGCTGTGTAGACCTGATCCAATAACTCTCAGAGTTTCCTCATCTTCAAAGTAGAGGTAACAGTCCTACCTCTTTCAGCAAGGAGCACTGAGGATAACCCAGTGCTCTGATTTCAATGCTTGGAAAGTGATATAAATGATCACTCTTCATAATCTGAAATTTCCAGTGGAAAAAAATTTCTGGCTAAGGGGGGCTTTCAAAATTGATTTCTCAGAACTGGATTTGAAAGACAGTCAGAAAATTCTTAAAATGACAAGTTTGCTTTTTCTACCATTTCCTTCATCCTTATATACCCGAGGAAACTCTCATTAGAAAACAGTTAAAAAAAGAACATGCTCCTGCCTTGAGAGAGTCTAAAATCACCTCTAGTTAAACAAATACTAAGCCCAGTTACTTTCGAAAGACAAGTAAAATCTAGATAGCACAACATGAATGTTTCACAAGCTGTGAATTTCCTTTATAATATGTCCCCTGAAGATTCTTCTCTTGCCTTTCCTGTGGTCTGTCCATAAAGCCCAAATATCTCACGCAGTTTTTCTTCACTGATTGCATCTGTTCTGTCAATTTTGTTACCCAAGATAAGGATTGGCACGTTGGATATTGTTTCATCAGTCATTAAAGCCTAAAGACAAGATAAAAAATGGGTTGAGTGAGGAATCTATAAAAGCCCACCAAATAATGAAAACAACTTTGACTTACACTTGTCTATAAGGTATCAAATGTAAAGTGAAAATCTGACCATATTTATACCTGAGTGATTAACTAAAAGTTAATCTTGACATTATAGCCCCTAAAAATTACCTTGACATTAGTTAGAAATCCCCTAACAGCTTCAAAACAATTATAATGTAAAGCTGTGTCTATTTGCAAGGCAGCAAAACTGCCCAACCTTAACTCTGAGCTAAATCACTCAGCCACAAGCCATCCTCAGCTCTCCCCTGAGCACTGTCCTAGAAGAACAAAGCTCTGGCTACAGAGCCTCAAAGATGACTACCAGAGTCCCCAGATATACACTAGATGTCCCATGTGCACAAAGCACTATCTCCGACACTGAGAGGAAGACAAAAGGAAAGGTAAGGGGCTTCCCTGGTGGCACAGTGGTTGAGAATTTGCCTGCCAATGCAGGGGACACGGGTTCGAGCCCTGGTCTGGGAAGATCCCACATGCCACGGAGCAACTGGCTCTGTGAGCCACAACTACTGAGCCTGCGCATCTAGAGCCTGTGCTCCGCAACAAGAGAGGCTGCGATAGTGAGAGGCCCGCGCACTGCGATGAAGAGTGGCCCCTGCTTGCCGCAACTAGAGAAAGCCCTCGCACAGAAACGAAGACCCAACACAGCCATAAATAAATAAATAAAATTTTTAAAAAAAGGAAAGGTAAGACATATCCCTGGCTCAAGAAATCCTCACTCTATATTCATCTGTCAGCAAAGCAAGGCAAGTGGATGATTAAGTGTTGCAATGAATAGGAAGAGAATATAAATATTAAAAGACGTTCAGGAAAATAAAATGGCAATGTGGGCTTGAGGAAAGTCTTAGTGAAGATGTGGAAACTAAACTGGACTCTGAAGGAGGGGCAGCGTGTGGACAGGCAGAATCCAAAGAAGGAAGAATATAAGCAATGGCTTTACGGCAGGAAAAGAATTCAGGAAGCCACATGGAGTATCACCTGGCTGGATTAAAGCATTTATGGTGACATGTGTTGACAGAGTAAATGGGTTGGGAAGGGATGACAAGCATTATAGTGCCAGTCTGAGAAGTCAGCTACAATAGATCCCAAAGACCCCCAATCCAGAAATTATTAGATAGAATCTACACTTTTAGTACAATGAATTTGCAAATAGTATCTACCTGTGGTGCTCAGGTAAGGGATGATGATCTAACCTAAGCTAGCAGCATGTAATGAATAGTGCAGCAGGCATTCTGGAGAAAAAAGTGAAGAGACTGATATCTAAATGATAAGACAGATAACACAGGAGTCGAAGCTGGCAGAGATTTCAAGCCTGGGAATCTATTTCACTGACAGAAAAAGCTAGGAAAGAAGAGCAGAGTTGAAGAGAAACCTACTTTGAACATCTCAAGTTCCAGGAAATGTTATACAAAATCAGAGTAAGAATGTCATTCATTCATTAAATACTAACAAAGTGCGTATTATGTGCCCGAGGCTTTACTAGGTACAGGGGTTTCACAAAGAAATAAGACAAGGTCCCTACCATCTAAGTTCACAGTCTGATGGGAGAGTCCTAAAAGAAAATCAGCAAAGACAACAGACACTGATAAGATGGAGAGTTTAACAGTCTGAGAGGTCAGAGAAGGCTTCCCAGAAGCAGTCATACCTGAACTCTGAAATCTCTTAAAAGGACATTTAGAAATTTACCAGCAAAATGGGGTAAGGGTCAGGTGAGAAAACCAGGCAGACAGTTACTTCTGCATACGCAAGGGAAAACAAGTTGTTATCTAAGTTTGGAATGTAGATCAAGGTAGGCAATAGAGAGAAAAGCTGAAGAAATAAACGAGGAAAGATCATGAAAGATCTTATGTGCTAAGCAAAAGATCTGTGGATTTTATCACCAAAGTGGTAAGAGACCTATTCAAGAATATTAAGTAGGGCAAAGACAAGTCTGAGTTCCTTCCAGCATTAGTATATGGCAGGGTGGTGGTGGAATCTACAGTAATTCACTGCATGTCCACGTAGATGAGGGAAAATGAACAGTTCCATTCTGGGAGAACAGAAATGGTAGGTAGAGTTTCTAATAAGTAGCATTATGTATGAGGCTGCAGCACAAGAGAGGTTTAAACAAGAGAAATCCATCTGGGAGTCACTGGCATGTGGGTTGCAGATGAAGGAATGGGAGAAGCCTGGACCAGCCTGGGAAAGCACCAAGATTTAAGGGCTAAGCAGGGGAATGGGTGCTTGTGAAAGAGTCTGAGAAGTATCAGCCAGAGAGAAAGCACCAAAACCAAGAATGTAAAGGGGAATTTAGAGAGAGAATGACCAGTGCCAAGGGGTCAAGTAAGGGAAGGACTGCCCTGTAGGCGATTCTCCATGAGACTAGAGCTTCAGATTCAACAAACATACTTAAACCTGAGAGGTTCAAATTGCCAGGAACAAAAATGCAGAGAGAGAGTTGTAAATCAAAGAGAAAGACTAAGGCACAGGGTAACACAGTAGGCATTACAAAGGCAACATTACAGAAATTATCAAGCCAAGAAAATGCAATGTTGAGAAAGGAAGAAACTTGAGGTGAGTCCTAGTTAGTATCAAACACTGCACGTGACTGAAACTGAAGACAGAACAGACTATTAAGGTCTGACAAGTCACTCAGTGCAAGAGTGGGCAGGCACAACCTGAGAACACAGATTCAAAAACGCAAAGAACACTAATATCTCCTTTAAGGTTTCACTATGCCAGCACTTCATAAACAGTGAACATATGTGCTATGTGAAAGGGAAAGACGTTAATTATGCTGGGAAAACAGGCATTAACTGAGGAGTGTCCTGAGCAAACTGCACAAAGAGTCACCCTATGATAGATATAAGCAAAGTTAATTTACTCGTGTTCAAGCCAAGTTTCCTCAGAACATCGAAAAGCAATGTCTTAGATTTTAAAACACTTTCTTCCTGCAACTAGGACTTTTACCAAATGTTAACTGGAATGATTAAGTATTAGCACTACTGAGCTGTATTTCTTAAACAGAGGCCAAGAAAGGAAAAAATATAAACATACATTAAGCTCAACTTTGGATTCCATGAGTCGAGGATGATCTGCACAGTCCACCAGAAAGACAATCCCATTAATTGCGGGGAGATAATTTTTCCAAACTCGACGGGCTAAAAGACAAAGTTTGCAGTTACATCAATTTAAAAACATATGTACTGAAAATGAATAACCTAATGGTCTATAAAGTAGACAAATCCTGGCCAGGTTTCAACAGCATTAGACTCTGTATAGATTCTCCAAACCCTAGCCAATATTAAGTCAGAACAGAGGATATAAACTGATGGTCCATGAACGGAATCTGATTTTTTAAAATCTGAAAATCAAGGTTTTCTGCCTGACTTTCTGAAAAAGTGCAACATCTGGCAATCCCATGCCTATCTATCCACATGCCGGATGGATAATAATCAGCTGGAACTGAGTGGTGGCTACCCCTTTAGATGAGGTCTCAGTTCTTCAGTCTGAAAAAGTTACCACCACTCCCTACTTACTCCCAATTTCACTCAAATGACCTACCTCACCCCTGGAGCCATTTTAGTTTGCAACCTCTGAGTTAAAATATCAGGATGCAAATTACTTTTCAATATAACTTTTGTCCCAGGTAACCAATGTGTTCCTAAGTAACCAATGTGTAAGCGTACTGACACATTCATCCACGCAGCCCATAGGGAGACTAGGCTTGACAGGTGGTTGAAGTTCCCAGGCCAATTACCTCAGTTTCCTTATTTAACCCAGTGTGCCCTATAAATTTTATTTTTTTGTTTATGACATGAAATGATAATGGTCTGGGAAGTAATGCTTTAATTGTATTATAATTTCTAAGCCATTCGTTTCTGGTCCTTTCAATGGGATGATTAAGGAAGCATCTCTCGGTGTCTTAAATCATCAAACATTTAACAATGGTTACCTCTGAAGAGTGGGACTGGGAAGGGGAGGTTGGGGAATTTCACTTTTACCTCCCATATCTGAATACTGATTGTATACTGAATTTGTGACATTGATCCTGGACTACTTGCATAAGTTAAAATTTTTAAGTTATACCAAAAAAAAGGAAACCTCCAAATGTATAGCATTTTAGTAATTTGTGTAAAATGGTGGCTAGGTTATCATGAAAAAGTGTTTCTGTTAAGTAAATTTTCCTCAAACAAAACAGAACTATGTACAGATTTTTCTTGACTAACAATGGGGTTATGTCCCGATAAATCGATCGTAAATTGAAAATCTCATAAGTCGAAAATGCATTTAATACACCTACCAAACAGAGCTTAGCCCAGCCTACCTTAAAAGTGCTCAGAACACTTACATCAGCCTACAGTTGGGCAAAATCATCTAACACAAAACCTATTTTATAATGTGTTGAATCTCTCATGTAATTTATTGAACACTGTACTGAAAGTGGAAAAGAGAATGGTTGCATTGGTGCAGAATGGTTGTAAGTATATCAGTTGTTTATCCTCAGGATCACATGGCTGACTGGGAACTGCCCAGCATGATGAGAGACTATGTACGGTACAATACCATACGTGGCTAGCCTGGAAAAAGATCAAAATTCAAAATCTGAAGTACAGTTTCTACTGAATACGTATCACTTTTGCATCACGATAAAGTCAAAAAATCTTAAGTCGAACCATCATTAAGTTGGGGACCATCTGTACAAAAACGCATTTCCCTTCTCTATCAAAACCTGAAAGCTAAATTTATCACACCAAATAATACACAATTCCCAGTTCAGGTGTCTAAAAACACCTACTCCTTCTGCATTCTCCAGATGGTCTCAGTTCAGCTTATAACCGTGTTATCTCTGAATTTAAATTTGTAAGCAGTTACAAATACTTTTGAAAGAAGCAGAAAAGAGACCATACACCCATCCCTACCCAAATGGAAATAATACAAGCTCATTAAAGAAAAAAAGGAAACAAGATAATCTATAATCCTCCATCAATACACAGCCACTGCTAATGTTTCTGTGTACTTTCTTTCAATCTTTCTTCTGTATAGGTATTTTATGTGATGGTGCTCATACTACATAAATGATTTTGTAGGATATAAATAATAAATGAATAAAATAAATGTAATTATACGTTAATGAAATCACTGACTATAAAATTATTTGGATCTCTTCTCAGCCTTCTAGCTAAAATTATCTGACTTTACATTTACAATTACCAATATTCTACTTTTTTTAAACTACACTTTAAAAAAAACTGTATTAGATTCAACCTAATAACATAATGCTCCAAAAGGAGACATCTCAACTCAATTTAATAACAAATGAGTAAACCTGACAGAATCTCAATAGGTTCTTTCTTCTACCTTCCCAGAATATTTATTCCCACATCTTAAATGTTTTACTCCTAAGCCTAGAGTCTTGCCAAATGTAAAGTGGGCATTGATCGGATAAAGATGCCCCATTCTGCATATCTCCAAAACACCTGACAAGAACTGGAAACCAAATGGAGAGCAAGAAGGCAGAAGAAAATGTTCCACCAACGGCCCAAAATGGGGAGAGTATACAAAAAATCAATTCAGATCACGGTGGTCACAAATAGTCACTGTATTATTTTTGTAACTTTTGACAAATTTAAAATTACTTACAAATAACTTAATTTCCTACATACTTTAACTCCATTGAATAACAGATACAAGAAAGACATGATTAAATTCAATATGTGATACTGTAATGGATCTTGCATAAGAGGAAAAATGCTATAAAGGAGATTATTAGAACAAATGACAAAAAAAGGGAATATACACTATAGAGTAGACAAATAAAGCTTCCTAGGTCTGATAATTATTATGATTATATAAGGGAATATTCCTGTTATTAGGAAACATGCATTAAAGTATTTAAGGAGTAAAAGAACATGATGAACTCACAAAAGGGTCAAGAAAAATAAATATTAACATGTTTTACACAGAGAGGGAGACTAATAAATGTGGGCAAAAGTTATAAAGGAGGGGAGTTCTCTGTATTATTTATGCAACTTTTGGCAAGTTTGAAATTACTTAAAAATAAGTGAATAAAACAACTTCATTAAGTAAGATCTCAAGCAATTTAAAAGGTATATATGACACACTGCTTTAAAAAAGGGCAACAAAATGAACCAGAAGTCAACCACCCTTCCACTGAACCATCTCTTACCTTGTTCATGCCCACCAAGATCAAAAGTTGTAAAAGTCATTCCAGCAATTGTCAGCTCTTCTGATGCTGAAAAATAAAGGAAGAAAATAAACTTCTCCATCCAACAAGGCCCAACTACCAGTATTCTAATCCAATACAAATGCAAAACCTAATGAAGCTTTCACTATGTAAAGAAAAGGATACAACGGTGAAAACACTCTTAAATAATTCTAAAAAGCCAACAAGTCTCTTTTCCTCCAAGGTGTTTGCTGCTCCTTAGAAGTAGATATGGGAGATGTGTCCCATTGCAGGACTAGTGAGAACAGATAGTGACAAAGTTCCAGAGGTTTAGATTTATGGGTATTTGACCTGAGTGTATACTATAAGGAATTTTTTTCAAGTAAGCTGTCTTTTGGGGCTTCAGTTAATAACAGAACTGAATCAACTTGGGATTCATCCTACAGCCCTGACACTGACCCTCACATATCAAAAGGTCACCGGGTATTTTCAAACCTACTCGGATGTAATGTTGGAACATGTTGGCCCAATCTGTCATCTTTGAGCATGTGTAGAAGAGTGGTTTTGCCTGCATTGTCTAAACCCAAGAATACAAGTTTTCCAGATTTCTTGTAGAGTCCTAAAAAAGAAAAAACCAAAAGTTAACATAATTTTCTCTCTACACACCAAAGCCTACTTGTATCAACATTTAAATGGTTACAGGAAATACACATAGTTTGAAACCTATGATATATTTCAAGGAAATGGCTTTACCTAGGAACTGGAGCACACTGCTGAAGCCATTGTAGAGCCACTCAAAGATGAAAGACATTATTAATGCTTACTACCTGTATAAAATAGGAAAGCAGCAAACATTAGCTTTCTGAATGCTAGTATATTTCGGAGAAGTTAACTCTCATTCACTGGCCCTGATGCATGTTTACAGTCCCATGTTTTGGGGCATAAGAAAACAAAGGATTGTGCACTCTGGAGGGAAGTCTCTGGGGTCCTCAGATCTGCACAAACTTCTGGTTTTCTACGTTTCCAATCTATGATACTCAGAAGACTAGGAGTTAAAGATACTTTCCTCTTTTGCTGTGTGATTCACTCCTCCAGGCAGCTGCTCATTCGCATTCCCTAGATACACCACTGCTGTCTACCAGTTAGCAAAACTTCTAGGAAATCAGCCCCATCAATAATCTGGATCAAAATGTCACAATGATGCACTAAGTAGAAAATAAGAATAAAGGCATATTAACCTGAATGAAAAGCATATTAACCCATCCTTGCAAACAACTCTAAAAAACAAGGTCACCAAAATCCTACTGGCTGGCACAATTTGCACTGCTCCATTTACCAATGCTATCTCTTCTTAATATTTGTTTAACCCCTCTTATAATATGTATCTCAACTTAAAAAAAGATGATATCACTATAATGGAGAGCCATGAAGAGATAAGAGAATCCGATCATAATGTGAATAATCAACACCTACCTAACCCATTTTACAAATATGGACTTTCTTAAAATAACAATACTCATTCAGGGCATAGAGGTAGGTTCCTAGCCAAGTACATACCTCAATACTGATATTAACACCACTTTTTCTACTGTTTCCCATAAGCCTAGACAAAACAGAAGATGACCCGAAGCTCCTAAAAGGTCTACATACACTGGGGAATAAGCAAGAGGACCTCTGAATGTTAAGAGGGTAGGATCTAGAGCTAATGGTGGGTGTTAAGGTTTCTCAGAGTCAGCATGTCCTGATCACACTGAACTTCTGCCTCAGTATCTCAGATTTGGTGCAGAAAAAAGGATGATCCCCCATTTTCACTCCTCTTCATCAGCAAGAACACCTGAACACAAGGTGGCCAACTGTTATCAAACAAATTTGCTGAAGTTTTGTTTTTAAAAAAAAGTAAACAGGGCTTCCCTGGTGGCGCAGTGGTTGAGAGCCCTCCTGCCGACGCAGGGGACGCGGGTTCGTGCCCCGGTCCGGGAGGATCCCACATGCCGCGAAGCAGCTGGACCCGTGAGCCATGGCCGCTGAGCCTGCACGTCTGGAGCCTGTGCTCCGCAACAGGAGAGGCCACAACAGTGAGAGGCCCGTGTACCACACACACACACACACACAAAAAAAAAAAGTAAACAGAAGTTTACTGTAAAAGGGTTAGCCACAAAAACCCACCTATATTCTTCATTCAAAGAATGCTAGATGAAGAAGAAATTGAAAAATGGAGACAGTGTGTGTTAATTTTCTTTTTCATCCAATTACTGCGTTTTTTAAAAATCAGGCCTGTGGCCTCACATGTAAACTTTAGGGACTGCTTTAGTGCTTATCTTCTATGGCTCTTACCATAGAAGGGCCAAATGAAGCTTGGGAGTTTGGGTGGGATGGAGACTGAAGGAAAAAGCTTTTATAGAAAGATCCTAGAATTTCCCCGGTGGTCCAGTGGTTAAGACTCCGTACTTCCACTGCAGGGGCACGGGTTCAATCCCTGTTCAGGGAAATTCTGCATGCCACGCTGTGCGGCCAAAACCAAAAAAGGATACTAAATAAGGTTTTTTTCCCCTCTTCAGTAACATCAAAATATATTTTGGCAGAAAAACCAAATTTAGTTATGTTAAATAATAGTTTTGTCCAGAAACCTTGTCTCTACTTTAAGAAGTCCAATGACTTAAATATACTTACAAAGTTCCTGTGCTTAAGTTTCCACTGCAGGTTAAGTAAAAGAACAATGTGCCTCTCCTCTGCAATCCCACCACACCAGTCATCCTTCCCTATTTTCTCCGGCTACTACTTGGAGAAGCAGGGCTCACCTTTAGAGAACACCTCTCATTAAGGTCACTCCCAATGATTACGACTTTAAAACCCAACACTTATATATTCATTTATATTACACTGGTTTGCAGTCATTACTTTCTAGATAGTTTGTAAAGTTTTACTACATCATTTTAGAAGTATTCCCAACTAGATAAATTCTCCCAAGGTGACAAGGGGAACAGCCCATTTTAGGGAATTTTTCACGGTTAACTGAACTACTTTGACTTTCCAATTTATTTTCCCTTGACATCCTTGCTTTAAAAGTCCCATAATTCTTCCCTCCAAAATGATCTACGGAAAGTACTTGAAGAAACTCTTCAGGTGATGTTAAAAAATAATAAAACCCCTTACTGGACCCAAAGAGTTGCACTGTATTGTTACCCAAAGTTAAGGAAATGTCTCTGATGGCTCCTCCATCCTTGAGATCTTAGGCTTTGTACCCCCTCGTGAGTAATTTTTCAGTTTATACAGTGCCTGCACATATATCTCATTTCAGCCTCACACCAACCCTATGAGGTAGGAATCCTTAGCCTCATTTAACAAGATGAGGATGCTGATGGTCCTAGATTAGCTAGCTTAACCAAGACTGCTCAGCTGAAAAAGTAACAATGCCAGGACTTAAACCCTCCTCTTTTAATGCCAAAGCCAAAGCTCTTCCTGTTAATATCACATAAAATTCCAATGCAAATCACAAAAATGCTTTAAAAAAACATAAAGCTTCCTTAAACCACCAACTACACAGATAATAACCTGCTGTTTTCTTCCTTACAACTCATCACAACTTCTGAACGATATATTAATAACTAGTATTTTATTCCTTTTCTATCCTTCATCCACTTTACCACCTTATGGCACCTTATGGCAAATTAGACTACAATCTAAGGGCTCTAACTACCAACAAAAGCACTGCCAACGTACCTAAAACTAACATTTGCAAATTTCAGGACTAACTGATTCAAATAAATAAAAAGGAGGAGCACTAGACTGACAACCAATAAAAAATCTATGCATCACTTCTTATACATACTCATTACTTCTTATTCATGCTCAGAGCAACCTGAAGACACCGTTTCAGACAGATCTGGGGGTAGCAAGCCGCTGTTTTTTAGCTAAGAAACTCTGCTTGGCTGCAGAGTAAACGTCAAAACTCTGTAAAGCCCCCTGTCAAAACCTAAGCAGATGCACCGCGGTAAAGGAGAAAAGACGAGAACAAGGGAGAATACTAACAGAGATTTTTTTCCATGCACTGAAGAGAGAGGGGAAAAAGGGGGAAGTGGAAGAAGAAAACACGGGGTTCGACCCAGGACAGCAGCAGATGATAACACACAGCTGAAGTGG
This sequence comes from Pseudorca crassidens, assembly GCF_039906515.1. Lineage (NCBI taxonomy): Eukaryota > Metazoa > Chordata > Mammalia > Artiodactyla > Delphinidae > Pseudorca > Pseudorca crassidens. Next base: position 62,109,306 of record NC_090311.1, on the reverse strand, counting down.
GGGTGGGGAGAGCCCTGGACTAGGAGCCAGGAGATCTGGTTCAAACGCTCACACTTGCTATCTGCGGGGCCTTGGGCAATTCACTGTGCCTCAACGAGCCTTAGTCCCCGAATCTGTAAAATAAAAATAAAATAAAATAAAAAAGGATAATCATCAAGGACTTCAATCCACCCCACCGAGGGCTGAAGCTCATCCGAGACAGGGGATATGAAGCCGATTCGTAAACCAGAGCGCACCGTACCGACAGGAAAACTGTTATCCTGCCCAGCAGCTGCAAAACCCCCGAGCGGAATGCTGATGGACCCGATACCCGAGAGGCCGGCAGGGGACCGAGCAGACCCGGCCAAGCCGGCCCGTCCCCGCCCAGAACGAGTCCCGCGGCCCCACAGAACCGCCTGCGTGTCACTTCCCCCCCCCAAAATCCCGCCTGCGCCGGCCTCCGCCCCGACCCTCTCCGCCGGCCACCCCAGCCCCTCCGGCCCCGGCTCCCTCCTTCGCCGCGGTCCCCGACTCACGGCCTAAGGGGCTCCTCCGGCGGCGGCGGGCGGCTTGGACCCTCCCTCAGAGCACAGAGCCCAGAAGCACCCTGGACCGCCACCTACTCGCCGGATATACGTAACACCCCCTCCCCCGGGACTTCCGGGCGCGTGCTCGCCCCCGCCCCTTCGCAGCGTCACGTCGCTCTGACACCCGGTGCCGCCCTACCAGCGACTGGGACCGCGGAGGGGCGGGCCTCAGGCGAGACGAAGACCCTCGGGGGCGGGCCCGACTTGGCCCCGCCTCCTCCCGTAGGGAGTGCAGGAACCGCGAGACGTGGCAGCGCCGTGCCCCGGAGGGTGGGGGCGTCGTCCTGGAGTCTCGCGGGGGACCTAGACGGCTTCAAATCCGACCGAGTGCGTTCTCAGACGCTGGGGGAAAATCAGAAGTGGCGACCGGCAGGTAGGTAGGTTATCGGAAGGAAGAGTTGACCTCAGAGCCCTCGACCTAAGATGGATCCCAGCGAGCTTCTGCGTTAAATCGCAGTTCCCTGGGATAGCCTGTTTTCTAGAAGAACAGCTAATATTTATTGAGTACTTATGTTCGAGTGCACTGAGTACTTTGCAGGCCTCATTTCATTTGACCCTTTCATTACGGCCCTGTGAAGCAGATACTATTGTTATCCCCAGTTTACAAATGAGAACCGAAGTTCAGAATACTGTGGTAACGAAGCCCGAGTTCATACCCTAGGAAGTGGCAAATCACTTCCAAACCAAATCATTGGTTCCTTCACCTGCATTTTCACATTTAATTCTGAGGACAGCCCTATGAGATTGGTATTATTACTCCGATTTTACAGATAAGAAAACTGAGTCAAATGTAAAGATGAATGATGCTTTTGGATGGGAAGACTCTATCATAAAGATCTCAATTTTCTGTAAGTAAAATTACAAATTTAACCTGATTCCTATAAAAGAACTAATAGGATTAATTATTATGTGTGTGTTTTTATTACAGTTTGTTTCCTCTGACAGGTTACGAGACAAACACCCCGTTTACTTGAGTTTTAAAAGGGTATTTCCTTTGCCCCACTTGAATGACCAATAAAGACATAAGTCCAGTTGGCAAAGTGAAAGGGGAGTGTTATGTGTGTGTTTTTTAAACTACCCTGTTTGTTCCTAAAATTCAAATGGAAAAATAAACAAGAATAGTCAGAAAACAGGCTCTGAAGAAGCAGAACAATGAGAGGGATCTAGCACTATCAGATATTAAAACATTATAGATCCTCAGTAATTAAAAGTTTGGTAGTAGTGCACAAAAAGGCACACAAACCAATGGAACGAAGTACAGATATAAACTCAAATACATGCAGAAATAAAATTAAAGTGGCACCTGGGTAGGGGGAGGGATAAACTGGGAGATTGGGATTGACATATACACACTACTATATATAAAATAGATAACTAATATGGACCTACTGTATAGCACAGGGAACTCTACTCAATACTCTGTAATGACCTATATGGGAATAGAATCTAAAAAAGACAGGATACATGTATATATATAACTGATTCACTTTGCTGTACAGCAGAAACACAGCATTGTAAATCAACTATATTCCAATAAAAGTTAATTTTATTATTTTTTTATTTTTTGCCCACTCTGCATGGCATGTGGGATCTTAGTTCCCCAGCCAGGGATTGAAGCTGCGCCCCCTGCATCGGAAGCAACGAGTCTTAACCACTGGACCACCGGGGAAGTCCCCAAAAGTTAATTTTAAACAATAAAATTTTAAAAAGATAAAATGGCACCTGGCAACTCCAACAATACTCAGAGGGGGCTGGATAGGCAAGCTCTCCACCTTCCCCCTCCTTTCATCTTGTGGGTCTTCTGCATTGAGTGTGAATCCTGCCCAGACACATTTGAAAGGGGTCAGGCTATGTTCTGAGGCCTCTCACCAGCTTTGACTAAACCAGGGGAACTATGTCCAGAGGGCTTGGAACCCCGGTGTGCACACCTGGAGGCACAAGTTGGCCCCGGTGCAAGTTAATGCGTTGGACTACCGGGCCTTGTTAGAAGCCTGGCTGTAAGGTAAGAGGCTTCCAAACCACAAGGATGACTTGGGGGACTCAGGAGGAGGGAGGGAGCACACAGGCAGATTCTCAGGAGAGCTGCAAATTTCATTTACCAGCTGGGAAGCCTTGGTCAAGTTGACAAATGCCCCAAACTACAGTGTACCCACCTCTAAAATGGGTGAAAGAGGCATTGTCATGCACGTAAGCAATTTTTTCAGAGTACGTTTTTAAGAAGTGTTTCAATTATGTGCTTAAAATAAATAATAAAAGGGTTGGGACAGTTGGGTTGTCAAGAAAACCTAAAAGTTGAATTTATAAGTCACATGCCACATCAAGTAAGTTCCAAATGATTCAAAAATATATATATTTACAAATGACACCATAAAAGTACTAGAAAAATTTTAAAAAAGCATGGATGAATTCCTTATAATCCTGGAATAGAGAAGGCCTTTCTGGCTATGATTGAAAATCCAGAAGCCATAAAAGAAAAGATTGATAAATTTAACCACAGAAAAATAAAAATATTTTATATGGCAAAACAGCAACAGTGATAACACCGTAAACTCAAGACAGATGACGAGAAAAAATATGTGTAATCACATCATAGGCAAGTGAAAAATTAACATGAAAAAGACTGTTGTTAAAAAAAATAGACAAGGAGAGAATCACAATTATCAGGAAAGGAAATACACATGGCTTTTAATCATAATAAACTCATAATAGAAATATAATAAATACAGAAAATAACAAAAGTTAATAAATTTAAAACTCACTGAGATACCATTTTCACCCATCAGGTTGGCAAAAGTCGACCCGTTTATTGGTGGCGAGGCTGTTGTAGAGAGTAGTCAAGGAAGGCCCCACCAAGGTGCCATTTGGACAGGACCTGAAGGACATCTGGGGGTAACATGTTCCAGGCTGACAGCACAGCATGTGCAGAGGCCTCAAGGAGGAGTGTTCATGGCAGCTTCCAGGAACAGCTGGGAGGCCAGCGTAGCCAGGCAGGGTGAAAAGGGAAGTAGTAGCAGGAGGTGAGGTGAGAAAGGTGTGGGGTAGGTGGTTAAGAATTGGGAAGGTTCTGAGAGTTTACCTAATGAGTTAGCCAGGCACACTTCCATGGATACTGGCAAACACGAGACTCCTGGGGCAGAGACAAAGGATTTTATTACCTCAAAGCCTGAGCTTCATGTTTGTGTATTTTGCACTTGCCCCCCAACAAGTACTCTGGGGTGATGCAGAGCAGCCCAGGTGGATTCTGCCCATAGAGTGGATTTGCATCACAGCTGAAGAACCCAGAGCTTAGGGAACCCCAGCCTTTCATAATGGACTGCAGGCAAACCTGGCTGACTTTTGACCCAGATGGAGACAGTATTACACTGGACAGCAGACAAAACTATCCCCTGCCTCAGATGAAGAGTCTCTTCCAAGGCTGTTCTTTATATAAATGTCCTTGAAAAGATAGTCGAAATAAAGGCCTCCAGTACCTCTGCTCCAAGAAGTGCAGAAATATAAGAGATTCATAGAGAATTGTCTCTCAACAGGGGCAAATCTTTAGAGCCTTGTAGGCCACTGTGAGGACTTTAGACTTTCTTGTGAGTGATCTGGAGATGGAGGGTTTGAGCAGAGGAGTTTTATGTAATTCTTCTCCCCACTCTATTCTTATTCCCCTATGCATGCTCAACATTAGGTCGACAGGCACTCAGAAACTGAAATGGAGACTGAAAAGCAACTGTGTTAGGGTTCTCTAGAGAAAGAGAACCAATAGGATACATAGATTTGTATAAGAGGAGATACATGAAGGAATTGGCTCACTCAGTGATGGAGGCCGAGAAGTCCGACGAGCTTCGATCTGCAAGCTAAAGAGCAAAAAAGTCGGTGGAATAGTTCAGTCTGACTCTGAAGGCCCGAGAATCAGAGGGCTGGTGGTGTAAGTCCTGGAGTCTGAAGGTCCTAGAGCAAGGAACTCTGATGTCCAAAGGCAGGAAGGTGGATGTCCCAGCTCAAGAAGAGAGAGAATTTGCCCTTTATGTTTTTTTTGTTCCATTTGGGCCTTCAACGGATTGGATGATGCCCGTCGACGTTGGTGAGGGGCACATCTCTTTACTCAGTGTACTGAAGCAAATGCTAACCTCTTCCAGGAACACAAGACACACCCAGAAATAATGTTTCACCAGCTATCTGGGTGTTTTTTATTCCAGTCACGTTGACCCATAAAATTAACCACCTATTGGAATTGCCAACATGGGGGCCATGGGGACCCCCATGCAGTTTCAGGGGAGTAATGGGGATGGATGCTGGACTGGAGTGACCTAAGGAGAGACCATGAGAGGAGGAAAGGGGGCAGTGACCCTGGCCAGTGCCATTAGAAATGTGGCTGTGAAGGAGAGGAGAGACCAGGGAGCCGAAAGGGCATGGATGCTGAAAATTAATGATCCCTTGCTGCATTGAGCATGGTAAAAACTGGAACACCATCTGTGTTAATACATAAAAATTCATTCAATTCTTGAGAAGAATGTAAATGTTTAGCCTTTTATCACCTAGAGGATTTTCATAAAATGTTGATTAGAAAAATCATTCTGAAAAGCAATCCATCTAAAATTTGAAGAGGTAAAAGTCTTAAGATTTCTAAATGTTTTCCCTTTAACATAATCTAGAGTGCAATTAGGAAAAAAACCTTAATTCTTCTTAAACTAATTGTATGTTTCCTAGTCTGTGCACTATTGGTGGGAATGTAAAATGGTGCAGCCCCTATGGAAATCAATACGGGGGTTGCTCAAAAATAGGAAATAGAATTATCATATGATCCAGCAATTCTTCTGGGTACATAACCCACAGAATTGAAAACAGGGTCTCAGAGAGATATTTGTATACTGATGTTCACAGCAGCAATGTTCACAACAGCCAAGAGGTGGAAGCAACCCATGTGTCCATCAATGGATAAACAAAATGTGATATACACATACAATGGATATTATCCAGCCTTAAAAAGGAAGGAAATTCTGATACATGCTACAACATGAATGAGCTTGGGGGACATGCTAAGTGAAAGAAGCCAGTCACAAAAAGACAAATACTATATAATTCCACTTATACTAGGTACCTAGAGTTCTCAACTTCCTAGAGACAGAAAGTAGAATGGTGCTTGCCATGGCCTGGGAGGGGGCGGAAATGGGGAATTGTTTAATGGTTATAAAGTTTCAGTTCTGCAAGATGAAAAGAATTTTGGAGATCTGTTGCACAACATTGTGAATGTACTTAACACTACTAAACTATACAGTACACTTAAAAATGTTTAAGATGGTAAATTTATGTTATGTGTATTTTATGACAATTTAAAAAAACAGGGGACTTCCCTGGCGGTCCAGTGGTTAAGAATCCGCCTTCCAATGTAGGGGACGCGGGTTCCATCCCTGGTCAGGGAACTAAGATCCCACGTGCTGCAGGGCAACTAAGCCCACGTGCCGCAACTACTGAGCCCGCACACCACAACAAAAGAGCCCGTGTGCTGCAACAAAGATCCAGAGTGTTGCAACTAAGACCTGATGCAGCCAAATAAATAAAAATAAATATTAAAAAAAAATTTTTTTTAAAACAAAACAGTTTTTGGTTTCACTTGGCACCTCCAGCACCTTCATCTTTCTGTGCCTGGTGTATTTTGGCATTTCCATTTTCTGCAGGGTTATTCCCATCCTTGCCAACATCGACTTTTCCCCTTTTCTCTCTCTCTTTTTAAAAAAAGTATTTACTTATTTATTTATTTGGGTGTGCCAGGTCTTAGTTGCAGCACGCAGGATCTTCATTGCCACGTGTGGGATCTTCATTGCGGCACGTGGGATCTTCAGTTGCAGCATGCATATGGGATCTAGTTTCCTGACCAGGGATCGAACCTGGACTCCCTGCATTGGGAGCGTGGAGTCTTAGCCACTGTGCCACCGGGGAAGTCCCTCCACTTTTCTGTTTGGGTCCCTGCTCTCCCTTCTTTACAGGGGTATTTTCAGGCTTGGGCTCTGGCTTTGGAGGCACAGGTTTAGCAGCTACTCTTGTATCTATTCGTATTACAGGGTTAACCCAGCACCCACAACATACTCCCTTAATATTAGTAGAATAATTAATAATAGTTCTTAATTTAAAAACATTGGTCGAGGTCTCCAAGAAGCATTAAGGATGCAACAAAATATTCTTTCCTTACATTGCAGAAATTCCAGCCCCCTCCATATGTGCAAAAAAGGAAAAGAAAAGAAGCCTGAATGTGGAAGCTTTACAAAATTTTTGACTACTTTGAATATTGAATTAGAGTTCTCAGGGAAGTCCAAAAATATACATTTTATTTTGTGGATACCCAATTATAGTCATATTTTGCTACATATTTATTTCCCTTTAGGAAGCAATGAAAGAATTTGTATTTTTTAGATTAATTCATTCAATATTTATGAAGTACATGCTATATGTGAGGACATATGCTAGGTGCTCAGAATACAGAGGGGAACAGAAGAGATAGGGTCCCTGCCCTCATGAGTCTTGCAGTCTAGTGGTACTTGGAAATCATCCCCTAGATTTTTAATGGCCCCACTGGAGGGCGCTCTAGCACCTCCAGAGAGCCCTGGACCCTGCTTTGGAAACCACTACACCACTTCGTACTCCTCTCCACTGCCTCCTGTAGGGCCACCCAGCAAATGCTTGTGGAACATGTTCAAATGGCATATCACACCATGACCATTCCAGTATTGATAGAGGAGTCATGCATTCAATAAATATGCTTGGATATTTCCTAATGAGAAGGGTATGGCGGGGAGGGGGAGATATTATCAAACAGCATTGCAGATCATCAGGATTCCTTGAATACTTCTGTACCCATTACGGAAATAAGATAATAGTCCTTTCCAGTTTTAAAAACTGTTGGTGCCTCTCGAGGGCCTCCTAAAGTCCAGGGTCTCCTTAGCAAGCCCTTTCATTATCTGATCCTTGCCTACCTTTCTTGCCTGGCCCCCCTCTATTCTCCAACTTGTAATCAGCATCCCAGCTACCTACAACACATTAGATTTCAGGAACATGTCTCATGGAGTCGATTAAGAATATGTGTTCAACAATACATCTGTATTATTTTTACACCAGTTTAAAAGAATTAGGTAGCATCTATAAATAATAACATGAAATTTCAAAATGTATATAACTATGATCCCATACATACTTAAAAAATACTAAATTGTATATTTATATTCAGATAAATGTGTGTAAAACATAGAGAAAAATCAAGAAAGAGTCATACCGAACTGATAGTGGTTAATCTCTAAGAAGGGAGTAGGATCGACAGCAAGCAAGGAGGACTTCATCTGTAATTTTTGAATTTTTAACATATTAAAATTTGTGTATCTTCTTTGGAGAAATGTCTATTTAAGTCTTCCACCCATTTTTTGATTGGGTTATTTGTTTTTTTTTAATATTGAGCTGCTTGTATATTTTGGAGATTAATCCTTTGTCAGTTGCTTCATTTGCAAATATTTTCTCCTCATGCACTGTTGGTAGGAATGTAAATTGATACAGCCACTGTGGAAAACAGTATAGAGGTTCCTTAAAAAACTAAAAATAGAACTACCATATGACCCAGCAATCCCACTCGTGGGCATATACCCAGAGAAAACCATAATTCAAAAAGACACACGCACCCCAATGTTCATAGCAGCATTATTTACAATAACCAGGACATGGAAGCAACCTAAATGTCCACCAACAGAGGAATCAGTAAAGATGTGGCACATATAACAATGGAACATTAGTCAGCCATAAAAAGGAACGAAATTGGGTCATTTGTAGAGACGTGTATGGACCTAGAGAGTGTCATACAGAGTGAAGTAAGTCAGAAAGAGAAAAACAAATATCGTATATTAACGCATATATGTGGAATCTAGAAAAATGGTATAGATGATCTTATTTGCAAAGCAAATAGAGAACAAATGTATGGGTACCAAGGGGGAAGAGGGAATGGAAGGAATGGGAGATTAGGACTGACACATGTACACTATTGATAGAGAACAAATGTATGGATACCAAGGGGGAAGAGGGAATGGAAGGAATTGGGAGATTAGGACTGACACATGTACACTATTGATACTATGTATAAAATAGATAACTAATGAGACCATACTGTATAGCACAGGGAACTCTACTTAATGCACTGTGGTGACCTAAATGGGAAGGAAATCTAAAAAAGAGGGGATATATATATATGTATAGCTGATTCATTTTGCTGTATGGTAGAAACTAATACAACATTGTAAAGCAATTATACCCCCAAAAATTTAATTTTAAAAATGTTGTGTAATTTTAAAAATAAATAAAATACATTAAATCAACAATACATTAAAAGGATCATACACCATGATCAAGTGGGATTTATCCCTGGGATGCAAGATGGTTCAACATCCACAAATCAGTCAGTGTGACGCACCACATTAACAAATTACAGAATGAAAATCATGCGATCGTCTCAGTAGACGCAGAAAAAGCTTTTGACAAAATTCAACATCCATTTATGACAAAAATTCTCAACAAAGTCGGTATACAGTGAACGTAATAAAGGCCATATATGATAAACCTACGGCCAACATCTGTAGGTTTATCTGAACATAATAAAGGCCGTATATGATAAACCTACAGCCGACATTAAACTCACTGGTGAAAAGCTGAAAGCATATCCTCTAAGATGAGGGACAGGACAAGGATACCCACGAGATGAAGCACATAGAGCCTATAGCATAGGGCCTGACACTTAGGAAGTGTTCACAAATGGGAGCTATTATCATCTGCTGCTGTTGCTGTGATAGATGTTTGCTGGATTATAACTACAACCCCATGAGAAATTTTTCCTGATCTCTGAAATTTACGACTAGAGCAGTGGTTTCAAACATAGGCGATGTTAGAATCACCTGGGGAACTGGTTAAAAATTAGATTCCAGGGCTCAGTCCCTCCCAGTCCTTATTCTGTACCTAAAATATATATATAATATATATATACATATAAGTATATATAATATATATCCACGTGTATATCCATATATAAGTATATATATCACATATATGTAAGATATATACGATATATATTACATATATCATATATGTAACATATATATGATATATATTACATATATACACATATGTATACATATATATATAGAGAGAGAGAGAGAGAAAGAGAAGCCCCCTGCCACTAGCTGTGCTGAGCGCTGTCCACTGGTGTCCTTCTCCTACTTCATTTGATTTTCTTTAAAAAAATTTAAAATTTTATACATGCTTTTAGAAAAACAATTCAAAGAGCATAGAAGCTTACAGGCTTCCCTGATGGCACAGTGGTTAAGAATCCGCCTGCCACTGCAGAGGACATGGGTTCGAGCTCTGGTCCGGGAAGATCCCACATGCTGCGGAGCAACTAAGCCCGTGCGCCACAACTACTGAGCCTGCGCTCTAGAGCCTGCGAGCCACAACCACTGACCCCTTTGCCACAACTACTGAAGCCCTCGCGCCTAGAGCCCATGCTTCACAACAATAAAAGCCACTGCAATGAGAAGCCTGGGCACTGCAGCGAAGAGTAGCCTGCGCTCACCTCAACTAGAGAAAGCCCGCACACAGCAACGAAGACCCAACACAGCCAAAAAGAAAAACAAATAAGAGAGCATAGAAGCTTACGAAGTGGAAGGAAACTCCATGGGCCTGACCTCTTCCGCACGTAACTCATTCCCACTCCCTGAGATAACCATTGTTGGTTTGTCCCCAGAAATTGTCTATACCCATACAAGCATATCCATTAATGTGTCTCTTTCCCCACAGTGCTCCCTTTGTAAAAACATAAATAGGATCATAGGATAGAGCGGGGATTGGCAAATGGTTTTGGTAAAGGGTCAAATAGTAAATATTTTTGACTTTGCAGGTCATGTGGTCTCTATCCCAACTACTAAATTCTGTCTTCATTGTAGCTGGAAGGCAGTCACAGCAATTCATAAATGAAAGGGTGTGACTGTGTTCCAATAAAGTGTTTTTACCAAACCTCTGGCAGGCTGGATTTGGCCCACAGGCCATAGCTGGCAGCTATAGAGTACTACAACTTTTTCTCTTTTCACTTAGGTATTTTGAACATCTTTTCCATATCAGCCCATGCAGTGACTTCATTGACTGCTACATGTACGAATATTTAGCCATTCCTCAACTGGACTGCTAGATATTTTTCCAGGTTTTGCTATACTTAACGAAGCTGCCATAGGCTGTGTGCCCGGTTGACTATTCTTAGTCAACTAGAATGAAGTCTTAGAGCAGAATTGCTGACTCAAACTATAAAGACAAATTTAAAATTTTGATAGAGATTGCCAAATTGCTCTCAGGCTTTTTTTTTTTTTTTGCTCTCAGCCTTTTTAAAAAATTCAGATTGCCACATACCCTTGTGGTGTTCATTGCTTAATCTTATTTCTGGCAAATGTTTTCTGTTAATTTAAAGGTTTTGTAATAACTAAGGGAAAGATCCCAAAGAGAGACAGAGGGAGCAATAAACTCTGTGGCAATCGACTCGAGTTAATAACTCTTCAATAAATACTTGTCATCATGAAGCAATTCGCACAGCACTCTTGTCAGTGTAAAGGCAAATTCCCTTTGGCCTAGACTCCCAGAAAGCAGTAAAGGCAGCTGTTCTAAATGTAAAGAACACTCTGTGCAGAAGCACAATATAAGCTCTTGCGTAGCAAATATGCTGATTAGATAGGACATAATTGCCATTACAGCTGCAGCACATGCAGGCCTGGGCTCAGGGATGGTGAAAATGAATTTTGAATTTCTAATTGGAGTTCTCATTCGGACCCTTTATACAACTGGGCCAATGCTTCAGATTGCCTTACCTGAAAAACTGCATTGATCATGCAGCGTTGCTGAGATTACATTTAAAAATTTTTTTTAATTTAATTTTTATTTTATATTGGAGTGTAGTTGATTTACAATGTTGTGTTCGTTTCAGGTGTACAGCAAAGTGATTCAGTTATACATATATCCATTCTTTTTCAGATTATTTTCCCATATAGGTTATTACAGAATACTGAGTAGAGTTTCCTGTGCTGTACAGTAGGTCATTGTTGATTATCTGTTTTATATATAATTGTGTGTATATGTTAATCCCAAACCCCTAATTTATCCCTCCCCTCCACCTTTCCCCTTTGGTAACCATAAGTTTTTTTTCCAAGTCTGTGAGTCTGTTTCTGTTTTGTAAATAAGTTCATTTGTATCATTTTTTTAGATTCCACATATAAGTGATAACATATGATGTTTGTTTTCTCTGTCTGACTTACTTTACTTAGTATGATAATCTGTAGGTCCATCCATGTTGCTGCAAATGGCATTATTTCATTGTTTTTTTATGGCTGAGTAATATTCCATTGTATAAATGTACCACATCTTCTTTATCCATTCCTCTGTCAATGGACATTTAGGTTGCTTCCATATCTTGGCTATTATAAATAGTGCTGCAATGAACACTGGGGTGCATGTATCTTTTTTTTTTAAAAGGAAGAACCATTGTGTTGTATACTTTATTTATTTATTTTATTTTTCAATTTATTTTATTTTTAAAAATTTTTGGCTGCGTTGGGTCTTCATTGCTGCGCACAGGCTTTCTCTAGCTGTGGCGAGCGGGGGCTACTCTTTGTTGCAGTGAGTGGGCTTCTTGTGGAGCACAGGCTCTAGGCGCACGGGCTTCAGTAGTTGCAGCACGTGCACTCAGTAGTTGTGGCTCGCGGGCTCTAGAGCGTAGCCTCAGTAGTTGTGGTGCACGGGCTCAGTTGCTCCGTGGCATGTGGGATCTTCCTGGACCAGGGCTTGAACCCGTGTCCCCTGCATTTGCAGGCGGATCCTTAACCACTGCACTACCAGGGAAGCCCTGACTGATGTTCATACTTTTTTCTTTTTGGCCGTACCACACAGCCTGTGGTTCCCGAACTAGGGATTGAATCCGGGCCCATGGCAGTGAAAGCACAGTCCTAACCACTGGACCCCAGGGAATTCTTTCCCCTGATGTCCTTATAAGGGGAAATTTGGAAACAAGCACACAGGGAGAACACCTTGTGTACATTAGGGTTATGCTGCCACAAGCCAGGAACTATCAAAAGCAGGGAGAGGCCTGGAACAGATCCTTCCCAATAGTCTTCAGAGGGAGCATGGGGCTGCTGATACCTGGATCTCGGACTTCTAGCTTCCAGAACAGTGAGGCAATACATTTCTCTTGTTTAGCCCATCCAGTTTGTGGTACTTGGTTATGGTAGCCTAGCAAGTGAATACAAGAGTATTTTACATTCCTTACCTGAACAGAGGAGTGGAAGCTTTCTACAGAGGATCTCATACAGGAGAACTATTGCTGACATTTCTTCTGACTAGTGTTCTATCCCCTTTCCTTTCCATAAATTTGGGCAGATGATTCCTATTTATTGCTAATACTTGTGAAGTCCCCCAGTTTGTATAGTCTTTCATTAGAAAACATATTTCTTATCGTAACAAATCACTTCAGAAATCACATATTACAATGACTGAGGCAGCATTTAAAAACAGAACTTACAAAAGGAATAAGAGAAATATTACTAAAATCTGAATGCTGATGTTTCTGGTCCTGGACCAGACAAGAAGGCATAGACCTGTTTTTCTCTACTTCTCCTGCTAAGCACAGCTATAGACCCTGGAGATGACAAGACACAACCAAGAACTCTGAAAGGTGCTAAGAAGGCAAGCTGGTTTGGGCCCCCAGGACCAGAGAACAGCAGTGACAGGGTACATGCATCCTACCACCACCAGGAGGAGAAGAGTCCTTCCCAATCCCTAACCTAGCAACAGAAGGCAGTCCAGATAGGCTCATTCCTCCACCTCCCCCATAGGGAATGGGGGTCCCTCTGGTGGGCATGACACTACCTGGCAAGGGGGCTCATTGGGAGCCCAGGCAGAAATAAACAACCAGGGAGGCACTCTCCTTCCGCACAAGGCCTGAGACTCCCCTTTTCCACCAAGAGTTACCTAGGTAGGCGGGTGAGCTGAGCCTGAGGGAGAAATCCAGCTATAATGGGTAGATCAGTTCAGGAAGCTTCTTTATCCCTGTAGCCTAAGACTCTCCTCCTCCACCAAGAGATACTCAGCCCCCTCAGGCAGCACCAGCAGGAACCAACAGAAGCCCCAGTGGCACCAGATAAACCAGGCTGACCAAAATAACACTGCAAAGCTGCTGAAAATTAAACTGCCATTGAAACCACAGTCCACAAAAGCAGGCCAAGACCCATGTGCTAACCCTAAACAGGGTGATGCCTGCTAAAAGATTTAAATGGATCCTAGTGTCTCCTAACATAACAGACAAAATGTCTCGGATATTATTAACAATCACCCATCATAACAACAACCAAGAAAATCACAACTTGATTGAGAAAACACAGTCAGTGGATGCCAACACTGACCTGAGATTATAGAGCTAAATAAGTAGACGGGCTAGGATTAAAAACTCAGGTCTGCACAGCTCCAAAGCCACGAATTTAATCACAAAACTATCTTGGCTGATGGCTCACAATGGGATGATAGGAATTAGGTAAGAGTATAGTATCAAGACTGCTGTAAATATAAGGGATTTCATTTTCAGGTGCCTACAAATAAAGTCAGTTTTAGTCTAATAAATAAAAGTGAATTATAAGATCATTCACAGAAAACAAATACCAAACAGCACCCAAGCCTGCTTGGTAGTGTTAGGCTTCAGATTAAAATAAAAATATCATAAACCAAGTTTCAATAAAATAATTTTATTTCCTAACACATGGCAAACATATACATCCAATACGTACTTATCTTGGACATTTATTCACAGATGACTTCCAAACTACAACTGTCTTGATATTTAAGCAGGAACTAAAAGTTATCTTAGTTGATATGAAAGATGCTTTTAGATGGATAACAGTATGGATATATTGGATTGGTCACAGCAGAATTTGATTGATTAGTTCTATAAATTTAAAGCTTGGAAAAGTTACTACTTTTGCATCTAATGCTTTCAGACGAAAAGGATGCAGCAGTATCAGCTTGTATTCCAGAGAAATTTCCTTAGTTTTTCTGGTGATGGAACCACTTATCCACTGTAGTCAGGGAAAAGAAAAAATTAGAATCCCTGTTAGGAATCAAAATTATACCCAACATATAACAATGAATAATATATTTGCTTTAATGTATCCTCCTATGGATTACATTAAAACAAACCTACGTACATGCAAAGCTTCACTACAGCAAAAACAGGTAATTTACCAGTGTTTTCTTTTGGGCTGCTTTACTCTTGATGCTGATCCTATGGACATGCAATTCTCACAAGAAGAACCTTACAGAGAATTCTAACATCTAAAGGTGGAAAGAACTGTTTCCTGGGTGAAGCAGCCTGGGGCCAGATGGGGACGAAGAGCCCAGCCTGCTCCAACCTCCGCAAGGCATCTACCAGGAACTCCGAGAACAGTGGGTCATGGTCATGCTGTCACAGCGGTGGCCCTAAATGTGGTAGGTACAGCCATTTTTCTTCCCACATATGCTACAGAACTCTAAAAAGCTTCTTCTCCCTGTCCTTCTCTTTCTCTGTATGTATGTGGTATGTAAGACGTATCTATAGATACAGATGTAATTTTCCACACATATGCATAATGTTGAACGTAATTTTACTAGATACAGATCTTACCATCTGTTGGTATTGTGCAGGCAGGTTCATGTGGTGGTAACTAAAATAAAATGTTAAAATGTATTAGTCTAATCCCAGAAAAAGAATAAGCTAAAAAAGTATACTGATACAAAAATTAAAAGGAATCGAAACAGAAGACAACTATCCCAATTTTTAGGTCCTAAAAATAATTTACAATAGATAGTAACAATGCAGAGCTTGCTCTACTGCTAAGAAATGCTAACAAATTCAAACCTCTTACCTTTTAATGACATACAGGAGAATAAATAAAAATAAATTTGTTACAGCAGAAACTAACACAACATTGTAAAGCAACTATACTCCAGTTTAAAAAAACCTGCTTTTTGAAATAAAGAATTAAAAAACCAACATATGTATATATAAAGGTTTTATATATACACACATATATATAAAATGTAGGCAGAATGTTCTCATTGAAAAGTTATGATTGTTAACCAATGGCTTATCCCTTCTAATTTATCTTATTCATCTCAACTTTGTCAAAATTCATATATAAATAAAATAAATCTAAATGTACTGGCTTCATCATTAAATTGTCCTTTTCCCTTGTATTACCCTGTTTACAAGGCTGTAAAGTCAGACCTCATTTTCATTTGTTTTCCTTATTTAATATTGTAAATGGGAATAATTTTAGACAATCTTCAGTCTTTAGGTTAATACAAATCAGATCATTAAAAATAATACAAAAACAAAATAATTTCTTTGATGGACAGTTTACTTCCTCACATGAAATTCTCCTCTAGGACTATAAACCACTCCTGCAATGGTACCTGAAATTTGGTAACTTTCTCATTCCTTGCTATGACCAAGTCAAATAAGTTCCCATTGGTACTTTTGTGAAAAATGGCTTATGATAAGTACTCAGGCACTTGGGTTACTTAGAACATTCTGGAGTCATTTTGATTTTTACAAATTGTCCTACTTTGTTATCTGCCCAATATAGTGTTGGCTAGGACCCTCCTCAGGTTTCCCCTCAGTCAAATGTCTACTTGTATTTATGGTTTGTAATTTCAAGATCTTACATTGTAATATGTGTACAGGACATCCTCAAATATTTATTGAAGGTACTTTCCCTCCCCATTCAACACCCCATTTTTTGGCCACCAGGCGTGTTCTTTTTCAAGGAAACCTTTACTTACAGCTTCCACAATGGCTTTGGCAGCATCAGGATCACACTGGAAGGGGCTCTCAAACACTGTGGTATTCATGCTATTGAACAAAGGAAAATTGTCATGAGTCACAGTAACAAAAACTTCTCTCTTATTAAAACTCTCTCTTGTTAAAAATAACAAGATGAAGGTGGTAGGCCAGATGAGATTCAAGTCTGGCTTAGTTGAAAGCTTTCTCACCTATATTAAATATTCTAATTATTTAATATACAGCTATTCTTGTGGTCAATTTTACTCAAATCCCTTAACAAGTTCAGATTTTAAAGTATGTGATTGAATGCAGTGTAATTCTCAATGAAAGAGCTAAGATGCAAATGAAAATGACAAACATATCTTTGCTAATTAGATAAAATGAAAAAAACAAAAAACAAAAAAATCCAGTTTCTGTCAGTGTTGACATCTGAGATAGACACTCCTGGCAGGAGTAACACCTGGTTCAATATTCCTGAAAAATAATCTGGTAAAATGTGTCCACAACAAAATAAAAAAAGAAAAAGTAAGAGACAAAAATAAAAAAACAAACAAAAAAATGTGTCTAAAACCTTTTAAAACCTTTTAAAAAGCACATACTCTTTGATGGATAAATTCCACACCTCAGAACTCAGAGATTTAAACTATGATGTACAAAGATGTTCAACATACACGATTTCACTACTGGTAAGAGTGAAAACTTGGAAGTAACCAAAATGTCCAACAACAGGGATGATTAAAAATGATTTATCCATGAGATGGAATATTACACAGATGGAATGTTATATAGTAGGAAAGCATTATATTCTTAATGACATGAGAAATGCTTATAGTGTTAACTTTTTTAAACCATAAAACAAATTTTATATACAATATGATCCTAATTATTTTTGAAAATATTATACTTATACACAAAGGACTGTAAAAAGAAAAAACTCTAAATGTTAATAAGAGTATCTATGGGAAAACTGTGATTAAAATGATTTTTTAAAAACTTTTTTTGGTTAACTATAGTTCAAAATTTCCTATGTATTAAATTATTGTGTATTATTATAACATGGGTATGATCAGAAATATTCTATTAAAATGAAAAATAAATATCTTCAGTTACCTGCCACTTAACATGCATTAAGCCCATTTCCATAGAAATAATAGGACACCACAAAATAGAGAAGTTATTAAAAGCAAAGTCTCATGATTGTACATTTTCACACAAATGTGTAAGTGTGCTCAGTTTTTCTTGTTTGTGGAGAGACAATGTTTGCATTTTACAGGACATTATTCTGACTTACAGAACAGAAGATTCCTGAGAATTATTTTTACATTAGGATTTTCTCATAATCAGAAAAAAATCTTACTACCCAGATAAACTGACATGTATAAAAAAAAGTAATACACATATATAGTTAGAAAATTCAGAAAGTCACAAATTGAAAGCCTCTCTCCCTCCCATCTCCAAATGGTTGTCTCCAAAGGCAATCATTATCTATAGCTCTTGTTTCCCTCCAGAAAAAAAAATTTAAATATAAAGAGATGCTGGGGTGTGTGTGTGTATCTCACCTTGCATAAATGGGATCATACTAAATATACTACTATGAACTTTGCTTTTCTCACTTAATATATTTTGGTTGTCTTTCCTTATCAACATAGAGAACTTTTTTTTTTCTGTGACATATACTGTTCTATTATATGGATGTGCTTAACCATTACATTTTGGTTGTTTCTAACTTTTTGCTATTATAAATGACACTGCAATGAACATCCTTATACATAAATCTTTTGGGACTATATCTATAGGATACATTCCTAGTAGTGGTTCTACAAAGAAATACATGCATTAAAAATTTTGGGCTGAATATTGTCAAATTGCCCTTCACAAAGGTTGTACCCATTTAAACTCTCACCAACCATATAGACAGATAGATAGATAGATAGATAGACAGATAGATAGATATAGATATAGATATTCTTGCCATCCCAGCTATCATTTAATTTTTTTAAATTTTGCAAAGCTACTGGGGGATAACACTATCTTTCTGAGCTGCATTTTAAATTATAAAATGAGGACTTCCCTGGTGGCACAATGGTTAAGAATCCGCCTGCCAATGCAGCGGACACAGGTTCAATCTCTGGCCTGGGAAGATCCCACATGCTGCGGAGCAACTAAGCCCACGTGCTACAACTACTGAGCCTGCACTCTAGAGCCCACGTGCTGCACCTACTGAGCCCGCGTGCTGCAACTACTGAAGCCCGCACGCCTAGAGCCCATGCTCTGCAACAAGAGAAGCCACCTCAATGGAAAGCCTGCGCACCGCAACGAAGAGTAGCCCCCGCTCGCCACAACTAGAGAAAGCCCACGCACAGCAACAAAGACCCAACACGGCCAAAAAAAAAAAAAAAAAGAATAAACTAATTCCACTACGAATGAAATAAACAAATCCTGAAAGAATTTATTAAAAAAAATTATAAAATGAGACTGTACATCTTCTTATCTGTAAATTTTCTTTTTTTATCTGTTCCTCTCCTTCTATTGAATTATTCTTTTTCTTATCAATTAGAATAAGCTATTTATAAATTAAGGAATTTAGCCCTCTGTCATGTGTTGTTTAAGCAGAAACTGGGAAAAATTGTCTCCTGATACATAAAAAAATAATACCACAAGTAAATCTTTCTTTTATGGATTTTGAGTTTGTCTTCTGTTTGGAAAGGTCTTCCCTATTACAAGCTAATGAATAAATTCACCTATACTTTTTCTAGAATTTTCTCACATTACAATTTATCTGTCTGTAATTAAATGCTGATGTAAGACTAGGGTTACAAACCCTAGTTTGCAGCCAGCACCCAGTTAACATGTGGATATAAAGTAGTTGGAGGTAAGAACACTGGTGCTGGGTTGCTTGCACAGGGCACTTGTGGAGCACCTGCCTGGTTACAGCACCTTTCCAAAATGAAATGGCCACAGCCATGAAGGTGGTTGCCAGTGTGTATATCTGGCGTAAGGAATGTAAGGAGTGAGATAGAGATCTAGTCTTATTTTCTTCCTAAACAGTGGTTGGTCCAAACCACTCATTTAAAACATCTTCTTTATTATAAATTGAATTCCCATACATCTTTAGATCTACTTTAGGTCTATCAAACTCTAACAGAACTGAATAATTTGACTTTCTTCTTCAGTACCAAATTCTTAGTAAAACAATATTACTAAACAGTACCAAAATAATTAACACTCTTCCTCACCACCACTACCCTTACTTTTTTCAGAACTTCCCTTGTTATTCTGAGATGCAGATTTTTTTCTAGATGAAACTGAATGTTATTCATGAATATATACCTTTCTATTTAACATCTTTTATATTTCTCAGTAGAGTCAAACTTTTCTTCTTCTGGGTCCTTCAGGTTTCTTATTTATACTGTGTTTTGTTCTTAAATACTATTCTACATGAGATCTTTTCCTCCATTATAGTTTCTGTTACACTTCATATAGAAAGCTAGCAATGTACATATATACTCATTTTGTAATTATTCACCTTGCTGAGCTCTTTTTTCTAGGGTTTTCTGGGTACACAATCATATCATCTGCAACAATTTGCTCCCCCTTTTCCAATATTCCTGCATCTTCTTTCTCTTATTTACTTCATCAACTAGTAGTTCCAGAACAACACTAGTTAAGTGGTAATGGTGGGCATTCTTTTATAAGCTTTAAAAGAGGAAGTACTGTACTAAAAATGATCTGGGGCCAGACAGACTTGGATGCGAGTCCTAACTCCAAAATGCTTACTGTGGTATGACTTTGGTTAAGTTTAATCTCCCTGCATCTGTGTTGCAGGCTTGGCAAATATTAACTGCTCAGTCATATTAGCTATTAGTAGTAGTAGTAGTTAATTCAGTGTGCATAGTAGATCCTGGTTTAGTTGTAATGAAACTTACATATTCACATCAGAGAACACCAACCCTTGAACTCAACCTGATTATACCCATCCCATTCTGAGCACCCTGATGCTAGGCAGGTTTTCCCGATTAGCCTTACAAAGCTCTGATCTCACTGCGCCCTTTATAGTTTTAGTTTGTACTTATTCAGAGAGTATCTTGTGGCATTTTTCAGTTGTTTATATAGTTACCTTCTGTAAAGAAAAAAAATGTTGCCTGCCATTCCAGTTCTACAAGGATCAAGCCATTAGCCACTACAGTCACCCACGGACAGTGAGCCCTGAGGGGAATTCAGGATGGAGAAAACCAGGAAACATTTGGGTATATTGGCCCCTAGATAGTTAACATGCATTTCTAAGAAAAAATTTCACATGACCCCAGATTCTTGCCTCTTCCCATACATAGAAAAACACTAAAATCATTAACTCGAGAGGTCTCTTCTTTATGAATAGCAGTAATCTTTTTATGCTTGACTACATGTTTTCCCGGCAAAAAAGTTCA
Organism: Pseudorca crassidens; assembly: GCF_039906515.1. Lineage (NCBI taxonomy): Eukaryota > Metazoa > Chordata > Mammalia > Artiodactyla > Delphinidae > Pseudorca > Pseudorca crassidens. The sequence goes on along the minus strand of NC_090311.1, from coordinate 62,088,457 downwards.
TATATATCCTGGCTCCTCCCTTATCTCTCCAGAGCAGTTCCTCAGAGCTATCTGAGAGGCTATCTTCCGGGCTACAGTCCTCGAATAAAACTTAACTCACAACCTTCCCGTTGTGTAGTTTTTCTTTCAGTCTACACTTCCTACTGACTTAATAAGCATTGACAAAACCAGTGTCTTTCCCTAAGTGAATGTAACGGTGGAGTATGTTAAGGTAATTAAAACCTCTGGAGTAAGCTAGTCTGCTTTGTGTGTTAAACATGCAGAAAAGAGTTAATGCTTACCAACTGATTCCTTTTCCATCAGTTTTCTTAGTCACTAATGCTCTCCAATAGTCATGAGTGCTTTTAATAATATCAATTGCAAAGTCCTATAATTTGAAGAGATATACGTTAGAATAATAGAAACGTGTTCTTTTCTTATTCTCGATATTTTCCCAAAGCCTGATAACTTAGTCTCTTTTGAATCACTTCTTTCTATCAAAAATGGAAGAAATCATTTAAATGAATAAATCAACATCAAGCCTGTCGTGTGTCTTTAGACATCTGTTTTATGACGATATTGTCTTTAGATGGTAACAATATGGTTAAATTATAAGTCTCAATACAAATAGGCCTAAAGCTACAGTTCTGAGTGACACATTACCTTATCTTTAAATTCTGCGTCGAAAGCAAACTGGTTCTCAGGTTTTCCATCAGGAACCTTGTACCTTCTAAACCAGTCCACAGTAGCTTCCAGGTAGCCAGGTTTCAGCCGTTTGACATCATTAATATCTAAGAAGAGAATAAGATTCTCTTCTCAGATTGCAAGATGTGTATGTAATTATTTATGCATTCAATAAAAATATCAAGTGCGTACTTTGAAAGAGCTACGGGATGGATTATCAAAAACTTTCAAGACAATGTTAGAGCTAACACCTTGTTGAGAAGAGAACACATACACACATTAAAAGGAAATCATCGGGGCTTCCCTGGTGGCGCAGTGGTTAAGAATCCACCTGCCAGTGCAGGGGACACAGGTTTGAGCCCTGACCTGGGAAGATCCCACATGCCACAGAGCAACTAAGCCCATGCGCCACAACTACTGAGCCTGCGCCCTAGAGCCCTTGAGCCACAACTACTGAGCCCTTGCACCACAACTACTGAGCCCTTGCACCACAACTACTGAAGCCTGCGCGCCTAGAGCCCATGCTCCGCAACAAGAGAAGCCACCACAGTGAGAAGCCTGGGCACTGCAGCGAAGAGTAGCCCCCGCTCGCCTCAACTAGAGAAAGCCCGCGAAGCAACTAAGACCCAACGCAGCCAAAAATAAATTAAATAAATAAATAAAAGGAAATCATCTAGTGTCTTAAAATAGCTCTGACATTAAGTACACTAAGAGAACAATCAGTACCATAGTGACTCCTACTAGATAAGAGAAGGGAGAAATAACTGGCAGCTACATAATGAGAATAGTTCGGCAGGTGTACATAAACTTCTAAGAGATGGACAGAAGATACCAAAAGACAGGTTGAGGCTGTATTCGAGGATCACACCCCAATTACATACAAAAAGACAAGAAAAATGCATTATACATATTCATTGATAGGTTACATATTAAATGTGAATAGGCTTTTCTCACTCTACAGTATAGGCATTCAGTATCACAATACTTTAGTTCCGGCCAACAAAAAAAAAGTGTCCTGTGTAAAAAACTTTTAAAAGTTTCTGTACAGCCATTAACAGTGCCTAGCCTCAATGTCATCAAACTCAAGTTTAAATGACTGAACTGCTTCTCCATGCAAACAAATATTAGATACATGTGCAAAAAAAAAAAAAATCCACCAGGAAAATTGTAATTGGAAGGAGGAATACATTCAACAACAGCTTATTTATATTTCTTTAAAATAACTTTGCTTAAGCCCAGTTTATAATCTACATAGTTAAAGAATACCATGCATTTTATTATCAGGGTACCACTAAAAGTATGGAAAGGTTACAAACTGAACTGGGAAATGTTTAAACACTGATAAATTTCAAGGAACTTAGAATTCATATAAAACGTATCATCTGATACAGAAATAGTTTGAAAATCCAGAAATCCAAAATACAAGTGTAGGGTATCTTCCAACAAATTTTCCATCCAGTTCTATTCCTTAGGAATACCAACTGGGTGTCCGACAATTCAATTATGACACTATCTAACTGGAGTTAGCATCAAGTCCCACAGTCAGAGGGTTCAGTTCCACAAGACTGATCCCACTTCAGACGCTGATCGCCAAGTCCCAGGCCACCCATACTTCTGACCAACAGCTATAAATCAGAGTTCCCTACAACTCTCTCCTCAGGTTTGATAATTTGCTAGAAAGACTCACAAAACTCAGGAAAACACTGTGCTATGTTTACTGGTTTAGTATAAAGGATACAACTCAGGAACAGTCCAATGGAGGAGATGCATAGGGCACAGTATGCGGGGTGCATAGTTTCCATGCCCTCTGGTGGGGAGGCGTGCCACCCTCCCAGCAATTCAGTGTGTTCACCAACTTACAAGTGCTCTACATCTCGTGACTCCAGACTTTTTATGGAGCCTCCCCTCCCGATCCCAGAGGTCAGTGGTTGGGGCTGGAGGTTCCCACCCTCTAATCATTCAGTTTTCCTGTTGACTGAACTGGTCTGAGGCTAGCTAAGGGCCCCACCGTAAGTCACCTTATTAGCATAAACTCAGGGGTGATGAAAGGGGCTCATTATGAATAAAAAAGACACTCGTAACTCAGGAAAGTCCAAGTGTTTTAGGAGTTCCTTGCCAGGAACTGGAGACAAAGATCAAACATATTTTTGTATTACATTGCAGCAAGGAAAAATATAACAGTTGATTAACTCACTGACTGTGAACCAGGTATTGAAAGGTATGCCGGATCCTGACTAGGGAACTGTGAACACCAGACCCAGAGGAAAAAAGTAGGAGAAAAGAACTCAGTCAATTTTTGTTCCTCCAGTTGTACATTATACACGTACAGACAAAGCCAGTGGTCTGCAGAGCTCCCTGAACTGCCTCCTGATGCCACATCAAGATCCTACCAAAGACAAGGACTCCCCTGGCAGTCCAGTGGTTAGGACTCCGTGCTTTCATTGCCAAGGGCCTGGGTTCACTCCCTGGTCAGGGAACTAAGATCTCACAAACCACATGGCAAAAAAAAACCAAACAAAAAAACCCCCCAGGATTAAAATATAAAAATAGCCCCCCAAAAAGTCACTGGATTTCAGAATAAAATAAAAAAAAAAAATAAATTAAAAAATTTATTAAAAATAAAAAAAATAAATTATTAAACATTAAAAAACATTAAATTTATTAAAAAAAAATAAATTAAAAAAAAAAAAAAGATCCTACCAAAGACAGCACCAGTTCTGTGCTGTTCCCTGGATTCAGCCTCTAACCAGCATGCAACCACGTGCATAAAATGCTCAATTTCCTGATGCCCACAATTGAGGCAGAAGGGTCACTGGCTGTCGTGGGCTCACAATAACAAAGGGGATCAACATGGCCAACCTGGTTGCTTTACTGGGTAGGCCATCCTCTTCCATGGCTCTGTGTGTATCCCTCCCAAATTTGTGGCTTGTCAAGAGTTCTACTCTTAGTTAGTTCTACCTAATACTCTTCCAGTTATAACTGATGATGGACATTGCCTTAGGCTGACATTTAAGGAAAGCTGCATACTGCTTGCATCATGGGGCCAACCCCCCAGAGAAAATTTTAGGGTCCTAATAACCTCTACTGCAGGGAAATGACACCCAGAAAATTGTGCTGATGTAATGATGGCGTGGCTTCATTAACTGTGGCCAAAGCACGCTATTTAGCATGTGCACTCTTGTGTAAATAGCACATCTGAAAATGGACACACATTCCTACATTTAGAATCAGAGCTAAATGTCGGAATGCATTCTCATCGTACAAAATTTAGTCAATACAGAAGTATCTGAAACGAAAAGTCAGACTCTTTTCATCTTTCTTCCCAATGTACTATTAAAGGTTGGCGTTGAGTCCTTTTTAAATGAGTTTACATATAATTTGCATATATTTAAATATATATGAGATCGTACTCTGTAAAACAGCAGAAAGAAATAATGTAAGTGCTATATTTATAAAATTCTTAGAAGGAAACATAACTAAGTCTTTGTGACCTTGGATTAGGCAATGGTTTCTTAGATAATGATACCAAAAGCACAAGCAATAAAAGAATAGACTACATCAAAACGAAAAACTTGAGTGCTTCAAAGGATACCATTAAGAAAACGAAAGGACAGGGCTTCCCTGGTGGCGCAGTGGTTGAGAGTCCGCCTGCCGATGCAGGGGACGCGGGTTCGTGCCCCGGTCCGGGAGGATCCCGCGTGCCGCGGGGCGGCTGGGCCCGTGAGCCATGGCCACTGAGCCTGTACTCCGCAACGGGAGAGGCCACAACAGTGAGAGGCCCACGTACCGCAAAAAAAAAAAAAAAAAAAAAAGAAAATGAAAGGACAAATCCACAAAATGTAAGAAAATACAGACAAATCATATATCTGATAAAGGTTTAGTATCCAAAACATGTAAGTACTCTTATAACTCAAAAATAAAAAGACACACCCCACTAGAAGGGTTATAATTTAAAAAGATAAATAACAACTAGTGCTGGCAAAGAAGTAGAAAAATCGGAACATTATGCACTGCTGGCAGGACTGTAAGATGGTGCAGCCGCTTTGGAAAAAAGTTTGGCAGTTTCTCAAGAGACTAAACATAAGAGTTACCATATGACTCAGGAACTCCACTCCTAGGTATATACACCCAAGAGGATTAAAAACACACGTCCACACAAAAACTTGTACAGGAATGTTCATAGCAGCTGCATTATTCCTAATAGCCAAAAACAACCCAAATGTCCTTCAACAGATGAATGGACAAACAAAATGTGATATATTTCTATATAATAGAATATAACTCAGCCATTAAAAAAATGAGTACTGATACATGCTACCACATGGATGAACCTAGAAAACCTTATGCTAAGTAAAAGAAACCTGACACAAAAAGGCCACATATTTTACAATTCCATGTACATGAAATATCCAGAAAAGGCAAATTCATGGACACAGAAAGCAGATTAGTGGTTGTCGGGTCCTGGGAGGAGGAGGGAACAGGGAGTGACTACTAAAAGGTAGAGTTTCTCTTTGGGGTGATGTAAATGTTCTAGAATGAGATGAGTGGTGAGTTGCACAACACTGTGAATGTACTAAATGCCACTGAACTGTACACTTTAAAATAGTTCAAATGGTGAATTTTATGTTATGTTAATTTCACCACCCAAAAAAAAAGGGCATGAAGTACTGATACATGTTACAATGTGGATGAACCTTGAAACCAGTATGCTAGCTGAAAGAAGCCGGATATCATGTGACCCCATTTGTGTGAAATTTTCAGAATAGGAAAATCCATAAAGACAGACAATAGACTGGTAGTCGTCAGGGACTGAGCGATGTGGGGATAGGGAGTGACTGCTAATGGATATGGGGCTTCCTGTCAGAGTGGTGAAAATGTTCTGGAATTAGATAGTGGTGATGGTTAACAGACTAGTGTATGTATCAAAACCCACAGAACTGTACACTTTAAAATGGTGAATTTTATGGCATGTGGATTATATCTCAGTTTTCAAATTTTTAAAAATAAATAAATAGAGCAACTAAGTGTTAGCATGTGGGGAAGGAAAGAAGAAAACAGGAAATACAAACTACCAGATTTGTTCTTTCCTGGAATGAAGGAGAAAGTTTACTTAGTTAACCACAGAAGTTCAGTAGTAGAAATAACAATGCTTTGTTAAATTTTTTGCTCCTCCATTCTTTAACAGTTTGAAGGCATGGGTTTACAACTCTGTCATTACAGGTTAAGTTTGGTGCTGGGTAAGATTTAGGTATAAAGACTTCAGACCCTACAAATATTTCTTACCGTTATAATTGGCTGCATCAGGATCATCCACGTTAATGGCAATGACTTTCCAGTCGGTTTCCCCTTCATCGATCATAGCCAGTATGCCCAGAACTTTCACCCTGATTATTTCCCCTCTTGCACATACCTGAAAGTCAAAAAACACAGCCAGATCAATACTACAGAATGAAACTTTGGAAGAAAAGTTTTACTTGGTGGATAATAGGAAATGAGGAAGACGCCAAATTTCTGCAAACTTAAGATTGTTCCTTTAAGCAATTTTTAAAAAGTTAGGAGGGACCTTCAAGATGGAGGAGGAGTAAGATGTGGAGATCCACCTTCCACCCCACAAATACATCAAAAATACATCTACATGTGGAACAACTCCTACAGAACACCTACTGAATGCTGGCAGAAGACCTCAGACTTCCCAAAAGGGTCTTGGTGCTCCAGCCAGGTGTCAGGCCAGAGCCTCTGAGGTGGGAGAGGCGAATTCAGGACATTGGATCACCAGAGACCTCCTGGCCCCACGAAATATCAATCAGCGAGAGCTCTCCCAGAGATCTCTGTCTCAAAGCTAAGACCCAGCTCCATTCAATGATCAGCAAGCTCCAGTGCTGGATACACCATGACAAACAACAAGCAAGACAGGAAAACAACCCCACCCATTAGCAGAGAGGCTGTCTAAAATCATACTAAGTTCACAGACACCCCAAAACGTACCACCGGATGCGATCCTGCCCACCAGAAAGACAAGATCCAGCCTCATCCACCAGACCACAGGCACCAGTCCCCCCGACCAGGAAGCCTACACAAGCCACTGAACCAACCTTACCCACTGGGCACAGACACCAAAAATAATAGGAACTACGAACCTGCAGCCTGTGAAAAGGACACCCCAAACACTGTAAGTTAAGCAAAATGAGAAGACAGAGAAATATGCAGCAGATGAAGGAGCAAGGTAAAAACCCACCAGACCAAACAAATGAAGAGGAAATAGGCAGTCAACCCGGAAAAGAATTGAGAATAATGATAGTAAAGATGATCCAAAATCCTGGAACTAGAATGGAGAAAATACAAGAAACGTTTAACAAGAAACTAGAAGAACTAAAGAGCAAACAAACAATGACAAACAACACAATAAATGAAATTAAAAATTCTCTAGAAGGAGTCAATAGCAGAATAATGGAGGCAGAAGAACAAATAACTGACCTGGAAGATAAAATAGTGGAAATAACTACCACAGAGCAGAATAAAGAAAAAAGAATGAAAAGAATTGAGGAAAATTTCGGAGACCTCTGGGAAAACATTAAATGCACCAACATTCGAATTATAGGGGTCCCAGAAGAAGAAGAGAAAAAGAAAGGGACTGAGAAAATATTTGAAGAGATTATAATTGAAAATTTCCCTAATATGGGAAAGGAGAGAGTCTATCAAGTCCAGGGAAGAACAGAGAGTCTCATACAGGATAAATCCAAGGAGAAACACACCAAGACACATATTAATCAAACTATCAAAAATTAAATACAAAGAAAAAATATTAACAGAAGCAAGGGAGGGCTTCTCTGGTGGTGTAGTGGTTAAGAATCCCCCTGCCAATGCAGGAGACACGGGTTCGAGCCCTGGTCCAGGAAGATCTCACATGCTGCAGAGCAACTAAGCCCGTGCACCAAAACTACTGAGCCTGCGCTCTAGAGCCTTCAAGCCAAGCTACTGAAGTCCGCGTGCCTAGAGCCCATGCTCCGCAACAACAGAAGCCACCACAATGAGAAGCCTGCGCACCGCAACAAAGAGTAGCCCCTGCTCACCGCAACTAGAGAAAGCCTGCGCACAGCAACGAAGACCCAACGCAGCCCAAAATAAATAAATTTATTTTTAAAAAAAGCAGCAAGGGAAAAGCAACAAATAACATACAAAGAAATTCCCATAGGGTTAACAGCTGATCTTTCAGCAGAAACTCTGCAAGCCAGAAGGGAGTGGCAGGACACATTTGAAGTGATGAAAGGGAAAAATCTACAATGAAGATTACTCTACCCAGCAAGGATCTCAACCAGATTCGAAGGAGAAATTAAAACCTTTACAGACAAGCAAAAGCTAAGAGAATTCAGCACCACCAAACCAGCTTTACAACAAATGCTAAAGGAAATTCTCTAGGCAGGAAACACAAGAGAAGGAAAAGGCCTACAATAACAAACCCAAAACAATTAAGAAAATGGTAATAGGACCATACATAGGGATAATTACCTTAAATGTAAATGGATTAAATGCTCCCACCAAAAGACATAGACTGGCTGAATGGATACAAAAACAAGACCCATATATATGCTGTCTGCAAGAGACCCATTTCAGACCTAGGGACACATACAGACTGAAAGTGAGGGGATGGAAAAAGATATTCCATGCAAATGGAAATCAAAAGAAAGCTGGAGTAGCAATTCTCATATCAGACAAAATAGACTTTAAAATAAAGACTATTACAAGAGATGAAGAAGGATACTACATAATGATCAAGTGTTCAGACCAAGAGTATATAACAATTGTAAATATTTATGCACCCAACATAGAAGCACCTCAATACATAAGGCAAATGCTAACAGCCATAAAAGGGGAAATCGACAGTAACACAATAATAGTAGGGGACTTTAACACCCCACTTTCACCAATGGACAGATCATCCAAAATGAAAATAAATAAGGAAACAAGCTTTTAATGATACATTAAACAAGATGGACTTAACTGATATTTATAGGACATTCCATCCAAAAACAACAGAATACACTTTCTTCTCAAGTGTTCACAGAAGATTCTCCAGGATAGATCATACCTTGGGTTACAAATCAAGCCTTTAAATTTAAGAAAATTGAAAATGTATCAAGTACCTTTTCTGACCACAATGCTATGCGACTAGATATCAGTTACAGGAAAAAAACTGTAAAAAATACAAACACATGGAGGCTAAACAATATGCTACTAAATAACCAAGAAATCACTGAAGAAATCAAAGAGGAAATTAAAAAAACACCTAGAAACAAATGACAATGAAAACACGATGACCCAAAACCTATGCAATGCAGCAAAAGCAGTTCTAAGAGGGAAGTTTATAGCAATACAATCCTACCTCAATAAACAAGAAAAATCTCAAATAAACAATCTAACCTTACACCTAAAGCAATTAGAGAAAGAAGAACAAAAAAACCCCAAAGTTAGCAGAAGGAAAGAAATCATAAAGATCAGATCAGAAATAAATGAAAAAGAAATGAAGGAAACGATAGCAAAGATCAATAAAACTAAAAGCTGGTTCTTTGAGAAGATCAACAAAATTGATAAACCATTAGCCAAACTCATCAAGAAAAAAAGGGAGAAGACTCAAATCAACAGAATTAGAAATGAAAAAGGAGAAGTAACAACTGACACTGCAGAAATACAAAGGATCATGAGAGATTACTACAAGCAACTCTATGCCAATAAAATGGACAACCTGGAAGAAATAGGCAAATTCTTAGAAAAGTACAACCTTCCAAGACTGAACTAGGAAGAAATAGAAAACATGAACAGACCAATCACAAGCACTGAAATTGAAACTGTGATTAAAAATCTTCCAACAAACAAAAGTCCAGGACCAGATGGCTTCACAGGCAAATTCTATCAAACATTTAGAGAAGAGCTAACACCTATACTTCTCAAACTCTTCCAAAATATAGCAGAGGGTGCAATACTCCCAAACTCATTCTATGAGGCCACCATCACTCTGATACCAAAATGTCCAGACAAAGATGTTACAAAAAAAGAAAACTACAGGCCAGTATCACTGATGAACATAGATGCAAAAATCCTCAACAAAATACTAGCAAAATGAATCCAGCAGCACATTAAAAGGATCATACACCATGATCAAGTGGGGTTTATCCCAGGAATGCAAGGATTCTTCAATATACGCAAATCAGTCAATGTGATACACCATATTAACAAACTGAAGGATAAAAACCATATGATAATCTCAATGGATGCAGAAAAACCCTTTGACAAAATTCAACACCCATTTATGATAAAAGCCCTCCAGAAAGTAGGCATAGAGGGAACTTATCTCAACATAATAAAGGCCATATATGACAAACCCACAGCCAACATCGTTCTCAATGGTGAAAAACTGAATTCATTTCCACTAAGATCAGGAACAAGACAAGGATGTCCACTCTCACCACTATTATTCAACATAGTTTTGGAAGTTTTAGTCACAGCAATCAGAGAACAAAAAGAAATAAAAGGAATCCAAATCAGAAAAGAAGTAAAGCTGTCACTGCTTGCAGATGACATGATACTATACATAGAGAATCCTAAAGATGCTACCAGAAAACTACTAGAGCTAATCAATGTATTTGGTAAAGCAGCAGGATACAAAATTAATGCAGAGAAATCTCTTGCGTTCCTATACACTAATGATGAAAAATCTGAAAGAGAAATTAAGGAAACACTCCCATTTACCATTGCAACAAAAAGAAAAAAATACCTAGGAATAAACCTACCTGAGGAGACAAACGACCTGTATGCAGAAAACTGTAAGGCACTGATGAAAGAAATTAAAGATGATACAAAGAGATGGAGAGATAGACCATGTTCCTGGATTGGAAGAATCAACATTGTGAAAATGACTCTACTACCCAAAGCAATCTACAGATTCAATGCAATCCCTATCAAACTACCAATGGCATTTTTCACAGAACTAGAACAAAAAGTTTCACAATTTGTGTGGAAACACAAAAGACCCCGAATAGCCAAAGCAATATTAAGAAAGAAAAATGGAGCTGGAGGAATCAGGCTCCCTGACTTCAGACTATACTACAAAGCTACAGTAATCAGGACAGTATGGTACTGGCACAAAAACAGAAATATAGATCAGTGGAACAGGATAGAAAGCCCTGAGAAAAACCCACACACATATGGTCACCTTATCTTTAATAAAGGAGGCAAGAATATGCAATAGAGAAAAGACAGCCTCTTAAATAAGTGGTGCTGGGAAAACTGGACAGCTACATGAAAAGAATGAAATTAGATCACTCCCTAACACCATACACAAAAATAAACTCAAAATGGATTAAAGATCTAAATGTAAGGCCAGATACTATAAAACTCTTAGAGGAAAACATAGGCAGAACACTCTATGACATAAATCACAGCAAGATCCTTTTTGACCCACCACCTAGAGAAAGGGAGATAAAAACAAAAATGAAGGGGACCTAATGAAACTTAAAACTTTTGCACAGCAAAGGAAACCATAAACTAGACGAAAAGATAACCCTCAGAATGGGAGAAAGTATTTGCAAATGAAGCAGCTGACAAAGGATTAACCTCCAAAATATACAAGCAGCTCATGCAGCTCAATATCAAAAAAACAAACAACCCAATCAAAAAATGGGCAGAAGACCTAAATAGACATTTCTCCAAAGATATGCAGAATGCCAACAAACACATGAAAGGATGCTCAACGTCACTAATAATTAGAGAAATGCAAATCCAAACTAAAATGAGGTATCACTTCACACTGGTCAGAATGGCCATCATCAAAAAATCTACAAACAATAAATACTGGAGAGGGTGTATTGCACTGTTGGTGGGAATGTAAATTGATACAGCCACTATGGAGAACAGTATGGAGGTTCCTTAAAAAACTAAAAATAGAACTACCATATGACCCAGCAATCCCACTACTGGGCATATATCCTGAGAAAATCATAATTCAAAAAGAGTCATGTACCACAATGTTCACTGCAGCTCTATTTACAATAGCCAGGACATGGAACCAACCCAAGTGTCCATCGACAGATGAATGGATAAAGATGATGTGCCACATATATACAATGGAATATTACTCAGCCATAAAAAGAAACGAAATTGAGTTATTTGTAGTGAGGTGGATGGACCTAGAGTCTGTCATACAGAGTGACGTAAGTCAGAAAGACAAAAACAAATACCATATGCTAACATATATATATGGAATCAAAAAAAAAAAATGGTTCTGAAGAACCTAGGGACAGGACAGGAATAAAGATGCAGATGTAGAGAATGGACTTGAGGACAAAGGGAGGGGGAAGGGTAAGCTGAGACAAAGTAAGAGAGTGGCATTGACATACATACACTATTGAATGTAAAACAGATAGCTAGTGGGAAGCAGCTGCATAGCACAGGAAGATCAGCTTGGTGCTTTGTGACCATCTAGAGGGGTGGGATAGGGAGGGATGGAGGGAGACACAAGAGGGAAGGGATATGGGGATATATGTATACATATAGCTGATTCATTTTGTTATACAGGAGAAACTAACAGAACAATGTAAAGCAATTATCAATAAAGATGTTAAAAAAAAAAAGCTAAACAAGTGTCCATTAGTCCCATCAGAGTTGAGGGTAATTAATGTTTTTAATCTGTCATCGATGGTACTGAAGAAAAAGTCCTCCATAATTTATTTCAAATACCTATTTTAATGTACTTTCTTTACCTTTTATTTTATAGAAGTCACTGAGTTAGGCAAGTCATACAATATGCCTGAACGTGATGAGTTAAGCAACTGAATGACAACTTTCTTTTCAGTCGCTTAAGATTTTCTTGAGGCTGGGAAAGATCATAAAGAAAATAACTATAATCAGAATCTTAGAGCAACCCTCCTTGAGAGAGGAATCCCTACCATAAATCTCCAACTCATGAGGTTACCTGGTTTGGGCCAATTCACTGGTCATTCCAAATCCTTAGGCAAGGTTTGCCTTGTTGCCTCCTGGTAGCCTTCATCTATTGACTACTCATCTGCCTTCTAAAGCAATGCAGAACATGTACAGTTCTTCCACACACAAGCATACAATACACATTTTTTTCTAGGCTAGGTTTAAATGTACAAATTATAATGTAGAAATGCTTAGAATGGAATGGAAGCTTTTGTCACCCAAAGAGACCCATCATAACTTCACTAATATTCATATATGTTATTTACAATATTTTTAAAAGTATGAAGCTTGTATATTTCATTGATATCATCTCAACTCTACAGAAAAATATTTCAGATTCCGTTACCTTGCTTCCAATTTCACACACATCAATTGGGTCATTGTCACCACAGCAGCCGGTGTGTTCATCGTTGTGTCTTGGGTCTTCCCAAGTCTAAAAAAAAAAATAAGATAGAGTATATCATTCCTGTATATGCTAATGACAAAGTGGATCATGTTGGCATTAAAAGATAACATCCCATGATCTTTCTGCAAAAATATGAATCTTCAGCTATTTATTCTCATTAAAAAGATCTTTTTAAAAAATAATTCTTTATTCACGTCTAAGAATCTTAACTACACACAATAATCTTAACTAAATGCTGGGCTCCTATTAAGTGCATAATGCGGAACTAAATTTAATCTTTAAAATGGATAATCATGCTATTTTAAACAAACAAAACCCAACTATCTAATAACTGAGACAATATGCAAACACAAATGTAGAGCCAGATGTTCACTTAAAAAATATAGTAAAAGAAAACTGCTTTGATGAACTTTTAGTACTTACTATCTTCTACTAACCAGATTTTCTTTAAAATAAATCTCCAAGCAGAGATGGGTAGGTGGTAATATTAAGATGGAAATGACGTGTGCTGGTGGCAAAAATGTCATCGCTGACCAGGAGCCAAGAATAAAAAGTTTAATCAGGATTTGCTGAAGCTTTAAATTGCTGGGTTTCTTCCCTGCTAAACTGCAAGACAGAGTCCTTGCAGAGCAGCTCACAGAAGAAGTGATGGCCTGTGCCTGCCAGGAAGTTCAGTTTAAAGTGTAGCTGTTGTTTTGGTTCTTTTCCCTCCCAATCCGGAACATGTTTCTTGGATTTGTTTGCTTACTCAGCTGGAGTAAAGGCAGAGAGATAAAAGTAAAGGGGGAAAAGGAAGACTGGACCCAACAAAGCCAAATCCAAGCTACAGAAGTGTAAGTATTTCAGCAATGTGTTCCCAGAGGGATGATATTTCAAGACTAAATAGTGAATCAACTGAAGCACAAGGTGAAGTGCTGTAACAAAGCAAACGACCTTGTGACTACCTAGCAAGCTAGATGGGTTTGACCTATGTTTTAGTAACTTACAGATCGTTTCACAGTAGATTCCACTTAATAGACTTAATGGTTAATAAAAACAAACCATTTATCAACAGGAAGAAAATAAATTGAATATTTCATTTAAAGATCCTAAGTGCCACAGCATTAGCTTAACCAAACCAGAATTAAATATACATTATTTACTCATAGTAGACACGATGCTAGTGATTCTTCATTCAAATATTAAATAAGAGCCTACTACACACTGGTATTGTGCTGGGGATAAATTGGTAAACAATGCAGATATCCCCCCTCCTCAAAGCTTTGACTGTTTAGGAAACAGAATCCCATTATTACTTTACCACAAATAGCTTGGCACAAAGAAAGTAATCAGGACTATAGAGATACAAGTCAGCAGCTGTGAGAACTTACATGTGCCAGGTACTAAGTGCTTTATTCCTCAAATAGACACACAAGCTATGTACTAGGAATATCCCAGGAGAAAATATTAACATCTCAGGGAGGAAGAAGCAGAGGCAAGTTAGATAAGCTTTCGTAGACAGTTTAGATTTATTTTCAGTTTTAGTGAGGGCCACTGGTAGGTTTTAAGCAGGGACATGATAATGAATCTGATTTACGCTTTAGAAGCCTGCAACTGGGACTTCCCTGGCAGTCCAGTGGTTAAGACTTTGCCTCCCAACGCAGGGGGTGCGGGTTCGATGGGGGAGTTAAGATCCCACATGCCTCCCGGCCAGAAAACCAAAACATAAAACAGAAGGAATACTGTAACAAATTCAATAAAGACTTTTAAAATGGTCCACATCAAAAAAAATCTAAAAAAAAAAGTAAGTGGCAGACTTGGAATTTGCACCCTCATCTGTGTGGTGCCGTAAGATCAGTGCTTTTAAGCACTAGTCTACACGGCCTCTCTCAATAGATACGCCACTCGTTCTGTAAAGAAGGAATTTGTGTAGTTTATAACCAGTCCATATAAAAAAAATTTCAGAAAAGAGCAAACTTTCAAATGTGAATTCAAACATTGTAAATATTTACCTTTTAGTTCATCTTGAAAATAAGTTACTTAAGGAAGTATTAAAATGAGTTAATTACCCCTTATGTTTTTATAAACTACTATAGCAAAACTTTTTGAAGGTGTTTAAATCTTTTTTACTAACAGTAGTAGGTTAAATTTTTGTAAGCTAAAAAGTACATTTCTAGCAAGTGCACAGAGACATACCTGAGGGATGGCACCATAGTTCCAGATATATCCTTTATAAGGGAACAAATTTGCAACATAACGGAGTTTTCCTTTTTTCACATCTTGTTTAATTGGGTTTAAAGGATCCTTTGTAGCAATCTGAAATAAAAAATTTCAAATCATTGTATATTTGTATGTGAAATACTATTCAAATAGGGATTTAAGGAAATGAATTATGAAATGCACTAGTTCCACTTTAATGATATATTTTTACTCCTAACACTTTTATAATTTGAAATAAGTTTCTCCATAATCAGCCTTTAAGTGGAAAACATTTGAGGTATACAGGAACTATCACAAAGGGAAAAAGAACATTTACTAATTCCAGAAAGCAAAAATTAGCTGGAATAAATCCTAACATTTGAGAAAATATCTAACTTCAGCTTTCCTTTAAAACATTTAAAATTATTCAAATATTTGGCTGTCTATTACATGTGAAGTGTTGTTACTGTCAGAAAGCATTATTAAGTGACAGAAAATGTTACAAATATCCATAATGAAAAGTCAAATCTATTAGGTATCATCAGAAAAAAATTAACAGGGACTTCCCTGGTGGCGCAGTGGTTAAGAATCCACCTGCCAGTGCAGGGGACGCGGGTTCGAGCCCTGGTCCAGGAAGATCCCACATGCCGCAGAGCAACTAAGCCCGTGCTCCACAACTACTGAGCCCTCGTGCCACAACTACTGAAGCCCACGCACCTAGAGCCTGTGCTCTGGAACAGAAGAAGCCACCGCAATGAGAAGCCCGCGAACCGCAACGAAGACCCAACGCAGCCAAAAATAAATAAATAAATAAAAATTTTTTAAAAGAAATAAATTAACAAAATGTGACAAAAATTCCAATAAAATCATTTATGGCTGGAGTGACTGAAGCAAGCCTGTTGACTACATGGAGGAGTCAACGATGGAATTAAAGGGAAGAAGACAGAAGCGAAAAAGGTAATTCTAGGCTTTGGGAATGACAGAAGGCAAGTCTGTAGCATATTTGTAAACAGCAAATGGTTGAGTTTAGTTGGAGCACAGAGGGAAGACTGGCAGGCAATGGGAGATACAGCTGGAAAATAGATTGGGACTAGAAAGAGGACAACCTTGGACATTAGTTGTTTAACCCTTGAGCAAATCGGTGCAACTAGATCAAAACTAATATCCAACATCTGACTAGCAAAGGTGAAACATACCTCCATTTTTGCATTCGACCAGCGTGGTACTTCAACCACCATGTGGAACACATCCTGAAAAACACAGAGAAGGTGAGATGGTCACAGGAGTTCATTTATTCTATTACTTCAATGAGTATGCCCCAGTCCTTCCAAAGTTAAACTGTTCATTGTATCAAATCTTTGAAGTCATGGACTTTCAACAAAATGCATCAAAAAATAAGGCAGACTGATGGATGAAGAGATAAAGCAAATACAGCAAAATAATTGTAGAATCAAAGTAGTGGGTGTATGATTGTTCACTGTATTTTTCTTTAAAGTTTTTGTTTGTTTTAATAAACATAGTAAATTTTTCTTAATAAAATGTTGAGAGGGTGAGGTGGAAAGAATTTTCCTATAAAGAACGGAAACAGTTTTAAACATAGCAGAACTTGTATCTCTGAGGAGGGCCATCTTCAAAGCAACTATCTCCATAGGCTATGCATATCCTCCAGTGACAGTGCAATTACTCAAAATGTTTTTGGAACTTCTATTTCAGAGGTGGTTTATAAGACAAACCCCAAATCAGAAAATTTATTTGTCATACTTTAGTTTTAGCCTCAAACAAAATCAATCAGCTTGATTACCCACATTATTCTCCGAATTAGGCTGTTTTTAAAAATCAGGTACTCCTCAAAAACACAAGAAGTTTGATACTGAAGATAAAATATTATGTTCCAAAAATATTTTAATCAATGGCAGTTCTATTGTAATTAGTTTACAGCCTTAAATGGACTACTTGAAATTGGATGACATATTAAAAAATTCTCAGATGCTTAACTGCTTAAAAACCCAATTAATGAAAAATCACACGTTGTCATCTCCTTTGCACACCAGAGTCAAATACCAAGTTGAAATACATTTTGTAATTAAAACTGAGCTTTAAATAGTCAGAAAATTATTTTTGCCAAGGAATAAAACTAAGTTCAGTTTTTCAATTTAAAACCTCTACAAAGGGCACACATGAAGCCAACTCTGCCATTACTTTTATAAAATGCATATTTTAAACAGTTGATTTAAAATGAAAATCACTTAGTTACAAACTTGCTAGAATTACTTCTTTGCTACTTTGCATCAAGAAACAGGTACTGGGCTTCCCTGGTGGAGCAGTGGTTGAGAGTCCGCCTGCCGATGCAGGGGACATTGGTTCGTACCCCGGTCCGGGAAGATCCCACATGCCGCAAAGCGGCTGGGCCCACGAGCCATGGCCGCTGAGTCTGCGCATCCGGAGCCTGTGCTCCGCAACGGGAGAGGCCACAACAGTGAGAGGCCCGCGTACCGCAAAAAAACAAAAACAAAAACAAAAAAACAAACAAACAGGTACTGATAAGCTATTGAATACAAGGGAATAAGTCAAAGATTTCCAGACGATAATTAGCTTCTTGCTATTTTAGCCAAGCAGAAAGCTCCACAGATTTGCATTCAAGAGGCGAAAACTTCTGTCACTTACTGAGGGAGACTAAAGTATTCCATAGTTTCTGCTCCAAGCCTCCTGACGTCTGCCTACTCTATACAATATAAAAACCACAATGAATGGAGACATTGTTTAAATCCAGGACTGCATAAACTGCTCTATCCCTGTAAAGTCATAACTGGATGGTTTTAGAAAAAGTAACACATTGTTCATGGGTAGGAAACCTCAGTCCCAATCTTCGATTACATTTCATTCTACTCATTGTAAGCGAGACCTGTGTCTATCTAGCACCACCCCTACGCCTCAGGTGTTAAAATGAAAGATCTGCACGTCCAACACCAAGTCAAACTTAAAAGTGTACAGCAGTAATACCCTAAAGGTCCACAAGATAGAGCTGTTACTACATGAAAGATCACCTGAGAAGAGAAAACCAAAGAAACTGGCTAGTTTTTTAAAAGAAAATATTACCAAATGAATAAATTGCCTCAAGACAAAAAGTAGAAAATAAAGCTAAAATCACTGATTCAAAGTTTGGAAACTATACTGAACACTTTAATGGAATTAAATGATAAATACATAGAGATCCTCAAAAACCACATTACCTAATATTACAAACCTACATAATAGGAAAGCAGAAGAAAAGAAGAGAAAGAGAGAAGAAAGAGCCAACATTACAGGAAAGAAAACATCTTTCAGGAAAAGACTCTACTGCAAACAGAAGAACTCCGAAAGCCTGAGGGTTTGGTACTTTTTAGAAATTAGCTGGGCCAAAAATAGCAAGGAGTATCCTGCAAGGAGCCTCAGAGACAATTCATTCATTTTTGCCAACATATATTTATTGAGCACCACTGTTTTGTGCCAGATACTAGCAGTGAACAGAATTAAAGCGCTTTTAACTCCCTAAGAGTTGGATCGCCAAACCAGGTCATTTCAGCTTGCAGGCCTCAGGCTGTAGCCTGGGGTCCACAAATCTAGGCGAGGGACTAGTCTGTAAAATGAATGTTTAGCATATTTTCAAGTGTATGTAGATACCGTAGTGATTACTGGATCTTTTAAAAAATTAATTATTTTTGGCTGGTTGGGTCATCGTTGCTGCACGTGGGCGTTCTCTAGGTGTGGCGAGCCGAGGCTACTCTTCATTGTGGTGCGCGGCCTTCTCATGGCGGTGGCTTCTCTTGTTGCGGAGCACGGGCTCTAGAGCGCAGGCTCATTAGTTGTGGTGCATGAGCTTAGTTGCTCCGCAGCATGTGGGATCTTCCCGGACCAGGGCTTGAACCCGTGTCCCCTGCATTGGCAGGCAGATTCTTAACCCCTGTGCCACCGGGGAAGTCCCTGTATCTTTTTTTAAGGCAATGAATGTGTAGTAATTTTGTCACTACTTTCCCCATCAATCATTATCTAAACAGAGGGGTTTTTTTTTATTATTTTGATATTAAAAAGGGCAGACTTCTTATTCTTTAGAAGGAACTACTAGTAAAGAACAGTTTATTTCTCCTAGACACCATGGCTACAATTCAGGGTGTTGCCACTAGGTACAGAATGATACTTAGGATTTTCAGGGCAACTGACATGAGAATTTCAACCAATCACTCCATTGCTACTAGAAAAAAACACTTTTACTGTTAAAACATTATGCATTCTATTTGGAACTCTTGTGCACTGTTGGTAGGAATGTAAAATGGTATAGCCACTGTGGAAAACAGTATGATGGTTCCTCAAAAAATTAAAAATAGAATTACCATATGATCCAGCAACTCCACTTCTGGGTATATACCCCCCAAAATTGAAAGCAGGGTCTTGAAGAGATATCTGTACACCCATGTTCATGGAAACATTATTCAAAATAGCTAAAATGCAGAAGCAACCCAAGTGTCCATCAAAGGATGAATGGATAAGCAAAATGTGGTATGTACATATAATGGAATATTATTCAGCCTTAAAAAGGAAATTCTGACATGTAGTACAACATGGATGAACCTTGAGGACATTATGCTAGGTGAAATAAGCCAGTCACAAAAAGACAAATGACTATATGATTCCACTTACATGAGGGATCTAGAGAAGTCGAATTCATAGCGACAGAAAGCACAATGGTGGTTGCCAGGGGACTGGGGAATTAATGTTTAATGAGTATGGAATGTAAGTTTTCCAAGATGAAAGGAGCTCTGGAGATGAAGGGTGGTAATGGTTGCACAACAATATGAATGTACTTAATACCTCCAAACTGTATGCTTTAAAATAGTTAGAACGGTAGATTTTATGCTTTATGTATTTTACATTAAAAAACTGGAAAAAATTATGCATTCTAATATTTCCAATGTTTATGGCATTTAAAAGAATGAGACAAGATTTTAGGAAGTTTAGTACTACCTAGTTAAAAATTCATGCCTTCTTTCTCTAATCCTAACTGGTTTAAACTATTACTTAGCTCAATCCTGGATTTAGTTTCTTATTATTCCCATTGTTAGGACTTCTCAGAACTGTTCTCCACTTCTGCTATGCTCTGGATTCTCAATCCCTGCTCTGGCACCAAGCTTTCAGCTCCGTTTACAGTTCCAGAGAAAGGAAGGAAGACGTTGGTACCCCTAGTAGGATGATGCTGACAAGGCTGTAGGAGGCAGGGGAAAGGCAAAGCATAGCTCTAAGCTCTGACTTCCAAAGCCAGAGACATAGCAATCAGTCTGACTTCCCAGATTTACAGTCATTTCAACAGGAAGACAAGAATGTTAATGTTATAGATGTCCAGATTCTAAGGAGATTAGAAACTTAAGTCTAAATCATGGCATTCCACTAATCAAAAAGATTTAAAATAAAATTGTTTTACAGATAGAAGAAATATAACCTATATATTGATCGGGTTTTTAATTTCATTGATGAAACAGGAGTATCACAGTAGTACAGTGATCAGAGGTCTCATCTCCAAACTGGTTAGTTTTCTTGTGGATCAAGTCAGTAGTCTGACAAGTCATTTACTAATGAATAGGCTATGGCTACTTGGTAGGCTATTATGTCTAATATCATTAAGCACGTATACAGGGAACATACTCTTAATTACATCCCATCTCTGAATCTTAGTAGTAAAGTTAAATGTGTCTTTATTGGGAGACTTACGAACACCTCATGACTTATGATCTTTTCCCAACACTGGATCTGAAGCCTAGTGAACATGACTTACTGTATTGCAAAACTGCATAAGTGACTTAAATTAGCATTTAAGTTGACTCTTCATGTGTTTCTCTAGATAACTTCAGGAACCAAGTACAATAAATACCAGACTTACGAAGAAATACAAAATCATCCTGATTTCACCATCCTTTCTTTTATTTTTCCATTTTGCAATAAAATTTGGAGAAAAACAATGGTGGTAGAGAGGATTTTCTTCTAAATTTATCTAGAGATTAGATATAAAGCAAGAGGCTAATAGAAAACAAGGGCAGTTTGCCTTTTTTTTTTTTTTATCTCTAGAGTATTTTTGGAGAATAAAATTCCTATCAGAAGAGCTCATGTAGTTAGTAAGGAAATGTTCTACTCCCATAAAGGTGCTTCTGTAAAGGTTTAACAGATTTCATCATTTCCAAGAGTATTTTTATCCTATTAAGTGCTCACCAAGTAACACTTGGTTTTAAGTTTTGGCTTCAAAGCCAGTTCTGTGATTACAGGATATATTCTAAGTTGTTAAAAGTAAATGGGTTCCTCTTATGCAGTATCAATGGGATTGTAAATTGTGCACCATTATGGAAAACAGCATGGCAGTTCCTCAAAACACAAAATAAGAACTACCATATGATCCAGCAATCTCACTTCTGGGTATTTATCCAAAAGAAATTAAATCAGAATCTCTAAGAAATATCTGTACTGCCATGTTCACTGCAGCATTATTCACAATAGCCAAGATACAGAAACAACCTAAGTGTCTATCAATGGATGAGTGGATAAAGAAGACGTGATACATACACACACACACACACACACACACGCACACACACACTGGAATATTCAGCCTTTTTTAAAAAAAAAAAGGAAACCGTGCCATTGTGACAACACGGATGAATGTGGAAGATATTATGCTAAGTGAAATAAGTCAGACAGAGAAAGACAAATACTACATAAACTTACTTGTATGTGGAATCTAAAACAGTTGAACTTATAGAAAGAGAAAGTAGGAAAATGGTTGCCAAAGGCTGGACGGGTGGGAGATATGAGGGGATGTTGATCAAAGGTACAAACTTTCAGTTATAAGTGATAAGTTCTGGAAACCTAATGTATAGTATGGCTCTATGGAAGTTGCTAAGAGAGTAGATCTTAAGTGTTCTCACCGTACACACAACCAAAATAAATAGGTGAGGTGATAGAGGTTAACTAACGTGATTAGTGGGGTCATTTCACAATGTATACATATATCAAAACATCACACTGAACACCTTAAATACAATGACTATTTGTCAATCATACCTTAATAAAGCTGAAAAATAAATTTTTAAAAAAATTTTAAGGAAAAAATAAATGGGCTCCTGACTTCTTTCAGTGACAAGTGACAAATGTCTATTGGAGAAGCTGACACAGAAGAAATATGATGACCGAAGTTCACACTGTGTGCTTCTTATTCATTTAGAATTATAACTTCACAAAGGAAAACATGATTTATACCAACCCCCCAAAAAATTGCTCAACAAATTGTTGAGCAGGCGAGATAGTTAAAAAACAAACAGCTTTCAGTAATGCTCATTTGTTTCCAATCACACAGATGTTCTACTCATAGCAGTTTCAACAAACTATTGTATTTGGTAATGCATACTGCCATACGCCACATACACAGAAAGTAATACAACTTAATTGACACGTCATAACTAAGAATAAGCTCCTATTTTTCCCCTCAGATGAGCTTTAAGATGACTCAACTTTGAAAACAGATATTCTAACTATAATCTGTTTACTTTCTTATCTTTATAAAATCAAGCAAGAGTCTGCATTTCCAGCTGTCAACATCTTCTATGATCTGCAATGACTAAGAATTTTCACCATAGAACCTTTTCCAAGAAAAATGCACATTTACACCAAATTGCAATTTCAGACAGAACTCAGAACCTCAGAAACCCATCGATGAGTATTCCAGGGTCTCAGGGTCACCAAGAATTCCTGGACTAGAAGACTTTATAGCTTTCCCGAATGAAGGAAGTTCTTACTCATTTCCCTTGAATTCTCAGCATAAAAAAAAAAAAATTAAGCAAGCCTTTTATTCTGCTTTTTTTCTTTGTAAATATCAAAGAGATAGTTACTGTAGAAAATTTGGAAAATACCAAAAAGCACAAAGTAAAATCCACCACCCTTTATCACTCGAGGCAGTGTGGCTCAGTGGCTAACACCACAGGTTCTGAACAAGAATGCCTGGGTCTGAATCCTGCCACTACCGCTTATGAATTCTAGTTGGTAATCCTGGACAATTAAGTTACTGAAAGAACCCAGCTCACAGATTGAAATGATGGCTAAAGGAGAAAATCCACATAAGGGCTTTAGCATAGTGCTAAATGTAATCTAAAACACCCACTAAGACCAATAGTGCTCAGAGGTAAAGCAACTTGCTCAATATGGCAAAGCCAGTTAGTGGTAAAACCAGGACTAAAACCAAGGTTTCTTACTTCCATTTCAGTGATCTTTACTCTATACAGTAGAGCTCCGAAAGGCTTCAGACATAACCAGTCATTGTGGTTAACATCATCATCCTATTGTGGGGTTTTGGGGGGGTTTTTTGGTTTTTGTATATTGAGACTTTATAAGCCAGGCATTGTGACTGCACATTACATGCATATTTAATCAACACAACTTTTTTTTGTAGTCAAAGCTATCCAAAAAACTTTTGTCCTTTTACTTTTTGTGTGTGTGTGTGTGTGTGTGTGTGTGTGTGTGTGTGTGGTACGCGGGCCTCTCACCGCTGCGGTCCCTCCCGCTGCGGAGCACAGGCTCCGGACGCGCAGGCCCAGCGGCCACGGCCCACGGGCCCAGCCGCTCCGCGGCACGCGGGATCCCCCCCGGACCGGGGCACGAACCCGTGTCCCCTGCATCGGCAGGTGGACTCCCAACCACTGTGCCACCAGGGAAGCCCTTTTTACTTTTTTTTTGATTGAAGTATAATTGACTTAAAATATTATACAAGTTTCAGCTGTACCACATGGTGATTTGATATTTCTATACATTACAGAATCATCACTACAGTAAGTCGTTACCATGTCACCATACAAAGTTACTACAATATTGACTATACTCCCCACGCTGTACACTACATCCCCATGACTTATTTTATAACTGGAAGATTTACCTCTTAATCTCCCACACCTATTTCCCTCAGCCCCGCCTCTGGCAACAACCAGTTTGTTCTCTTTACGTATGTCTGTTTCTGTTTTGTTAAGTTTGTTTTACAACTTTATCTTTTGACAAAATTGTTAAACCACAGACATTATGGTTAGAATATCTGTTTTCAAAATTTAGTCACCTTAAAGCTCATCTGAAGGGAAAAAATAGGAGTTTATTCTTAGTTATGACATGCCAATTAAGTCTGTTATCAGTTTTCATCTATGCTGCCAGTTCTAACTTCGGTTTGGAAAACATAAAACAAAACCCCAACCATTCTATATACATATAAAGTTGGAGAAGACCAACAGTATTTAAATGATTAATTTGGTGACATTTTTTTAAGTTCCATTTATAGAACTATCTACAAAAAGAAATAGAAAATTCAAAACAAAGCAAACCCTGTAGGGAAGTGAGTACTGCTGACCCTTGAACAACACAGGTATGAACTGTGTGGGTCCACTTATATGTGGATTTTTTTCAATAGTAAATACTACAGAACTACACAATCTGTCGGTTGAATCTCCAGATACGGAGGAATCTCAGATACAGGAGGCCAACTATAAATTATATGCTAGTCAGGGTCCCTACCCCCGGCATTGTTCAAGGTTCAACTATAATTTTAAAAGCATCCACTTGGGTGGCCTATCTCCTCTAAAAGTTTCAGGTACAGTAAGATAGTATCTTTAAAAATTTAAGAATGATACACAACTGCCAAAGATATCCTATTCAGTTTCTGAAGCACCCACCTATTTGACTAGTAGCTTGACTTTTTTTTAGAGGAGAAAAGTTCCATATTTATATATTCTCCCAACAGTCAGCTGAAAAACATTATAGAAGCCTATATTGTTAGGACTAGTATTTAACATGGAAGTTTAAGATATAGAATAGAAAATACCAAACTTCTAAAATGAGAACGTCAAGTCATGATACTTGAGTACTCTAAGATTTAGATAAAGCTTTTAATCTACCCAGTGTTTCACACTGTTTATGCTGATTATGTTCTGGATTGTTAAATTTTCTGTTATCTCAGAAGTTTTATGTCAGAAGACACTTTGAGCTACAGGTGTTTTTATATTTGATTCCAAAATAGACCCAAAGCAAAGAACAGCCCTACAATATATACACATCCAGTGAGTCCTTGCCTTTGCCTTCTTTTACCCAGTGGATTTGGAAATAACCCAAGTAGGGTATCTGAGTCACAAGGATTTCCAGAACTGGCTGGCTGGATTACCTAATGACACATATACTAAATCAAATGCTGTCCACGTTGAAAGGTCCTGCTGTGGAGTAGAATATAAGCCTTTGGGCATTTTTTCCTTATAGAGCTGAGCTGTGTTAAAGGCACATTCCCTCATTATCACCCCTCAAATGACTGACCATATTAGGGATAAAGTCGATGGCTACCCACACAAAAATGTATTTACATAAACTTAATCACACTGAAAAATTTTTTTTTCAAAAACCATACTCTTCTGTAACCAACGGAATTAATCAGATCTTTTGTTTAGGCTAGAATCCAAAATAGGTTATGTGTACCACACCCTTATTTGTGCTTTGTATAAACTAAACTTCCTTAAAAACAAAACAGAAAGAACTCTTTCCTGCCTCTGAGGCAGGAATCTGAAGTGCTGAAGTTCACTGAGGTCTGGACCACTGGTGAAATCCAGAGTCTTTGCAAGAGCTTGTACTTTTCAGCCAGCCCAATGTGGTACAAAAGGCAGATTCTTCATTTGAGTAATCCCAGATTACAGATACAACCAGTCCTGTAAAAAACTTCAAGGAGTTGCAGAGTAACCTGAGTGAAGATGTTTTACATGACACCAAAATGTAGTCTCAGCTTCCTATTTGGGGGTAACTTGCAGCAGCAACAAGATTAGGCACCATAACTGCTATGATTCTTCTGGTCCTTGGCTAGAATATTGTCCAATAACTTAAGGCTATGGTCTGAATGTTTGTGTCCCTCCAAAACTCATATGTTGGAATCCTAACCCTCAAAGGTGATGTATAGTAGGTGGGACTTTTAGGAAATGCTTAAGACATGAGGGTGGAACCCTCATAAATGGGATGAGTGCCTTATAAAAGAGGCTCCAGGGAGATCGCTAGCCCCTTCCGCCACATAAGGAAACAGCTAGAAGTCTGCGACCAGAAGAGGGTCCTTACCCAACCATGCTGGCACCCTGATCTCAGAGTTCCAGCCTCCAGAACTGTAAGCAGTACATTTCTGCTGTTTATAAGCTACCCAGTCTATAGTATTTTGTTATAGCAGCCCAAACAGGCAAGACACTTACGAACGCAAAGAAACCCAGCTACAGGTCAAGAAAATGTTTCCTTTCCCTAGTACATCTGTATGCCAAGGTACCATCAGTAAACTTAGGGTCATCATTTTATACCTCTTCATTATTCAAAATGGTCTGAGATGTTACTGCAAAGTACTTTGATATACATACTAATTATACAACAGCTAATTTAAACCAACCAAATGATGCCAATTCAAGAGGAAGGAAGGATTCTGCAGTTCTTGTCAACTCCCAGGGAATCAGATGTAACAAATTAAAAGTTTCTGAATAAATACAGCTTTGAGAATCCCACAGGAGAACACATGCCAATTAGAGGTCTCTCCTGTAACTGTGGGACATAACTGCCCTTGAGCTGTTTGCTCCACTGTCTCCAGCTAGAGCCCAGCTCAGGCAGGCTGCTCAGAAGCAACACTCAGGTTAGATTTTCTGCCAGTGTCCAAGTGTCAGTGCAGAACTGTAGCAATCTTCCTGGTAGAAGTATATGAATTTATCTAATTATGATAGTCAAGCACAGAAAAAAAGTAAGACAGCACACACAAGGATAAAATTTCATCTTTATTATTCTAGACATGCACTGGAATGTGATATTCACATGTATTATGTATTGACATCTAGCTAAGGAAGATCAATAACCTATGAAGCTTTTACGACTCAAAAAGATTTGCACTCAGTGTGGATCCTTCTTGGTTGAATGAAAAAAAAATTTTAAGGTATGAAAAAGAATCAGACATTTGTCCTTGTGTCAGTTCCTAAATACAGCACAAACTTCTCTTATTGGGAGGGAGTCTAAAACAAGCAATGGCTTTTTAAAAAAATAGCTATTTAAATTTGCACAAACAATGCATGCTCTTTGTAAAAAAAAATAGGAAATGTAAAAAGGCAAAAATGAAAATAAAAACAAAAAGAGTTACCAGCAATTCTGGTGATTTTTTTTTTAACCAAGGCAGCTTTAAAACATTTGTTTCTGTTCCTCTACTCCTTCTCCAAATTATAGTTGCTTCTTCTAACCAAATAATCTAGATTTAAGACTGTCTCCTTATTTAGTCAATGCACCTTTAACTCACAGCACAATGAGGCATTTTAAGCACTTGTTAAGACATATAAGAAAATCCGTACGTGGAACTAACTGATCTGAGCAATGAGACTACGGTCAGAGAAGGATGTCTTACCTTATCTGCATAAATTGGAATATCATGAAATGGAGATATATATTGTCCTCTTTCATTTTCTGCAAAATTAATTAGAAAAAGTTATTGCTTTTATTGGTTAATTATATTTCCAGATGCATGAAGTACACATTTTTTAAGACTTTTTTTTAAAGAGAATTTTTAGGCTTACAATAAAATTGAGAAGGTACCAAGATTTCCCACATACCCTCTCTCTTCCCATTATCAACACCACTCACCAGATTTTATTCCCACCCCAGAAAAACTGGCTATATACTTCACCTTCCTGACTGCTCCAAGATCAGGTTAGGTTTTCATCCTACATGTTCCTTAGGGGTCTAAAAGGTACTAACCTCTATGGTGAGGGTGGGGACTGCCTTACAAGCCTTTGTATCACAGAGCCTAGCAGTGCCTGGTATACAAAAGGCAATCAAATTGTTTGATTTTATACCAGTTAACAGTTAACAGAGCTAATGAAATACTTGGGCTCTGGGAGAAGGCAGGGGACCAATTTGCCAAATTATAAACAATGTTGCTTTAAATGGTGTTCCAGGGAGACAGAGCCATCTTAGATTAGGATTTTTCTTAAGGATAATCTAGCCGTAACAGCACTTTCACAGGTAATTTCTGTATTCTAGAGACCTAACTACCATATCCAAAAAGTAATTTTAAAACTTCCTTACTATTCTTTAGAAAACCTTAAGGGTCAGTCCACATTGCATCCCTTCACGATTAAAAATCAAAGTGGAGGGCTTCCCTGGTGGCGCAGTGGTTGAGAGTCCGCCTGCCGATGCAGGGGACACGGGTTCGTGCCCCGGTCCGGGAAGATCCCACATGCCGCGGAGCGGCTGGGCCCGTGAGCCATGGCCGCTGAGCCTGCGCGTCCGGAGTCTGTGCTCCGCAACGGGAGAGGCCACGACAGTGAGAGGCCCGCATACCGCAAAAAAATAAAAAATATAAAAAATCAAAGTGGAGGGAATTCCCTGGCAGTCCAGTGGTTAGGACTCTGTGCTCTCACTGTGAAGGGGCCGGGTTCGATTCCTGGTTGGGGAACTAAGATCCTGCACGCCACATGGCGTGGCCAAAAAAAAACAAAAGGACAAAAAAACTCAAAGTGGAATAGGCAAAATTGATCTGTGACCATCCCCAATGGCATACTGGTCCCTTCAGTGTCAATAGTGACTTGCGATCCAACCCACCATCAGTTTTAAAGAGACTGGCAAATGTAACATTATAGAGGTAAAAATCTTCTCCTATTAAGGAAGGATATTAAGAAATCTATGATTTTTTAAATTAAAATTATATAGTACTCACTACCAATACATGATCTAAGTAAAAACTGTATTTGTGTTGCAAATATAGCTTGAAAACAATTACCCTAATCATCCCCCCCACCTACAAACTAGAGGGTCACCTCTCTAAATCCCTCCTGCAGAGAAATTCTGGAGCCAACACCAACTCCAGAAAAACAGTTCAGGGAACTATTTGTCAAAAGTTCCTGCACTGCCCTTGTTGCTGAATTCTGAAATTAAATAAAATGGGTGGAAGAGGTCCCACACGTCACTGGATTTTACATGGCAATCTAAACTTTAGTTGTGTAACTTTATAGTTCACTTTCCTTTTCCTCTCACACCAGGCTATTTTTTGCTAGGAGCTTTGTTCTTTCAGTATTACCATTCATCCCCTCCTCCTCTCTCTTTACTGCCCTTCATACACCGGAACTCAGAGAATTCAAGGCACCTGCCTATTTCCTTGGGAACAAAATTGTAAAGAAGTTAAAATAGAAACGCCTCCGTTATCTCTAATAATCTTTTGGGGGCGGGGGGGGCGGGGAGGTGGGGAGGTGGTAAGAGGATAAAGATAAACCCGAGGTAGCTTTCCCCCACCTACAAGGCTAAAGGTGGTGCACCAAGGAAAGCAGCGCCTGCGGCCTCCTCGGCTCTAAACGCAGACTTAGGGGAGGTACCCCTTAGACGCGATCCGCTGCACAGGGGCCAAAATTTGGCACTTTCTTACTCATGCTTCCCAGATTGACGTCACCTGTTTGGAGGGGAACAGATTTCTGTCTCACAAGGCGTTTTCCCAGCATCAGTGCTACTGGAAAGCACGCGTCAGGGAGGCAGGAGCGCTACTGGGGCCCCAGAGGGATGGGTCCAGTCCTCCACTGATCGCTCCAGATCTGGGCCTCAGCTTCCCCGTCTGTCGGACGAGGGCCTGTACTTGACCCCGCTACGTGCCCACAATCTGAGCTACAGTGGAGGAATTAAGGTCTTAGGGAGTCACCACCATCACCTCCTCCCCCTCGCCACGCCGTTCCTCCAAACTGAATAATCCTCTTACGGGGATTAGTTTACCCCCAGACACCTTTTCTAGGGTGACTCAGTGGTTTCCTTTTCCCATCAGACACTGCCCGAGCCGGACACCTGCAAAACTAGCCTGGCCCAGGTTCAGGTCCAATCGAGCATGTGAAAGAGGAACGCCGACCCACGCCGCCCTGGCCGCGAGCGGGACGTGTGAAATGAGAGGGCCAGGCCCGCCCAGGCCCCCGGGACCGGCCCGAGGAGCCCGGCCGGCGCCCGGGACAAGGTGCCGAGCGCGGGCCGCAGCCGCCAGGGCGGGAGGGGAGGCGAGGCCCAGGAATGAATGGGCGGGCGGGCAGGGAGGGGCCGCGGGCCTCCGACACTCACTGAGGAAGACTCGGTACTCGAGGGTGAAGGGCGCGGCGCGCTCCTCGCTGCTGAAGCCGCTCATGATGCCGGAGACCAGCCGCCGCTGCCGCCGCTGCTACAAAGCCTCTAGCCAGCACGCGACGCCGACTGACAAGGAGTAAGCTCTGCGCCTGCGCACTGCCGTGACTGGACCGGCTAGCAGGGCGGGGAGCAGCCTTTAACGCTGCTGGCGCTCTCGAGCCCACGCCGCGCGCAGGCGCACTCCGTAGGGCCCGCGAGTCCCAGCGCCCCAGCCCCGCCCCCTCGGGCCGCGCCTCCGCGGACCTCCCCTCAGCTCCCAGGCTGGGCCACGTGGCTGGCGGCAGGCTCTGGCTGAGTGATCCCTCTGGGCTGGCGGGCTTTGGGGCACTGACGGAGGTTGTTAACACGTTCTCAGATTCGACCGGCTAAGAATTGACCGTCGACCTTTCGCCTCTCACGCACACTGGAAATTCACCTTTGACTCACACACCCTTCTCCGCAGAGTAATTCCTTATCTCAAAAGACGTTTAGGAGTCAGCTGCTTTACCTGGCAATCCCTGCCAAGCAGTCTTAAAGGTGAGCAGTTTTCTGATCCTTTTAAGCAAAGTTAAGACATATTACTGACACGTGTAATGGCTACCAGCTGGGTAGCAGCTCCATCACTTTCTAGTGTATGACATGGAGCAAACTGCTGTTAACCTCTGTGGCTCAGTTTCTCACCTGGGAAATGGAGATGTTAATAGTAACGATTTCAGGGGTTGCTGGGATGATGAACTGAGTTGATACACGTCAAGAGCTGGAGGAAGAGCCTGGCTTGTTGTAAGCGCTCGGGAAGTCTAAATTGTTATTCCCACTCTCCCCAGTGGAGGATTCAGTCTGCTCCCCCGGCTTGCCCAACCCTCCCCACGTCCCCTAGGACTTCAGATGGAAGCAGTGGGATAGTCCAGGCGTGAGCTCAGAGTCCCCTGAGGACATTTCCTCAGGTGCAAGCTCCTTGAAACTTGTTTTTATACCACTGTTTCATGGTGTCAGGCCAGACCCCAAAAGCTGAAGTCAGTTGAGGTTGTGGGCAGATATTTGCATCACTTGCTTCCCCAGTTGTATGTGGGTTTTTTTTTTTTTTTTACTGTATATTTCAGAATCCTCAAATTAGGCAATTATTATTCACCAATTTGATTACAAAATTATTTCGAAGAATGTCTAGTTTCATTTAAAATTTTTGATGGGCTGGTCTTCTTTAAATGATCTTGATTTTCTAGAGCATTAAAGATAATGTGCCTCTATGACATTTTGACTTAAACTCTTTTTTTTTTTCAAATCAATATCTATTATATAAATGAGGTGCTTCCTGTAGTAAATGAAAACATAGTAAGATAATTTTCTAGTTAGTGTTCCTCCCTTATCTCCAGCCAGACTCCCATTAATCTTCAGAAGGTCATGACTCACTGACCTTTTGAACACTACACCACACATCTTTACTGTAGTTAGAACACAAGGGCAGGAAAACAAAATAGTAGAGCAGTAGTTTAGTCAGTAATGCAACGCATTACTGAAAGCTAAGGGAATCTCTGCAGAGTGAACACTAAGTAGGCTCATGTTCAGAGAGTTTCTTAAAAGGATGCTCTTCCGACTGAACTGTGCCGTCAATTTTCTACCTTTGAGCAGATGGAGCTAGTTTTCTGGGAAAACCCCAGAATCTCATCTGTGATGACTTGTGAACAGACAGAAATGATGCAATAGTGTGCCACACGCACTTTCCCTTTTGCTTCCTGCCAGGTCAGAGCAAGCAAATAAAGTCTTGCTGACCTCTGGACTTGCATGCTAGCTCTTGTATTGAATGTATTCAGAGAGCCAATCAGTACCAACTCCAGTAAAAAGCCAAGCCCTGCCTTAGCTGGGGCAGAAGTCAGTGCTTTGTAACTTTCCCTTGCAGGCAAGGTTGGTGAACCCCACAGGCCCTTTTGACCTTGTTCTCTTTCTCATGTCTCCCTGGGGCCTAGCACAGTACCTGGCCTAGAGTAGGTGTTTAATGACTCTGCTGGACCAACAGATAGAGGAATTAATGAAAAAGAGGGCAAAAATACCTTCTTAAGTATAACAGTTTGACAAAGGATGAACCCAACTGTTCTCAAATGTTGTCTTTCTTGCTCTGTGACCAAACCA